>NC_053022.1:175743804-176074798 GCF_003073215.2 Triticum urartu | reverse complement strand
AGTAAAAAATTGGGCATATTTGGAACAAGTTTTGGTATAAGCTTCTTGCAAACCAGAGCTTCTCTCAAGAAGGCTCGTGGTTCTGAGAGGGAACGTGTCACCTTTGAGTGTGAAACAATATACGCTGCCCCATTGAGTTTCTTTACAGAGGCAACATATAACTACATGAGTGCCCTGTTAAATTTTGGAAATATCCGGGTTCGTTTGGCCTTTTTTGTATGTTAATTGAGTTTCTGGTCATTTAATGTGCATAATCCTAATTTGAACTACAAGCACATGCTCCCGTGCACCAAAGTTGGTTGAAAAATCACATGTGTGTCCTCGGGTGAATTTCTAGGTCCCATGCAAGAAATGGGAATGAAATTCAAACACCCGGGCATCGTGGCTCGGCTGAGAACATTGAGAAAGTTGGTTTTAAAATTCTTGTAAATCCAAAACACGCCTGAAAATCATGAAACTTGGCATGGTGTCATGTCATGGTACTACCATGTCGTGGTAAAAATGACCGAATAGGAACAAATTTTGGTATAAGCTTCTTGCAAACTGGAGCTTCTCTCAAGAAGGCTCGTGGTTCTGAGGGGGAACGTGTCACCTTTGAGTGCAAAACAATATAGGCTGCCCCTTGAGTTTCTTTACAAAGGCAACATAGAACTACATGAGTGCCCTGTTAAATTTTGGAATTATACCGGGTTCGTTTGGCCTTTTTTATACATTAATAGATTTTCTGGTCATTTAATGTGCATAATTAAAATTTGAACTACAAGCACATGCTCCCATGCACCAAAGTTGGTTGAAAAATCACATGTGTGTCCTCAGGTGAATTTCTAGGTCCCATGCAAGAAATGGGAATGAAATTCAAACATCTGGGCATTGTGGCTCGGCTGAGAACATTGAGAAACTTGTTTTTAAAATTCTTGTAAATCCAAAACACGACTGAAAATCATGAAACTTGGCATAGTGTCATGTCATGGTACTACCATGTTGTGCTAAAAAAATTGGCCGAATAGGAACAAGTTTTGGTATAAGCTTCTTGCAAACTGGAGCTTCTCTCAAGAAGGTTCATGGTTCTGAGAGGGAACGTGTCACCTTTGTGTGCATAATTCAAATTTTAAATACAAGCACATGCTCCGGTGCACTAAAGCTGGTTGAAAAATCACAAGTGTGTCCTCGGGTAAATTTCTAGGTCCCATGCAAGAAATGGGAATGGAATTCAAACATCCGGGCATCGTGGCTTGGCTGGAAACATTGAGAAACTTGGTTTTTTAATTCGCGTAAATCCAAGACACGCATGAGGATCATGAAACTTGGCTTGGTGTCATGAAATGGCACCAACATGATGTGGTAATTTTGCTATCCGATTTGCGAAGGCGCACACATTAACAATCAACAAAGTCATTTTGGAACAAGTGATGTCACGTTACAATCAGAAACACATGTATTATTGAAACCGTGGGCGTTCTATTTACCATCTACGTGGCGCCACACGTCCCCTTTTTTTATTAGCTAGGAGGCACCGTGCAGGGTAGCTATTTGAGTATGGGAGGCGTGCGATTAGACCCATGTGCAGGCTTATCGGGGGGAGGGCCCTTTGACCTCCATCTGCCGTCCACCTCTTTCCCAAGGTCTCCATTAATGGCGCCCGAGCCTCTGTTTAATGGCGTGACTATGTCTCACTCGATTGAGATTTAAGACAGAAAAAAGAAAATCTAAAAAGAAAATTTTGCACGGATCTTGATGTAAGATCTGACGGACCTATATAGCATCTACTTCGACTTATAGAAAGACTAATGAATATATATAAGGATGATGAGAGTGGATAATAATTGTCTTACATAATTAGGAAGATAATTAAAAAAGCCACATGCTGCTACGCTCGAAATACACAAGGGAAAAAGAAGAAGGAAGATGCATACAACGATCTGGCTCGCTGATCTGTACTTTCTTTATGTGCTGCAGGTCGTGGAGACTAGTTCTCACGGCGAGCGGCGATGACCTCTTTCATCAGTTTCATGTCCTTAATACACTGCTTGGCAGCATCCCCGGATTCCTCCACTAGCCTATTGTGCTCGATGCGGAGCATGGCATTCTCGTCCATAAGTTTCTTGACGATGACACCCGTCCTCTACAACAAAGCCAGCGATCTCCTCCGCCTGCTTCACCCTTCCGGCGATCTTCACCCTCAGCAGGTTGTGCTTGGCCCGAAGCTTCGCATTGCCCTCCCCTAGTTGCCAGATGATGCTGGTAGCCTCGTCCTGCAACCTTGCCCAGCCGGATATCTGATCCCTCTGGCTATGGACGATCGCATGCATGCGCTTGTAAGAGTCCTCGCCTGCCCACGAGAAATTTTCCCAGGCCGCATCAGCACGGTGGGACCTCCGTGCTACTTTGGCGGCATGGCGGGACATCTCTGATGCTTCCGCGGCGTGGCCGGACCAGTCTGGTACATCAACAGCGCGGCGGGACCTTCGTGCTGCTTCGGCGGCACGGCGGGACCTCTGTGCTGCTACTGCTCCGCGGCTGGACATGTCGGCTGCTTTCGCGGCGAGGCGGGACATCTCTCGTGCTTCCTCTTCCACGCTCTCCTGTCCCTTGTGACGGCCCAAGACCGATGCGCCAGGTGTCTTCCAGTTATTCGCTGTTGTTGCCTTGTCTTTTCTTGCGTGTTGCATATTGCAATGTCATCATCCGCATTGCATCTGCATGTTTACAAAACTTGCATCCATCCGGTTTTCACCGGTTCCTTCCGTTGTCCGCTCTGAGCCCAGACACACCCGCATACGCCCGCGGCACGTCTGAAATATTATTTTATAAGTGGCCAAAAAATGTTCTCGGAATGGGTTGAAAGTTGGCATGCGGTGTTGCTATGTTTTCAGTAGGCCGCCTGCCAAGTTTCATTCCATTCGGAGCTCGTTTGATAGCCCAATCGTTAAACATATAGCAGCATTATAGCTGGTCATATGTCAGACGGTTTCGGTCCCCGAAACTGCCGTCGAGCCTCTCCTTCTCTTCTCTCCTCTCACCCCAAGGCCTCTCTTCACAGCCCACATCCACTCTAAACTAGCCCATCAAAAATCCTGCCTCTGTGGCCTTTTGTCAGACCCCCCTCTCCGCACAGTTCTCTGACCCCCTCGTGCGCGTCCGAAAGTTGTCCCGAGCCCGACCCGCTCTGTCGTTACCAACGGATCCGGATCAACCCCGAACAACCTCCTGCATCTTTTGTTCCTTCATTGGACTACTCCGTTGACCCGTAGCCATCCTTTCGCTATATATAGACCAAGCCATACCTAATTTGGTCAAACCCTAGAAATTAGGAGGTTTGTCCCTTCACGCCACCACCCGCGCATATTCCTCGGGATCCATCCTGATCCCGCAGCCAATCCTCCACCTCTCCTCGAATTCATCCATCGGCCACTCACCCCGATCCATCCAACCACCAATTAGCTCCGCCACCTCCCCTGTTCGGTCCTTGCCGTATATGCAGCCCCCCAAAGCTCCTCCTACCTCGTCCTCTAGCTCCTTGGTCGTCGCTCCCGTCCATCACCAGCGTCCAGACCAGCAGCCCTGAGCTTCTCCTCTGCTCCCTGCCCAAGCACTCCCGTGCACCTCCCATGGCGCCCTCGTCCCCAAGACGCGTCGTCGCCAAGAGCTCCAGGAACCCGCATGGTGCCCGGGCCTTGTGGATCCTGCGTGTCTGAGGAGCACGACCTCCCCGTCATGGCCTCCCCTGATGAACTCCCCTGCCCGAGCCGCTTCCCCGCGCCACCATCTAAATCCGGCCGGAACTCGCCTACTCGCGCCCATTCCTGTCTAAATCTGTGGCACCGCTGCTGCCCGACTCGCCTGTGCTCCACCTCAAGGCCTCGTCGTCGCTGCCTGCTAGCTCTTGAGCACTGCATTGGTTTTCCCTTGAAGAGGAAAGGGTGCAGCAGTAAAGCGGCGTAAGTATTTCCCTTGGTTTTTGAGAACCAAGGTATCAATCCAGTAGGAGACCACGCACGAGTCACCTCATACCTACACAAACAAATAAGAACCTCACAACCAACACGATAAAGGGGTTGTCAATCCCTTCACGGCCACTTACAAGAGTGAGATCTGATAGAGATGATAATAATAAGATAAATATTTTTGGTATTTTTATGATATAGATTGAAAGTAAATAAAGCAAAATAAACGGTGCAAGAAATAGCTTGTTGACGGAAGATTAATATGATGGAAAATAAACCGGGGATCATAGGTTTCACTAGTGGCTTCTCTCAAGATAGCATAAGTATTACAGTGAGTGAACAAATTACTGTCGAGCAATAGATAGAAAAAGCGAATAATTATGAGAATATCTAGGCATGATCATGTATATAGGCATCACGTCCGAGACAAGTAGACCGAAATGATTCTGCATCTACCACTATTACTCCACACATCGACCACTATCCAGCATGCATCTAGAGTATTAAGTTCATAAGAACAAAGTAACGCCTTAAGCAAGATGACATGATTTAGAGGGATAAACTCATGCAATATGATATAAACCCCATCTTTTTATCCTCGATGGCAACAATACAATACGTGTCATTTCCCTTTCTGTCACTGGGATCGAGCACCGCAAGATTGAACCCAAAGCTAAGCACTTCTCCCATTACAAGAAAGATCAATCTAGTAGGCCAAACCAAACTAATAATTCGAAGAGACTTGTAAAGATAAAGCAATCATACATAAAAGAATTCAGAGAAGATTCAAATATTGTTCATAGATAAACTTGATCATAAACCCACAATTCATCGGATCTCGACAAACACACCGCAAAAGAAGATTACATCGAATAGATCTCCAAGAGAATCGAGGAGAACTTTGTATTGAGATCCAAAGAGAGAGAAGAGGCCATCTAGCTACTAGCTATGGACCCGAAGGTCTGAAGTAAACTACTCACACATCACCAGAGAGGCCATGGAGTTAATGTAGAGGCCCTCCAAGATCAATGCCCCCTCCGGCGGAGCTCCGGAAAAGGCCCCAAGATGGGATCTCTTGGGTACAGAAGGTTGCGGCGGTGGAATTAGGTTTTCGTGGTGCTCCTGGATCTTTGGGGGGTACGTGGATATATATAGGAGGAAGAAGTATGTCAGTGGAGCAATGAGGGGCCCACGAGGGTGGAGGGCGCGCCCAGGGGGTGGGCGTGCCCCTTGCCTTGTGGCCGCCTCGTTGATTGCTTGACGTCCACTCCAAGTCTCCTGGATCATGTTTGTTCCAAAAATAACGCTCCCAAAGGTTTCATTCCGTTTGGACTCCGTTTGATATTCCTTTTTGGCGAAACTCTAAAATAGGCAAAAAACAGCAATTTGGGCTGGGCCTCCGGTTAATAGGTTAGTCCCAAAAATATAATAAAAGTGTAAAAATAAGCCCAATAACATCCAAAATAGATAATATAATAGCATGGAGCAATCAAAAATTATAGATACGTTGGAGACGTATCAGCATCCCCAAGCTTAATTCCTGCTCGTCCTCAAGTAAGTAAATAATAAAAAAATAATTTCTGATGTGGAATGCTTCCTAACATGTTTCTCAATGCAATTTTTCTTTATTGTGGCATGAATGTTCAGATCCGAAAGATTCAAGATAAAAGTTTAATATTTACATAGAAATAATAATACTTCAAGCATACTAACTAAGCAATCATGTCTTCTCAAAATAACATGGCCAGAGAAAGTTATCCCTACAAAATCATATAGTCTGGCTATGCTCTATCTTCATCACACAAAATATTAAATCATGCACACCCCCGATGACAAGCCAAGCAATTGTTTCATACTTTTGATGTTCTCAAACTTTTTCAATCTTCACGCAATATATGAGCATGAGCCATGGATATAGCACTATGGTGGAATAGAATGGTGGTTGTGGAGAAGACAAAAAGGAGAAGATAGTCTCACATCAACTAGGTGCATCAACGGGCTATGGAGATGCCCATCAATAGATATCAATGTGAGTGAGTAGGGATTGCCATGCAACGGATGCACTTGAGCTATAAGTGTATGAAAGTTCAACAAAAGAAACTAAGTGGGTGTGCATCCAACTTGCTTGCTCATGAAGACCTAGGGTAATTTGAGGAAGTCCATCATTGGAATATACAAGCCAAGTTCTATAATGTAAAATTATCACTAGTATATGAAAGTGACAGCATAGGAGACTCTCTATCATGAAGACCATGGTGGTACTTTGAAACACACGTGTGGAAAAAGGATAGTAACATTGTCCCTTCTCTCTTTTTCTCTCATTTTTTATTTTTTTATTTGGGCCTTCTTTCATTTTTTTGGCCTCTTTTCCTTTTTTTATTTTTCGTCCGGAGTCTCATCCCGACTTGTGGGGGAATCATAGTCTCCATCATCACACTTCTTTTTACTTACAACTCAATACTTAGAACAAAATATGACTCTATGTGAATGCCTCTGGCGGTGTACCGGGATATGCAATGAATCAAGAGTGACATGTTTGAAAGAATTATGAATGGTGGCTTTGCCACAAATACGATGTCAACTACATGATCATGCAAAGCAATATGAGAATGATGCAGCGTGTCATAGCAAACGGAACGGTGGAAAGTTGCATGGCAATATATCTCGGAATGGCTATGGAAATGCCATGATAGGTAGCCATGGTGGCTGTTTTGAGGAAGGTATATGGTGGGTTTATGGTACCGGCAAAAGTTGTGCGGTAGTAGAGAGGCTAGCAAATGTGGAAGGGTCAGGGTGCGTATAATCCATGGACTCAAGATTAGTCATAAAGAACTCATTTACCTATTGCAAAAATCGATTAGTTATTGAAACAAAGTACTACGTGCATGCTCCTAGGGGGATAGATTGGTACGAAAAGACCATCGCTCGTCCCCGACCGCCACTCATAAGGAAGGCAATCAATAAATAAATCATGCTCCGACTTCATCACATAATGGTTCACCATACGTGCATGCTACGGGAATCACAAACTTCAACACAAGTATTTCTCAAATTCACAACTACTCAACTAGCATGACTCTAATATCACCATCTCCATATCTCAAAACAATCATCAAGTATCAAACTTCTCTTAGTATTCAATGCACTTATATGAAAGTTTTTTATTATTGCCATGTTGTTCTAAAGGACTCTCAAAATAATATAAGTGAAGCATGAGAGATCAATTATTTCTATCAAATAGAACTACCGCCGTAATCTAAAAGATATAAGAGAAGCACTAGAGAAAAAACTATATAACTCAAAAGATATAAGTGAAGCACATAGAGTATTCTAATAAATTCCAATTTACGTGTGTCTCTCTCAAAAGGTGTGTACAGCAAGGATGATTGTGGTAAACTAAAAGGCAAAGACTCAAATCATACAAGACGCTCCAAGCAAAACACATATCATGTGGCAAATAAAAATATAGCTTCAAGTAAAGTTACCGATGAACAAAGACAAAAGAGGGGATGCCTTCCAGGGCATCCCCAAGCTTAGGCTTTTTGGTGTCCTTGTATTTTGCCTTGGGGTGCCATGGGCATCCCCAAGCTTAGGCTCTTGCCACTCCTTGTTCCATAATCCATTGGATCCTTACCCAAAACATGAAAACTTCAGAACACAAAACTTAACAAGAAAATCTCGTGAGCTCTGTTAGCGAAAGAAAACAAAACACCACTTCAAGGTACTATAATGAACTCATTCCTTATTTATATTGGTGTTAAACCTACTGCATTCCAACTTCTCTATGGTTTATAAACTCTTTTACTAGCCATAGATTCATCAAAATAAGCAAACAACACACGAAAAACAGAATCTGTCAAAAACAGAACAGTCTGTAGTAATCTGTAACTAACGCAAACTTATAGAACACCAAAAATTCTAAAATAAATTTCTGGACGTGAGGAATGTATCTATTAATCATCTTCAAAAAGAATTAACTAAATAGCTGTAACACCCCGGATGCAACTTACCATATTTGTACTCCAACTATTGCCATTTTCGGCTCTAAGTTATGAGATTCGTGGTTGGGTTCTTGTCTTTGTTTTGCATTTTGCTCATGTCATGCATATCATATCATGTCATCATGTGCGTCGCATTTGCATACGTGTTCGTCTCATGCATCCGAGCATTTTCCCCGTTGTCTGTTTTGCAATCCGGCACCCCTATGTCCTCCGGCGCCCCCTTTTGCCTCCTTTCGTGTGTGGGTGTTAAACATTCTCGGAATGGACCAAGATTTGCCAAGCGGCCTTGGTACACCACCAGTAGACCTCCTGTCAAGTTTCGTGTCATTTGGACTCCGTTTGATACTCCAACGGTTAACCGGGGAACCGTAAAGGCCTCGTGTGTGTTGTAGCCCAACACCCCTCCAAAGTGGCCCAATAACCCATATAAACCCCCTTCATCCTCTCGGCCGTTCGATCACGATCATGTGGCCGAAAACCGCACCTCATTTGGACTCTCCTAGCTCCCCTACCTATATATATGTGCAACACTCTCCAAATTCGCGGTCAAACCCTAGCCTTCTTCCTCCCCGCGCCGCCGGACACGTCCGGTCTGGCCGGACAAAAAAATCGCACTGCAGCTTCCCTCCACTCACACGCCGCCACGTGGCATCGCGCCGCCACCGCTGCGGCCCGCGCAGCCCGTGGCCGGCCCGCTCCCCGTCCCTCTAGGCCCGCGCCGCCTCCCGCGTCCCCCCCCCCCCCCGTGCGCCGCCGCCCGTCGCACCTTGCCGCCACCGGCGCGCCTCCGCCGCCTCCTCACCGGTGTGCCACCGCGCCGCCGTCCCTAGGCCACCGGCGCCCACCACCGACCTCACCGCCACCACGCATCGGCGCCTCGCCCCATCTCGCCGCCGACCCCACCTCCAGCCGGATCCGGCGAGGGACCGGCCAGATCCGCCGCCACCTTCCTCCCACTCCGGCGTCTGCCCCGGCAAAGCTCGGGCCACTGCAGGCGAACTCCGGCGATCCTCAGGAACCGCGCCGCCCAGATCCAGATCCAGTCAAACCTAGGGTTGACCTCGTTTTTTCATGCACTATTCATCATGCGATAACTCTGTCATCGTAGCTCCGTTTCTTGCACATAATATATCAAAAAAATTTATCATGATGTGATCTTCATTTCGTTCCATTGTGTCATGCTTGTTTGAGTCCATCTCGATGCCCAAATTGTTGATGCAAGAGTGCTATAAAATGTTTGTAACATCCCAAATTGTCAATTTGGAATGTTATACACTAGATCATCATTGCATATCATAATTCTTGCATTTTGGTTGATCCTAGAAATTTTCGCAACTCAAGGACCCTCGGAGAGAGTTGGGGATTTCGTTATTTTCATATTTGAGTTGTCTCAAATTTTGAAAATAGGATCATTTGATTTTATTTATTTTATCTTCAATTATTTCTATTACAAAAAAATATGAGAGAGGGAATAAAATGACTTTCCCAAAATAAAGAAATATTGAGGGTTTAATAATAAAATCAAATAAGATTTTATTTGGTTTTATTTGCTATTTTATTTGAATTTAGGAAAAATGTGTGTTTTTCAAAATTGCATTTAGGCCCCAAATAAATGTTCATCCAGTGCGGCTTGATTTTAGAAGCCGGGGAAAATTTATTTTGGGATTTTTGGAGTTCGTTTAGTATTTGTTTCGTTAGTTTTCTGCGCGGAATTATTAAAAAAACTCCGAACCGACTCCGGGCCGTGCCCGAGTGGGACTCCGCCCAGGGGGCCTTTTTAAGCCGACCCCGCCGAGCCGCCGAGGCCCACCAGCCCGCCCGCCGAAACCGTAGCGCCCGCGCCGCCGCCGCCGCCCGCCTCGCCGCCCCGCTGCCCGAGGTAGCCGCCGTCGCCGGCGGTTTTTCATCATAAAACCGCCCGGTTTTTTTAGATCCGTTTTTTATTAGAACGGTTTCTTTTTTCGGTTTAGTTATTTAGCGAGCGTTCGCTCGTTCGTTCGTTTTTAACGAACGTGTTCATCGGTTAGATCCAGATAATGAACGTTCGTTCGTTAATCTGTTCGTCGTTTTTCTTTTTCTCAGATTTTCCGCGATTATTTCTGATCGTGATTTCTGATCCGATTTTCATTTTAGTATAACTTTTCGCTCGTTTATCGGAATCAGGCGATTCAAGCGCCTGGAGTTTCATCTCGAAACCCTCTTTCCGTTTAACCAACTTAAACAAGTTTTTGCTTCTGTAAAAAAATTCCTTAGATCCAGAATAGTAAACGAAGCCTGTTTCTTTTGCTGTTTGTCTTTCGTTGCTTCGTTTGTTTTGATTCTTTTGCCAACCGTAGTTCTTAAGTTGAACTTTCTGGTTAGATCTCTTATTCGAGTTTTACCTGTGCATTAGATGAGTGCTTATTGTATGCTTGTTTGTTTGCGATAGAGTACCCGGAGTGCACTGCTTGTTACTTCGAATCGCTAGGTTTCCCGGATCATCAGCAAGGCAAGTAACACTTTGATCATACCTCCAACTACCCAGTTTTATTGCATTAGATCAATCCTTACACATTGCATGGTTAGGATCTAATTAAATTGTGGGTTTGGGAAGTAGTTGAGGTAGTACCTATTACCTGTTTAATTATCAAACCTTTGGGAGTTACTTCTACGTTGCTTATTATGCCATGCTATGCTAGTAGACGTGGATTGGGTGAGTGTATCTATGACAGATGTGAGATTGTTAATCAATGGTTTATTTAAGGTGGCAACTTAAACACACATCTGGGTGGATTGAGGTACCTGGGTATTCCAGGATTGCCTGTTTTTTTAATGGACCGCCACCCAGGCTTAAAGGGATCATGAAATTATTCCTACTAGAAACTTCCGTGTGCAGCCACAAGCTATTATGGGCTCTAGCATAGTTGACTAAGTCGTGCGAACTCTTATAGTGGTAGACTAGCAGATGTAGGGGATGTAGGTGGTACGGTCTACCCATCGTAAGGTGCTAGCGCTTCTGAAAGACTATGTCTCGGTCATCCGTTTCTCAAACACCGTGTAGTGCGAGAAACCAAATGGAGGCGATCGAGTCTTGTGGGGAAAAGTGCGCAAACCTCTGCAGAGTGTATAAACTAATCATGGTTAGCCGAGTCCCCGGTTATGGACATCTTGAGTATCTAGTACCTGGATTATCATGTGATTCTCAACATGTTAATCTAAAATTAATTTTGATGGGTTTGTTTAATGATGATGTTTAATTGGGATTGAGAATGCTGTCAACCATTCTCAATGTTTAACAACCACCATGATAGTTAAATAAATTTAGTCCTTTGCAGTAGGGAAAAATTGGCTTTACGCAAAACTGTAACCGTAGAGCTTTCCACCAGCCAAATATGCATATAGAATAGCTGTTTCATTCAATTACTCTCTATGTGTTACATTTCCAGCATATTCCATGTGCTGACCCGTTTTCGGGCTGCAACGTTAATATTGCAGACTTTTCAGACGATAATTAAGGAGTTTTAGGTCGTGTTTCTATACTCAGTGATGCCGTTGGAGTTGATGGACTCACTTATCTTCCAAGCCTTCCGCTGTTATCGTTATTAAATGGCCTTAAGCCATATTTATTGTAATAAGTTCTCTTTTGAGACAGTCGATGTAATAAGTGTGTGATTTCTACTCTGCTATAAATCCTTCGAGTACTGTGTGGTGTCAGCATTACTGATCCAAGGATGACACCGGAGCACAGAGATTGGACCGTTTGAGGTCTGGTCGCTACAAGAGGGTATCAGAGCACACGCTGACTATAGGACATGACCACTAAGCTAAAGACCTAGATCACTACTCACTCTCCTCTCTTTTCTGACTTCTCATCTTTTCTACTCTTTTAGGATGGCGGATGCAAGGAACAAGTTCACTCAACCGGATGAAGACACACCCTTTGGATGTCACTTGAAGGAAGTCACTAGATACCTGAACATAGGAGTACCAAGCTTCACCGGAACCTACAACGCCACTTTACCTGAAGAAGAGCACTGGATGATTCAAGTTCAAGATCCAGGGAGGACGTTCATGCCAATCACTAAGCCCATAGAGTTTTCTTTTGATGCACCAACTTGGAATCTAGCAAAGAGCATGGCAGCTCACATCGCCATGGGACGCATTGGAGAAGTCTACCGCAATGATCTCAAGGATACTATCTACCAGATTTGTGGGCACTGAGATGAGCACTGGGAGATGATCAGCACCAGAAAGGATAGATCAATTGCAGCTTTCACCCAGGAGATAAACCAGCACATTAGACATCAGGAGAATCAGATGTGCGCCGACATGATAGACCTGAAGAAGGCAAAGACAAGAATTAAGGAACTGGAGGAAGAACTCAAGGCTACTCGTGAAGATTATGAAGAAGAAATTGAAGTATTAGTGGATAAGAATGCCGACCTAACAATGAAGATCGGAATATTTATGGGAGGCCCTACACCGGTAGAAGGAGACGAAGAACCCAAGGAGATTCGCCCGGAAGACTACGTCATCATCGACGACACCGACTTGGATCCCGACGATAGAGATGATGACTATGTTGATGAAGCCGGAGCAGATATCATGGAGTCTGCAACCGAAGAATATTTCTAGTAGACCACCTCATCAGTAGTAGTAGTCCACCATGTAAATATTATAGTCCGAGCACTTTTGCGATAGTTAGATCGATTGTATGCCCTTGTTTGATTGAATGAATGGAGTGAATTGTTTGCTTTTGCCTCATGTGCATATGGGTAGTGTTTTCTCTTTAGACCCTCTCTATTCTTAAATCTCATCTTTTCTAAACCCTCAAATGGCTCCGAGACGTGACCTTGGATTTACCTTTCCACCCGAGCTCACTCAGTTGATCCAGCAGCAGAACACATTGATGCAGTCGCTAGTCCAGAATCAGAACCAGGGGAACAAAAACAACAACAACCCACCACCACCACCACGTCTTGATCACCTAGCCCGTTTTCTTAGGCTGAATCCGCCGGTGTTTTCCAGTAGCACCGAGCCGATAGTAGCAGATGATTGGCTCCACAAGACAGCTAGAGAGTTGACCACAGCAGGATGCACGGATGCGGAGAAGGTGAAGTTTGCCGCACATCAGCTTGAAGGACCCGCGACATCATGGTGGGAGAATTTCGCAGCCACTTTCCCTGTCGATACTATCACATGGGACCAGTTTCAGCAGGCTTTTCGTACTGCCCATGTTTCAGCAGGAGCTATGGCCATGAAGAAGCGAGAGTTTCGCAACTTGCGCCAAGGAGGACGGACAGTTGGCCAATATGTGGAAGACTTTAGTAAATTAGCACGTTATGCCCCAGATGATGTTGCTATGGATGCAACAAAGCAGGAGAAATTTCTGGAAGGACTGATTGATGAGTTGAGCATGTAGTTGATGGTAGCAACCTTCAACAACTACCAGGAGTTGGTAGATCGTGCTCTCATGATTGAAGGGAAGCAGCAGCAAATTGAAAATTGCAAGAGGAAGTATGCACAAGGAAAGTACAATTCAGGAGCTTAGCAGAAGCCACGATTTACCCCTAGGCCGGGAGGACATTTTCAGCATACCCATGGAGGAGGTAGCTCGCACAATCAAAATGGCCCCAGGAATGGTAATGGGAATGGAGGAAGCAACGGCCAGAACCATACCAACCCATCAACCCCAGCCAAGAAAGACCTGAGCCAAGTCACTTGCTTTAAGTGCCAGAAGACCGGACATTATGCCAATGAATGTCCTGAATCCCAGAATGGAAATGGCAATGGAAGCTCTGGGAAGAAGCCGAACCCTTTCAACAGGGGATAGGTGAACCACGTTAACATGGAGGAGGTTCAAGAGCAGCCGGATGCAGTAATTGGTAAGTTTTTGGTTAAGTCATTTACTGCACTTGTTCTTTTTGATACTGGTGCATCGCATTCATACATATCAAGGGGATATGTGGATAAGTATAAACTGCCAACCCAAGCCCTTAGGTCACCCATGTTAGTAACCTCGCCTAGAGCAGAATATATGGCTAGTCTATGGTGTGATCGGTTACCATTAAGAATTGGTAACTATGTTTTTCCCTCAGACCTAATAGTGTTGGAATCCAAGGATTGGATGTGATATTAGGCATGGATTGGTTGTCAAAGTATGAAGGGAATATTGAATGTGCCAGTAAGTCAATTTTGCTTACCACCCCAGAAGGGAGAAGGATCAAGTATGTATCCCGACATGTGCCAAAGAGGACTCAAGTAAAATTGTTTAACCAGAGTTGTGTAGGAGGAAGTACCAGTAGTGAAGGATTTCCCCGAAGTATTTCCAGAAGAGTTGCCAGGCATGCCACCGGATAGAGATATTGAGTTTTTGATTGAGCTTTTTCCAGGCACAGGGCCAATATCAAACAGACCATATAGGATGCCTGCAAAGGATTTGGTGGAAATTAAGAAGCAAATTAAGGAGTTACTGGATAAAGGTTATATTCGCCCAAGTTCTTCACCTTGGGGATCGCCAGTACTTCTAGTAGAAAAGAAGGATGAATCATTAAGGATGGTTGTCGATTATCGAGGATTGAATGAAGTAACCATCAAGAACAAGTACCCCCTACCGATGATCAATGATCTGTTTGATCGATTGCAAGGAGCTAAGGTATTTTCCAAGATCTATCTGCGATCAGAATACCACCAGTTGAAGATTCAGGAACAGGATATACCCAAGATGGCTTTTACCACCAGGTATGGGCTGTACGAGTATACCGTTATGTCATTTGGTCTGACTAACGCACCTGCATATTTTATGAACATGATGAACAAAGTGTTTATGGAGTTCTTGGATAAGTTTGTTGTAGTGTTCATTGATGATATCCTGGTTTACTCAAAGAATGAAGAGGAGCCTAAGGAACATTTGCGTTTGGTTCTTGGAAAGCTCAGAGAACATCAATTATATGCCAAGTTTAGCAAATGTGAGTTTTGGTTGAAGGAAGTTGGATTTCTCGGACATGTTATATCCGGAGAAGGTATAGCAGTATATCCCACTAAAGTTGATACCGTGACCAAGTGGGAAGCACCAACCACCGTGGGAGAGATCCGGAGTTTTCTTGGACTCGCAGGATACTATTGGAGGTTTATTAAGAATTTCTCAAAGATTGCGAAGCCTATGACGGATTTGTTGAAGAAGGATACCAAGTTCATATGGATGGAGGAATGTGAGGCTAGTTTTCAGGAGTTGAAGAAACATTTGGTTACCTCACCAGTGTTGATTTTACTGGATCAGACCAAGGATTATGAGGTGTATTGCGACGCTTCACATCAAGGACTTGGAGCAGTGCTGATGCAGGAAGGGAGAGTTGTTTCATATGCCTCACGACAGCTTAAGCCTCATGAGTTGAATTATGCTACGCATGATTTGGAGTTAGCAGCCGTAGTGCATGCATTGAAGACTTGGAGACATTTTCTGATTGGAAACCATTGCGAGGTGTACATGGATCACAAGAGTTTGAAGTATATTTTGACACGGAAGGAGTTGAACCTCAAACAAAGGAGATGGTTGGATCTCATCAAATATTATGATATGAAATTGCATTATCACCCCGGAAAGGCTAACGTAGTAGCTGACGCGTTGAGCCGTAAGAGCCATGTCAACACCCTAATGACGGGAGATTTACCAAGTGAGTTAGCTAAAAATCTTCGAGAGCTATGTTTGGAAATAGTTCCAAGAGGCTATGTAGTAGCATTGGAGATTCAGTCTACGTTGATGGATAAAATCAGAGAAGCCCAAAAGACTGACAAGGAGATTGCTTCTATTAAGAAGAAAATTAGCAAAGGAAAAGCTAAGGGATTTCGTGAGGATGAGCATGATACCATATGGTTTGAAGATCGTGTTTATGTGCCAATTGATTCGAAGATCAGGAAGCTAATTCTGCAAGAGGCCCATGACTCACCATACTCGATTCACCCAGGAAATACCAAGATGTATTTGGATTTGAAGGATATTTTCTGGTGGACTGGAATGAAGAAGGATATTGCGGAGTATGTAGCAGTTTGTGATGTATGTCAGAGAGTGAAGGCAGAGCATCAGAAACCAGCAGGATTGCTACAACCATTGTCGATACCCGAATGGAAGTGGGATAAGCTAGGCATGGATTTTATTACAGGATTGCCCAGAACCCGTTCAGGCTATGACTCAATATGGGTTGTAGTCGATCACTTGACAAAGGTAGCTCATTTCATTCCAGTAAAGACTACCTATACCAGTGCAAAGTTGGCAAAGATATACATGACCATGATCGTATGTCTGCATGGAGTTCCAAGGAGCATTGTATCAGATAGAGGAACCCAGTTTACTTCAAAGTTCTGGAATCACTTGCATGAGACTTTGGGAACCAGACTGGAGTTTAGCACAACTCTTCACCCGCAGACAGATGGACAGACCGAGAGAGTCAATTAGATTTTGGAGGATATGCTAAGAGCTTGTGCGCTAGATGATGGATCTAGTTGGGATGAGAATTTGCCATATGCAGAGTTCTCTTACAACAACAGCTATCAATCTAGTTTGAAGATGGCCCCTTTCGAAACCTTGTACGGAAGGAGGTGCAGGACCCCATTGTCTTGGGATGAAGTTGGAGACCGCCAGTTTTTGGACCGGATCTGATAAAGGAGTCTGAATAGAAAGTGAAATTGATTCGCGATAGGCTCAAGGTAGCTCAGTCCAGGCAGAAGAGTTATGCAGATTCTAAACGCAAGGAGACAGTTTACGAAGTCGGAGACCGAGTTTATCTTTGAGTATCTCCACTTCGAGGAGTTAAGCGCTTTGGAGTTAAGGGAAAACTAGCGCCACGTTTTGTAGGCCCATACAAAGTTTTGGAGCGTATGGGAGAGGTAGCCTACAAGTTGGAATTACCCGAAGGACTATCAGGAGTTCACGACATGTTTCATGTATCCCACTTGAAGAAGTGCCACGCAGAGATGGCTGACATACCGCTGAGAGATACGGTACCACTGGAAGCAATTCAGTTGGACAGTGATTTGATCTATGAGGAGAAACCAGTTAAGATTCTAGAATATGCCAGTCGAGTCACCCACAACAAGGTTATCAAGTTTTGCAAGGTTCAGTGGAGCCACCACATGGAGGATGAAGCCACCTGGGAACGAGAGGAAGAATTGCTGAAAGACCACCCTCACCTATTTTCTAGCCAACCCGAATCTCGAGGGCGAGATTCATCTTAAGGGGGGTAGGTTTGTAACATCGCAAATTTTCAATTTGGAATGTTATACACTAGAAATTTTTGCATTTTGGTTGATCCTAGAAATTTTTGCAACTCAAGGACCCTCGGAGAGAGTTGGGGATTTCGTTATTTTCATATTTGAGTTGTCTCAAATTTTGAAAATAGGATCATTTGATTTTATTTATTTATCTTCAATTATTTCTATTACAAAAAAATATGAGAGAGGGAATAAAATGACTTTCCCAAAATAAAGAAATATTGAGGGTTTAATAATAAAATCAATAAGATTTTATTTGGTTTTATTTGCTATTTCATTTGAATTTAGGAAAAATGTGCGTTTTTCAAAATTGCATTAAGGCCACAAATAAATGTTCATCCTGTGCGGCTTGATTTTAGAAGCTGGGGAAAATTTATCTCGGGATTTTTGGAGTCCGTTTAGTATTTCTTTCGTTAGTTTTTCTGCATGGGATTATTTTTTAAAAAAAACTCCGAACCGACTCCGGGCCATGCCCGAGCGGGACTCTGCCCGGGGGGCCTTTTTAAGCCGACCCCGCCGAGCCGCCGAAGCCCACCAGCCCACCCGCCGAAACCCTAGCGCCCGCGCCGCCGCCCCGCGCCGCGCTGCCTCGCCGCCGCCCCGCCGCCCCGCTGCCCGAGGTAGCCGCCGTCGCCGGCGGTTTTTCCTCAGAGAACCACCCGGTTTTTTAGATCCCTTTTTTTATTCGAACGGTTTATTTTTTCGGTTTAGTTATTTAGCGAGCGTTCGCTCGTTTGTTCGTTTTTAACGAACCTGTTCGTCGTTTAGATCCAGATAACGAACGTTCGTTCCTTAATCTGTTCGTCGTTTTTCTTTATCTCGGATTTTCCATGATTATTTCTGATCGTGATTTCTGATCCGATTTTCGTTTTAGTATAACTTTTCGCTCGTTTATCGGAATCAGGCGATTCAAGCGCCTGGAGTTTCGTCTCGAAACCCTCTTTCCGTTTAACGAACTTAAACAAGTTTTTGCTTCTGTAAAAAAATTGCCTTAGATCCAGAATAGTAAACGAAGCATGTTTCTTTTGCTGTTTGTCTTTCGTTGCTTCGTTTGTTTTGATTCTTTTGCCAACCAGAGTTCTTAAGTTGAACTTTCTAGTTAGATCTCTTATTCGAGTTTTACCTGTGCATTAGATGAGTGCTTATTGTATGCTTGTTTGTTTGCGATAGAGTACCCAGAGTGCGCCGCTTGTTACTTCGAATCGCTAGGTTTCCCGGATCATCAGCAAGGCAAGTAACACTTTAATCATACCTCCAACTACCCAGTTTTATTGCATTAGATCAATCCTTACACATTGCATGGTTAGGATCTAATTAAATTGTGGGTTTGGGAAGTAGTTGAGGTAGTACCTATTACCTGTTTAATTATCAAACCATTGGGAGTTACTTATACGTTGCTTATTATGCCATGCTATGCTAGTAGACGTGGATTGGGTGAGTGTATCCATGACAGATGTGAGATTGTTAATCAATGGTTTATTTAAGGTGGCAACTTAAACACACATCTGGGTGTATTGAGGTACCTGGGTATTCCAAGATTGCCTTTTTTTATGGACCGCCACCCAGGCTCAAAGGGATCTTGATATTATTCATGCTAGAAACTTCCGTGTGCAGCCACAAGCTATTATGGGCTCTAGCATAGTTGACTAAGTCGTGCGAACTCTTATAGTGGTAGACTAGAAGATGTAGGGGATGTAGGTGGTACGATCTACCCATCGTAAGGTGCTAGCGCTTCTGAAAGACTATGTCTCAGTCATCCGTTTCTCAAACACCGTGTAGTGCGAGAAACCAAACGGAGGCGATCGAGTCTTGTGGGGAAAAGTGCGCAAACCTCTACAGAGTGTATAAACTAATCATGGTTAGCCGAGTCCCCGGTTATAGAGATCTTGAGTATCTAGTACCTGGATTATCATGTGAATCTCAACATGTTACTCTAAAATTAATTTTGATGGGTTTGTTTAATGATGATGTTTAATTGGGATTGAGAATGCCGTCAACCATTCTCAATGTTTAACAACCACCATGATAGTTAAATAAATTTATTCCTTTGCAGTAGGGAAAAATTGGCTTTACGCAAAACTGTAACCATAGAGCTTTCCACCAGCCAAATATGCATATAGAATAGGTGTTTCGAAGAGACTTGCAAAGATAAACCAATCAGACATAAAAGAATTCCGAGAAGATTCAAATATTGTTCATAGATAAACTTGATCATAAACCCACAATTCATCGAATCTAGACAAACACACCGCAAAAGAAGATTACATCGAATAGATCTCCAAGAGAATCGAGGAGAACTTTGTATTGAGATCCAAAGAGAGAGAAGAATCCATCTAGCTACTAGCTATGGACCCGAAGGTCTGAAGTAAACTACTCACACATCACCGGAGAGGCCATGGAGTTGATTTAGAGGCCCTCCGTGATCAATGCCCCCTCCGGCGGAGCTCTGGAAAAGGCCCCAAGATGGGATCTCTTGGGTATAGATGGTTGCGGCAGTGGAATTAGGTTTTCGTGGTGCTCCTGGATGTTTGAGGGGTACGTGGATATATATAGGAGGAAGAAGTACGTCGGTGGAGCAACGAGGGGCCCACGAGGGTGGAGGGCGCGCCCAGGGGGGTGGGTGCGCTCCCCGTGCCTCGTGGCCGCCTTGTTGATTGCTTGACGTCCACTCCAAGTCTCCTGGATCATGTTCGTTCCAAAAATAATGCTCCCGAAGCTTTCATTCCGTTTGGACTCCGTTTGATATTCCTTTTCGGCGAAACTCTAAAATAGGCAAAAAATAGCAATTTGGGCTGGGCCTCCGGTTAATAGGTTAGTCCCAAAAATATAATAAAACTGTAAAAATAAGCCCAAGAACATCCAAAATAGATATTATAATAGCATGGAGCAATCAAAAATTATAGATACGTTGGAGACGTATCACTGCCGGACTTCGCCGGTGAACAGCATTGCCGCCCTCGTTCCTTGTCGCCCCTGCTCTGTTTCTTTCCCTTCCGCCCAGGTCCTCTCGCGCTCAACTCTCTCTCTCTGAACTGGGACCCCGCCGCCGCCATGGACACCCTCAACCTCGCCGACATGCCTCCACCCACCGGATAAAGGTCGGAGCTGCCCAGATCCGGTCGCCCACCACCGAGATCCGTCCGTTCCCCAGCCTTCCCGCGGCCTCTGGCCCTCGCCGTCGCCAGAGAGCCCATCCGCCGCCACCCTATTTCTTGCCATGGCCGGACGTGCGAAGGACGTCGCCTCTGCGTTGGTTGCGCATGGGCCGGCCTCCTCTCCAGCCGCGGCCCAACACCGCTTCCCCGCCCCAGCGCCGCTGACCTCCTCTGCCAGCTGGGCCTGGCCCATGGGTGAGCTCCCCAGCGCCCCTCCTTTTTTTTCTACCGCTGGTCCAACATGCTTCAGATTCGGCCCATGCCGTGTTTTTTTCAGTGTCTGCGGTTTTAGTTATTTTCCAGAGACTGCAATTTTTACAGAAAAATCCCTAGTTGTCATGCATATAATAACTAATTAACCGTGCATCGGAATTAAACAAATTGAATATGTAAAATGACTAGAATTTCATCTAGTTTCATAATATCCAAATTTCATGCATATTTAAAATTTTAAATTGCCGTTTGATTAAATTTTCTCAAATGCCATGCTAAAATTATTTATTTCATAACTAAATAACCATAGCTCCATTTTAAAGAAACTTTATATGTAAATGGGGTGGAAAACTGCCTAGTTTAACATGGTGGCATTACTTTCCATGTTTAATAACTCTAAAATTGTTTTTAGGGCAGAACAGTACCAAATTCAAAATATGCACATGGGGATTTTCCGGAATTGTTGTTTGTTATATCCGGCCTCATTTAAACTTGTCTAGATAGGTAGTTTTCTTATGCTTCACCTCTTGCCATGCTTAACAACATTTAATATTGTTGGGTACATAATCGAGAGAGAACTAAATAAGTCATGTGGTGTTTCGTCAATATGCAACTCGTTGCATATTGAGCTCCACTTAATTTGTAGTATTGTTTGTGCACTTTGCCATGCCATGCCTCATTAAACCGGACATGCATCATACTTGGTTGTGCATCAGGCCATGTTTATGTGATGGTTGTTTACTATGTTTGTTGCTTCTTTCCGGTTGCTTCTCTCGTTAGCTTCGGTTTCGTTCCGAAGTTGTGAGGATTTGTTCGACTACGTTGGGTCATCTACTTCTTGGACTCGTTCTTCTTCCTTGCGGGATCTCAGGCAAGATGACCATACCCTCGAAATAACTTCTATCTTTGCTTGCTAGTTGTTCGCTCTATCGCTATGTCGCGCTACCTACCACTTGTTATATCATGCCTCCCATATTGCCATGTCAAGCCTCTAACCCACCTTTCCTAGCAAACCGTTGTTTGGCTAAGACCGCTTTGCTCAGCCCCTCTTATAGCGTTGCTAGTTGCAGGTGAAGTTGAAGTTTATTCCATGTTGGAACATGGATATGTTGGGATATCACAATATCTCTTATTTTATTAATGCATCTATATACTTGGTAAAGGGTGGAAGGCTCGGCCTTATGCCTGGTGTTTTGTTCCATTCTTGTTGCCCTAGTTTCCGTTATACCGGTGTTATGTTCCTTGATTTTGCGTTCCTTACGCGGTTGGGTGTTATGGGAACCCCTTGACAGTTTGCTTTGAATAAAACTCCTCCAACAAGGCCCAACCTTGGTTTTACCATTTGCCTCACCACCACCTATACGTTTCCCTTGGGAGTCGTGCTTCCAAGGGTCATCTTTATTTTTAAAACCCCCGGGCCAATGCTTCTCTAAGTGTTGGTCCGAACTGGGCGATGTCCGGCGCCCCTGGGCAACCAGGGTCTATGCCAACCCGACGTCTTTCCCATCCGGTGTGCCCTGAGAACGAGATATGTGCAGCTCCTATCGGGATTTGTCGGCACATTCGGGAGGTTTTGCTGGTCTTGTTTTACCATTCGAAATGTCTTGTAACCGGGATTCCGAGACTGATCGGGTTTTCCTAGGAGAAGGAATATCCTTCGTGGATCGTGAGAGCGTGTGATGGGCTAAGTTGGGACACCCCTGCAGGGTTTAAACTTTCGAGAGCCATGCCCGCGGTTATGTGGCAGATGGGAATTTGTTAATGTCCGGTTGTAGAGAACTTGACACTTGACTTAATTAAATGCATCAACTGCGTGTGTAGCCGTGATGGTCTCTTTTCGGCGGAGTCCGAGAAGTGAACACGGTTTGGGTAATGTTTGAAGGTAAGTAGTTCCAAGATCACTTCTTGATCACTTCTAGCTTCTCGACCATTGCGTTGCTTCTCTTCTCACTCTTATTTTCGTATGTTAGCCACCATATATGCTTAGTGCTTGCTGCAGCTCCACCTCATTAACCTATCCTACCCATAAGCTTAAATAGTCTTGATCTCATGGGTGTGAGATTGCTGAGTCCTCGTGACTCACAAATACTTCCAAACAGTTGCAGGTGCCGATGATACCAGTGCAGGTGACGCAACCGATCTCAAGTGGGAGCTCGATGAAGATCTTGTTCATTGTTTTGTGTCTTTTCTGGTTGATCAGTAGCGGAGCCCAGTTGGGACGATCGGGGATCTAGCATTTGGGGTTTTCTTCTTTTATTTTGGTTCCGTAGTCAGACCTTGATTGTACTCTGGATGATGTATGTTTAACTTGTTACTTGTTATTTGGGAAACCATTTAGGTTGTGATAGGTGTGAACAGGTTTGCAATTAAATATAGCATGGTAGTAGTAATTTGGTATGTGACGAGATGCAAGCTCAAAATTTATTGATGATTCTAGTTTCGAAGTGTTGCACTATTCCCGAAGGGCGTAACATGGGCACGTGTTCTCAGCCATGGTGTAGCATATGCCATGGTACTTCTTTTTCTACTGTTGTGTACGTGCAATAACTAGCACCGTCGGATACATATCTTACGGTTATTGGGGTGTTCGACAAGAATAGCCTCGTGGCGAGCTATAGACTAGTCTTTTTTTCACACGATTACATCGACACATATCATCTCCCTCCGTCTTTCCCACGCACACACCTATATCTCGGGACTTCTCGCACGTACCATCTCTAGCTCCCTAGGTCGACGCCAACCACATACACTTGTACTCTGAGTTTAGCCCTCCGTCCCGAATTACTTGTCACAGGTATGGATGTATCTAGATGTATTTTAGTTCTAGATACATCCATTTCTGCGATGAGTAATTTGCGACGGGTAATTTGGGAGTACGTTATACAGGAAGAGAAGAGGTGCATGCACGCACTCGTCCTCTCTCACACACACATCTGTAGCTATGAATTGTAGTGTTCTCAACCATCCGATTGGCTCTATCATAGGTTTCACGTTGCTCCTTGGCCTTGATATTGAGAAGTTTAAAACGCAGAGGCTAAGCTAGAGGTGCAAGGTTTTGGTTAATGCGCGGGCCGCACACGGCACCAACACGACACGAGCTTCGTTTGCCAGGTGCGTAGTCGGGTGGGTTGTCCAAGTATAGACACAACCAGGCCCTCCTTGGTATCTGCGCTTCGACTTATTATGCGCAGAGAAATTAGGATCGGAGGGAGTACTACTGGTAGTACTATTGTGATGTGTCGCATCAACTCGCACAAGTATGCAACACTTCCTGAACAAACAAGCATATAAGCTGTTAGAGCATCTCCAATAGCATGTGTATATTTGGATGTCTATATATTCATATAGACAATGGTCTAAAAAGATTCCCTCATACACACGTCCAGTTTTGCATCAGAACATCTATATATAGGGACCATGACAGGTGGGCCGTCGCTGCGGAGAGAAAAAAATCGTGGATGCAGCTGAGTTTAGACGACGCCTTCACATTGTCCGGGCGTGGACATTGTCGAGGTCGATTTAGAGGATGTATATATTTGGACGACCATATAGACAAGCTGTTTGATGCCGGGTTTGGGCTCACGTCGTGGAAAACGAGTATAGACATCCATATAGACAAGCTATTGGAGATGCTCTTATACTTCTTACCCAAAGGATCTTTATATCCAACAGACACAAAATATCCATTCGACTGTTGGAAATTACTTTAACTGATGATCTGATGTCAAAGTAATTGCTGCATCGCCACCAAAACCCACCATATCTTAAGCTAAAGTAGACTGAGCTAACCCCTACATTAGCATATTACTAAGATAAAGAGAAGGCACTGTAGAATCATTTAGGACATGATCTTGTCAATCTAAATGTGGAGGGACACCAGATTAACCCCGGCCAGCAACTTGGGCGGAACTGTGAAGAAGGTCAGCTCCTGCCCAGCGACGTCGTCGGGATCCTTGCTGCTTGTCACCTCCATTTCCACCTTGATGGCATCGGTCCTACCTTTGGGATCCCCCGGCAGGCCGTTCTCCCACAGCTTGGCCACATAGTACGGCAGTGGGGACGCCCTTGCTCTGATGCAGACGACCGACACAGTGATAGGTGCGCCGATGTCGAGCACGCCGCCGACCAAGAAAAACGCGCGGTCGTCCTCCTCCGCGAACAGTAAGAGTCGTGGCTCCGATAGTGGCACTTGCAGCTGGAGCGCCTTGCCGTACTGGATCATGTGCACGGGCATGGGATGCACGGTGCTGATGTGGTGGGAGAGCGCCGGCGGCGGGCCTTCGTAGCCGCAGACGGGCACGGGGCATTTGCAGGGCACGAGCGGACACACGCTCTGGTGATCGGCGAGCTTGTGGTATATGACGTAGAGCCCACATCCTTCGTGCGGGCACTCCACCCCACCGAGGAGAGGACGGCGTCCACCGCCGTGTTCCGCACGCCGAAGCCACCGCCGCGCTCGCACTTCTGACACTGCCACTGGTTCCCGGGGCGCTCGACGCGGCAGTCCGCGTAGGCCAGGTGCCCTCCCTTGCACTGCACAAATCAATTGAACAACACATCAATCACGAAACATGCACCTTGCTTGATCAGCCGAACAGACGAGGTGTATTCGAACCTCATACACTAGAGGCTTCAAGGGGTGCAGGCACAAGGGGCAGTGGAGCAAGCTGAGGTCCATCGAGACCACAGAGAGCTCCATCGTCGGGTCCTATTCCGTCTGCATGATCTCACCCTCCTCGTGCACAACCATCTCTTGCTTTATTAGGGCCGGGGCATTACAAAGCTTTACCGTCACATAATGTTCATACTACTTCAAGGTGCATTAAATCAACACATACAAGTATCAAAAGGAGAGTCACGACATGCATCGGCAAACGCAAATTATTGAAATATATCGGCTGTAGTGCTTTGATGTGTCGCGTCAACTCATACAAGACCGAGAAATTCGATTACTACAATGCCCTCTTCCTCACGGACTGAGCTCCGGTGGCTGCACCAGCCTTTGGCTGCATGACAGGTGGGCCACCCACCTATTGGGCCCACCTGTCATGCACGCATAGGCAGGAGCAGTAAGTCAATGAAGCTGCGTCCCTTCCTCGCCCATGAGCGTGGTGGCTGGCAGGACTAGGACAAGCTTTCGTTCGCTACACGCTCTCCCTCCTGCACGCGGTTGACATGCAGCAGTTCAATCGGTGTCAGCTGGCTAGAAGCATGCAGTAGTACTCCATCATTGTTCGACTTCCCGAAGAGGCGAAGAGCCAAGCGCAGCCCGGACGCTCGTGTGGCAGTTTCATGTGTAGAGTAGTCTAGGATAGCGTGTACCATGCCTGTAAGCTTAAAATCATTGGGGTCGGCTCCATGCTTTTTTATTAAAATAATCTTCTGGCCCTACATGTTGTCCTGGTGATTGTAGTTTGCACGCTCATCTGGTCAAGACAGGAATATATATTTTAATTTGTGGTGCTGTAAATGTTAGAGGTTGCAACAAATGGAGTATTCTACACTTCGGGTCTTTCAACCAAGTTTAGAGGCAATCATGTGGGGCTAGTGCTATGATGTGTCGCGTCAACTCATGCAATGAGGAGAAGCTTGATTTTACTACTACATGCCTTCTCCCACGCCCATGCGCGCGGTGACTCGCAGACGAGGACATGCTTTTGCTTATACTAATACTACAACAAGCTATCCAACTAGTTGTGTATCACTACGTAGTTTTCCATTAGAAGTTACAAGTACTCAAAAATGCAATTAGATATCTAAAAATTACCATCGTTAAGTTAGATGTTTGCTCAAAAATTCCATTAGACATTGTGATTTTCACGTCAAAACCGTTGACCATGTTACATGAAAAAACTAAGCCGATTCTCACAATGATAAGTGTGGCCCCACTTGTCAGGAGTAACCAAGCGAACAATTTTACAGGAAAATAAGAACACTGTTGGGATCAAGTAGGCCCCACACTTTATTTTACTATAGTGAGATAGAGGGAGAGCTGGCATGTTGTTCCATTGGTATTTATGTCATTATAACATGACAAAAGAGATTTGAGTCACAATAATGGTGTCCAGCACAACACACCCCTCAAATAAAACTAAGCACCCTGAAATTCTTTGACAACTAAACTGCTGGCTATATGACGTTGGCCATATATATTGTACGTATATAATGTGAGGAAACGAGTGGTAGTCGTAGTACTATACCAACTAAAATATGAACTGTAAGAAATACTGGTATGTACGTATTGAAGAGTTAAAGTAACGAGAAGAAACATAACATAGTTCTGCCGGAGGCTCAGCACAACACACCTCTCAAATAAAACTAAGCACACCAGAAATTAAACTAAGCAACTAATCTGGTAGACACTGCATAAGAACCACCATGAGCAACGACACTGCCACATTACTCGAAGTCCTCATCCACGTCCTCGACTTCGTCCTTGTCCCTCTTCCTCTTGGCTAATACTTCTTTGATTGAACCGCACACTTGGGTCTTGCTCTTCATCCAACCCTTGTAGATACTGAAACAAAGGTAGCCATCCATTGCAGCATAGTGGATGTGGTCTATATCTAGTACATTCCACTGCCATGCACGATGAAACATGTGCGGAGGTTTCTTCAGTTTACCATACGAAGGATGAACCATGGATCCTGCCAGTGTCAGCATTGAAGGATGATCACGGGAGGGCACCAGCCCTTCCTTTTGGAGGTCGAAGGGGTTGCTTACAATGAGGCCTATCCAACTCAGGATTTCCTTGTCGTTCGTAAAGTCTACAGTAACGAATTTGACTCGGAAGCCCTTGAGGAACTTCTTAAATTCCTCGCACTCAATGTCCACATGGCATATGTGGTATCCCAAGAATAAGTCATGCACGCAAACCTGGATCACAGCGGGCTTCTTCTTCTCTTACCCCTTTAGATTCTTCTCGCTTCCCAGGACTGTGGTGTAATCAACATCTAGCCCAGCGACCCACTCATCATTTGAGTTTTCAAACATGCGTGTGAAGCGAGCAATGCATCCTTTCACCGTTGCGGAAGAATGGGTGTAGATGACGTCAAACTCATCGCCAGTGATGGTTCTAACCTTCTAGTCACCGCCGAGCATGGAGATTTGGGACGCCATGGATTTGGGAGGAGGGTTAGGATTTGTGGAACTGCCATAATGTGAAAGGATGGGATGACTAGTAGCGGTTTATAAATGCCGAGTGGGGGGGCATGTGCGAACGGCAGGGTAGTGGCTTACTTGGTGGATAAATGTATTCATGCATAGTACTATGGGGGCTCATTTAGATGTTATGTCTACTCGACGCACAATTAAATGGCTTTCGATGTCTTGTCAAGCGTCAGGAAAATTACAGGTGATACGAAGCTTCCGAGAGCCCTTGGATCTGAGATTGAACGGTTGCAGGGCGTGATTCTAGACCTATGGGTGAATATCCTATCCTGGAGGGTTATTCTACAAATTTTCAGGAACTTAGCATGCGACGTTCGATCTCAGATCCAAGGGCTGCCAACAGCCCATATCATGGTTACGCCTACCATGACCGTCGCCTCACTCGCACCCTTGGAGATTTAAGGTTTGAGGTTTGCCTAAGGTTGCCACACCTAAGGTTAGGCAAGTTTGAAAAACTTGGGTGGGTGTTTGGTTCAAGCCACACCTTAGGCAATCCATACTAGGGCCCCACATCACATACACTCAAAAAGTGTGGCAAGATTCCCTTAGGCTTGCCAACTTGTGGCTCACATTCTGAAGAAAACTTAGGCAAGTGTGGGAATATTGTATGGCAAAGTGTGGCATGGTTAGGCCTAGAACCAAACAACCCTTGGTTCTAGGACTAGCATTGCCACACTTTGCCACACATTTTTTCCAAACTTGCCTAATGTTAGGGGCTGTTTGGATTTGAAAGGATCGAGAAGAGGTGTCTAGAGGGGGGTGAATAGATTCTTAACAAGAAAAAGTTGCAGTTTTTTATTTTCTTCTAGTTAAGCTGGAGTTTTAGGACAAGTTTAAACATTCACAATACATTCAAGCAAGCATGGCAAGAGTATATGAGAAGCAGAAAGTAAAGCATGCAATTTGCAAGAAAGTAAAGGGATGGGATTGGAGTGTGCAAACGCAATTGGAGACACGGAGATTTTTGGCGTGGTTCTGATAGGTGGTTCTATCGTACATCCACGTAGATGGGGACTTCAACCCACGAAGGGTAACGATTGCGCGAGTCCACGGAGGGCTCCACCCATGAAGGGTCCATGAAGAAGCAACCTTGTCTATCCCACCATGGCCATCGCCCACGAAGGACTTGCCTCACTAGGATAGATCTTCACGAAGTAGGCGATCTCCTTGCCCGTACAAACTCCTTGGTTCAACTCCACAATCTTGATGGAGGCTCCCAAGTGACATCTAACCAATCTAAGAGACAAGACTCTCCAAAAGGTAATAGACAGTGTGTTGATGATGAAATCCTTGCTCTTGTGCCTCAAATGATAGTCTCCCCAACACTCAACTCTCTCTCATAGATTTGGATTTGGTGGAAAGATGATTTGAGTGGAAAGCAAGTTGGAGAAGGCTAGAGATCAAGATTTATGTGGTTGGAGTGGATTATCTTGACCTCAACACATGAGTAGGTGGTTCTCTCTCAGAAAATATATGATGGAAGTGTATGCATGTTCTGATGGCTCTCCTCACGAATGAAGAGTGGGTGGAGGGGTATTTATAGCCTCCACACAAAATCTAACCGTTATACACAACTCACCAAACTCGGTGGGACCGAATCAGACAACTCGGTCTGACCTATTTAGTTCATAATGTGACCGTTAGGAATTTCGGTGGGACCAATATGATCAACTTGGTGGGACTGATGTGCTAGGGTTAGGGTAAAACCTCATCTCGGGTTGACCGATTACGCAAACTAAGAGAGTTAGTCAAGCAGACTCGGTGGGACCGATTGCATATCTCTGTGGGACCGAAATTATTGCAATGGGTAACGGAGAGTTTGCAAGCCCATCTCGGTGAGATCGAGATCCCATCGGTGAGACCGAATTGATTAGGGTTTGTGGCAGTGGCTATGTCAAGTGAACTCGGTGGCGCTGGATGGAAAATTTTGATGGGGCCGAGTTTGACTTTTGGTTTGGAACATAAGTGTATATGGGAAAGTGGTTGAGGGTTTTGGAGCATATCACTAAGCATTTTGAGCAAGCAAGCCATTAAGAAACACCTCGTCCCCTTTTAATAGTATTGTCTTTCCTATGGACTCAATGTGATCTTGGATCACTAAAAGTAAAAAGTAGAGTCTTGAGCTTTTGAGCTTGAGCCAATCCTTAGCATCTTGAAAGGGTTCCATATCCTCTTGTCCACGCCACTCCATCTGTTGAACTTGTCTAAAATATACTAGAGGAAAACATTAGTCCAACAAGAGATATGTTGACATTAATTACCAAAACCACCAAGGGAGCACTTGTGCTTTCAATCTCCCCCTTTTTTGGTAATTGATGACAACATACATCAAAGCTTTAGATAAAGATATAGAGAATAACAAGTAAAGCTTTGGAAAGACATGTAACATGCATAGGCTCCCCCTACATGTATGCAATCATGTCAATAGGAAATGTAAGATCATGTGAACGCATAATCATGACAGAGCAGGCAAAGTGTTACATGTATCTCAGCTATATGCATCAGGGCAAATGATATGAATATATGAAGTGTAACTTCATGTTCATGATTCCTTCTTGCAAACAATATGTACATCAGCAAGAAATCATCATGCACATGTGTGATGCATATACTTACTTTGTGGTCTTGAGCTGGCTTAGGAAGAGATGAACCTGAGTAAACATGGTTAGATAACACAGATACATCTACTAGGAAGAGCAAACAAAAGAAGCCACAAGAGTACCAAGATTGGGATGACATGTAGACAATGAGTACTAGGTACTCCCATTGGATTTAGACATGTCCCCAAAGGTAAAAGATATGCAATGAACTCAAAGACTTCCTTCCCTAGCAGTCTTTCTCCCCCTGAATCTTGTATTGGATAATGGGAGTACATAGGGAAACAAAATCAGAGCAAAACAAATCATAAACATAAACATAACATAGACATGTCTTTCCCCTCTTAAAGACATGTGACTTCTCTCCTCTTGAACACCAAGCATCTGGGGCCTTTGATGTGATTACCTCTCTCTCCATTTTTCTTTCTCTCCCCTTTTTGAAGAGAATAAGATTTGATGTGATCTCTCTGTCCCCCTTTGACATCAATTTCCAAGAAGGGGTCTTCTGGAGTGTGAGTGAAAATCGGTTTGGTCCTTGAGTCACAAAGCAAAGCAGCATATAGATAGTGATGCTGGTAGAGGACACGAATCATCGAGTGGAGCTGGAACAAAAATGTAGGAACAAGTGGCAAATTGTCTTTTCTATAGTGAAATCGGTGGCACCGAGTTGTGTTCTTCGGTTGCACCGAAAGGATTCGGTTGGACCGAAAGTAGCAAACTGGTGTGTCTGAGTTCAACACAGAAAAAGAGCAATAGTCACCTCAGCTTACTAGGCAAATAAGATCTCACAAATATTTTTAGGGAATTAACTGAAGGATTTGCAATGAATTGGATGCTGGGAATGCAGAATAAAAACAAAGAAAAGGAAATCTAGATGAAGTTTTTTTATTAAGGGAAGGGGATCAAAATATGCAAGGAACAAATGCAAGAAGTCAGAGAAACACTAGAGAACTTCATCTAGAATTGGGCGGTGACAAAGTCACCTATGTTAGAGTATATTGACTGAGGAGTCAAGTGAGAACTCTTGATCGTTTAAGCTCAAAATGGGGTTACCATTTTTCGTTTAAGCTTTTGATGTATTCGCATCTTGTTGAGTTGCTTTGACCCATGACTTGGAGTAAAGCTTCTCTAAGATGGAATAACATACCTTGGGTGGTAGTGTTGAACTTGATCATGTAGTTGAACTTGCGTGGAGTGCTCAAGATTGATGTAGCGCATCAATGGTTGGGAGCACCACTTGGAGTTGAGTTCATCTACCTACATGGGTTAGTCTTGCAAGGAAGAGCACTTGTATATCCAAAATGACAATCATGAAATTTGATACCAAATGAAATTTGATATATAGAATTTGTCAAAGGATATGTTGAGGGGTTTCATGCTTCCTTGTCTTAAACCACCATTGTGTAGAGACTTGGTGATGTAGAGATTGCTCAAGATGTGAGTTAGTTGCAATCTCATGGATTTGGATTCATCCAAGTACCTACAAGGGTTAGATAGCATGCAAGGGTACAAATGTATCCGTGACATATGATTATCATAATAAGAGAAGAATCAAGGATTAGTCATAGGCTCATGCCTTGCATGTATCGACATGGAGTTCCTCCTCCAAGTTTGAAGCATCAATGATGTTCAATTCACCTCTCAAACGGCAAAATACTTTCTCATCAAGCAGTTTGGTGAATATATCCACCAATTGCTTATCGATACGAACATGCTTAAGATCAATGTCCCCTTTGGCAACATGATCTCCAATGAAATGATGAAAACTTCAATATGCTTGGTTCGAGAATGTTGCATGGGATAATGAGCAATCTTAATAAAACTTTCATTATCAAAAATAAATGGAACATGTTTCACATAGATCCCATAATCTTTAAGAGTTTGGGTCATCCAAAGTAATTGAGCACAACATGAACCGGCGGCAATGTATTCCGCTTCGGCGGTGGATAAGGATACCGAGTTTTGTTTCTTGGAGGACCAAGATACAAGAGATCTACCAAGAAATTGACAAGTACCCGAATGGACTTTCTATCAACCTTGTCTTCGGCGTAGTCCGAATCGGAGTAGCTAACAAGATCAATAGAAGACCTCTTAGGATACCAAATGCCAAAATTTGGTGTATGTATTAGGTATCTCACTATCCTTTTCACAGCCTTAAGATGGCATTCTTTAGGGGCCGCTTGATATCGTGCACACATGCACACACTTAGCATAATATCGGGACGGGAGGCACATAGATATAACAATGAACCAATCATGGAGCGATAAACCTTTTGGTCAACTGGTTTGCCATCCTTGGTCAAGTCAAGATGTCCACTAGTAAGCATGGGGGTTTTCATACCTTTGCTTTCCTACATGTTGAACTTCTTGAATAAGTCCTTGGTATACTTTGTTTGGGAAACAAAGGTACCCTCCTTAGTTTGCTTGATGTGCAAACCAAGCAAGAACTTGAGTTCACTCATCATAGACATCTCAAACTTCTCCGACATTAGCTTTCCAAACTTTTCACTAATATGAGGGTTAGTCGAACCAAATATGATATCATCAACATAAATTTGGCACACAAATAATTCACCATTAACCCTTTTAGTAAAAAGAGTAGAATCAATCTTCACAATCTCAAAGCCTTTTTCAATAAGGAACTTGGTCAAGCATTTATAACACGCTCTAGGAGCTTGTTTAAGACCATAAAGAGCTTTGTGAAGTTTGTAAACATGGTCAGGTTTCTTAGGATTGACAAAGTCGGGAGGTTGTTTAACATAAAATTCCTCCTCAATTTCACCATTTAGAAAAGCACTTTTAATATCCATTTGGTACAAGGTGATAACATTGTGATTAACATAGGCAAGTAAGATGCGGATGGACTCAAGTCTAGCAACGGGGGCATATGTCTCACCGTAGTCCATACCTTCGACTTGAGTGTAGCCTTGGGCGACGAGACGTGCTTTGTTGCGGACGACTTGACCATCTTCGTGTTGCTTGTTGCGAAACAACCATTTGGTACCAATGATGTTGTGGTTGTTGTCGGGCTTCTCGACCAATATCCACACTTGATTTCTCTCAAAGTTGTGTAGCTCTTCATGCATAGCATTTATCCAATCCGGATCTTCTAATGCTTCTTCAACATTCATAGGTTCAATGCTAGAGATGAATGAATAATGTTCACCAAAATTAGCCAAACGAGTTTTGGAGCGAGTGATTCTCCCGGTTTGGATATCATTGAAGATTTGTTCAACGGGATGGTCTCTTGAAACTCTTACTCGAACTCGCGAGAGCTTTTGCTTGGGTCAGGGTGGAACATCTTCTTCATCATCTTGTCCTTCTTCTTCTTGGCCTTCTTCATTGTTGACGTTGTCGTTTTCTCATCGTGATGGAGAAGGAGGTTGATGAGGTTCATCTTGGTGTACTTCCTCGTTTTCTTCATCTTGGTGTGTCCCACTTGTGGATGCTTCCATGTCAACTCTTGGTTCACCTTGTCGTGAGGTAGAAGCTTCCACTTGGACGGACGAGGTACTCTCCTTCACTTCTGTTGGACGAATCTTGCCATTAGACAAGTCTTGGATTGCTTCCGAAGGGTCTTTGTCTCCGACATCAATTGGAAATTGCTCTACTTGTGAGCCATTAGATTCATGAAATTTCACATCTACCGTCTCTTCAACCTTTTGGGTGAAATTGTTGAAGACACGGTAAGTGTGAGAGTTTGAGCCATAACCAAGTAGGAAACCCTCATGAGATTTACGAGAAAATTTCGAACGACGATGCTTGTCAAGAATGTAACACTTTGAGCCAAATACTCAAAAGTATCCAACTTGGGGTTTGTTACCGGTGAGGAGCTCGTATGCCGTCTTGCCGAGTAACTTGTGAAGATACAAGCGATTTGTTGCATGACAAGCCGTCTCAACCGCTTCCACCCAAAAGTGTTTTGGAGTCTTGTACTCATCAAGCATCATTCTTTCCATATCGATAATAGTCCGGTTCTTCCTCTCAACAACTTCATTTTGTTGAGGCGTGTACGTAGCCGAGAACTCGTGTGAAATCCCTTCTTCGTCAAGAAAGGTATCCACATTTGTGTTCTTGATGTCACTGCGAACCTTCTTGATCTTCACTTAAAATTGATTTTGGGCCTTCCTGCCGAAGTTCTTGAAGATCTTTTGGACCTGCGATTTATCATCAAGAAAGAACACCCACGTAAATCTTGAAAAATCATCGACTATAACTAGACCAAATGAGTCTCCATCGAGACTTTTGTAGGCATTGGGACCAAAGAGATCCATATGAAGTAGCTCGAGCGGTCTCCTCATGGTCATGATGTTCTTCACGGGATGACTTCCTATGACTTGTTTTCCTGCTTGAGAAGCACTGCACAATCTATCCTTGTCAAATATAACATCTTTTAGTCCGAGGATGTGATCACCTTTAATAAGCTTATCAAGATTTCGCATGCCCACATGACCTAACCTTCTATGCCACAACTAGCCTTTTGAGGATTTAGCAATTAGGCAAGTTCTAGGTTGAGCCTTTCTAGTGAAATCAACAATATATAGATCACCTCTACATGTACCGGTAAAGACCATTTTATGATTATCTCTACGAAACACTTGGCAATCTACTTCGGTAAATAGGACATTGAAACCAAAGTCAGCAAGTCTAGATACGGAAAGTAAATTGTAGCCAAGGGATTCAACGAGCATAACATTTTGTATAGAGCTATCATGTGAGATGGCCACCTTACCAAGGCCAACCACCTTACCGTTTGAGTTGTCACCAAAAGTGACATACTTTTGAGGGCCGTCATTTTCAGCAAGCTCACGAAACATATCTTTGTCTCCTGTCATATGATCTGTACATCCACTATCAAGGACCCATTCCTTTCCTCCGGCCATGTAGCCACGAAGATTAGCCATAAGACCAAAGTGTCTCATAGACTCATCAAGATCAAGGTCACTATCATCATCCTCATCATAGTATCCATGTTCAACATTGTCTTGTGATGGATCAATTCCTAGATAGGGTAATTCATTAGATAAATGATCATCACAATAGTCATCTTTATGAATTCTAAGATGATATTGCTAATGATTCCAACATCTCCTTTGGCACTCGTAAGATTAGTAAGCTCAAATAGACAATCACCAAATTTGGGATCATTGGAACGCATCTTACTCAAGGCAATAGATTTATGAAAAATTTCATCCAAGTTTTGCAAGGAATAGTTTGGAAATTGTTCCTCAAGAAATCTCCATATGGTGTAAGCAGAATCAAGAGCAGGCAAGCTATCAAACAAGTTTCTAGGCAATCCTCTAGTGATTAAATTGACAGTTCTAAGATTACGGATCATGTCAATGGACTCATCAAGGGTAGGATGCAAAGGATCAACATGAGGTGCACAAGGGCTAGTAATATACTTGTTCAAATGATATTGATTGAAAATCTCAAGCATCTCAATTTTCTACTCATGAAAGTACTCTCCATCAAGAATAGGCACTCTACGTCTAAGATTCCCCAATGTAGACTCATCCATATTCCTCCAAAGGTGTTTAAACCAAAGCAATGGAGACCAATGCTCCGATACCAATTGAAAGGATCGAGAAGAGGTGTCTAGAGGGGGTGAATAGAATCTTAACAAGAAAAATTTGTAGTTTTTTATTTTCTTCAAGTTAAGGTGGAGTTTTAGGACAAGTTTAAACATTTACAATACATTCAAGCAAGCATGGCAAGAGTATATGAGCAGCGGAAAGTAAAGCATGCAATTTGCAAGAAAGTAAAGGGATGGTATTGGAGTGTGCAAACGCAATTGGAGACACAAAGATTTTTGGCGTGGTTCCGATAGGTGGTGCTATCGTACATCCACATTGATGGAGACTTCAACCCATGAAGGGTAACGGTTGCGCGAGCCCATGAAGGCCTCCACCCATGAAGGGTCCACGAAGAAGCAACCTTGTCTATCCCACCATGGCCATCTGTAACACCCACAATGCGGCTATATCTCCCACGTGTCGGGGCACGACTTAGAGGCATAGCCGCATGGTAGGCTTGTCGCAAGTGGGGTAATATTCACACATCCCATGTACTGAATAAGAAAGGGATAAAGAGTTGTCTTACAATCGCCACTTCAGACAAATACAAGTTAAACATACATCATCCAAATTACAAACAAGGTCCGACTACGGAACCAAAATAAAAGAAGACAACCCCAAATGCTAGATCCCCGATCGTCCCAACTGGGCTCCACTACTGATCAACTGGAAACGAAACAACACAACGAACACGAGCTTCATCAAGCTCCCACTTGAGCTGGGTTGTGTCATCTGCACTGGTATCATCGGCACCTGCAATTGTTTGGAAGTATCGGTGAGCCATGAGGACTCAGCAATCTCACACCCGCGAGATCAAGACTATTTAAGCTTATGGGTAGGAAAGGGTAGTGAGGTGGAGCTCTAGCAAGCACTAAGCATATATGGTGGCTAACATACGCAAAAGAGAGCGAGAAGAGAAGCAACGCATCGGTCGTGAACTAGAAGTGATCCTGAAACTACTTACGTTCAAGCATAACACAAAAACCGTGTTCACTTCCCGGACTCCACCGGAAAGAGACCATCATGGCTACACACGCGGTTGATACATTTTAAATTAAGTTACGTGTCAAGTCCTCTATAACCAGACATTAAAAAATTTCCATCTGCCACATAACCCGGGCACGACTTTTGAAAGTTCAAACCCTACAGGGGTGTCCCAACTTAGCCCATCACAAGCTCTCACGGTCAACGAAGGATATTCCTTCTCCAAGGAAGACCTGATCAGACTCGGAATCCCGGTTACAAGACATTTCGACAATGGTAAAACAAGACTAGCAAGACTGCCCGATGCGCCGACATCCTGATAGGAGCTGCACATATCTCGTTCTCAGGGCAACACCGGATGAACACTACGTACAGCTAAAACCATCCCTCAAGTTTCCCCAGGGTGGCGCCGCAAGTGGATCTGGTTCAGACCAACACTTAGAGAAGCACTGGCCCGGGGGGGTTAAAACAAAGATGACCCTCGGGAGCGCGACTCCCAAGGGAAAAGTAGGTGGTGGTGAGGCAAATGGTAAAACCAAGGTTGGGCCTTGCTGGAGGAGTTTTATTCAAAGCGAACTGTCAAGGGGTCCCCATAACACCCAACCGTGTAAGGAACATAACACCGGTATGACGGAAACTAGGGCGGCAAGAGTGCAACAAAACACCAGGCATAAGGCCGATCCTTCTACACTTTACCAAGTATATAGATGCATTAAAGTAAATAAGATATAATAATGATATCCCAACAATATCCATGTTCCAACATGGAACCAACTTCATCTTCACCTGCAACTAGCAACGCTATAAGAGGGGCTGAGCAAAGCGGTAACATAGCCAAAAAACGGTTTGCTAGGAAAGGAGGGTTAGAGGCTTGACATGGCAATATGGGAGGCATGGTATAGCAGGTGGTAGGTAGCGCGACATAGCAATAGAGCGAGAAACTAGCAATCAAAGATAGAAGTAATTCGATGGTATGGTCATCTTGCCTGAGATCCCGCAAGGAAGAAGAACGAGTCCATGAAAAACACAAACAGACGTAGTTGAACAGATCCTCACAAGTCCGGAAAGAAACCGAAGCTAACGGGAGAAGCACCTCGGAAAGAAGCAAGCAACATAGTAAACAACCATCACATCAACATGGCATGATGCACAACCAAGTATGATGCATGTCCGGTTTAATGGGGCATGGCATGACAAAGTGCACAAGCAAAGCTACAAGTTAAGTGGAGCTCAATATGCAACGAGTTGCATATTGACGGAACACCACATTCAAGTTATTTAGTTCGAACTCGTTTATGTACCCAACAATATTAAATGTTGGTTAGCATGGCAAGGGGTGAAGCATAATAAGAAAACTACCTATCTAGGCAAGTTTAAATGAGGCCGGAACAACAAGCAACAAGTCTGAAAAATCCTCATGTGCATATTTTTGGATTAGGTACTGTTCTGTCCTAAACCATATTTTAGAGTTGTTAAACATGCAACATGAATGCACCATGTTAAACTAGGAATTTTTCTACCCCATTTACATATAAAGTTTATTAAATTTGGAGCTACGGTTATTAAGTTATGAATTAAATCATTTCAACATGGCAACATAGCAAATTATAAGCAAACATCATTTTAAACATTTTTAACATAGATGAAAATTGGATATTATAAAACTAGACAAGATTCTAAGCATTTTTCATATATGAAACATTTTAATACGATGCTCGGTTAATGAGTTATTATATGCATGAAGTTTAGGGGCTAATCTGCAAAACTGCAATTCCCTGGAAAATAGACAAATTCGCAGATCTGAAAAAAATACTACACTGGGCCGAATCTGGGTGAGCACAGGATAATATGCAGTGCCCAGGGCGTCACATAGCAAACAGGGATGGGCTAGCTTGTGCTCACCACACGGGCCTTGAGGCCAACGGATCTAGTGGGCTAAGGCTGCAGTAGGGTACGGGCGACTGGGCCTTGGAAGGGGCGCAACCCACGCAGGCAGAAGTCGTGGTCAACACGACCACGAGCAGCGCTAGCGTTTGTCTCCCTTGGACGAGCAGAGGCAACGGTGAGGCAGGGGACGGCGACTGGAGATGCGGGTCTCCAGGGCGGCGGATCTGGCCGGGAAGGGATCAGGTCAAGGAGGTGTCACGGATCCGGCAAGGGGCGATGAACGGGCGGCGGCCAAGGAGGGCGACGGGGCCTGTCGAGGGCGGCGTTCTCCGGCGAGGCACCAGATCCAGGCTGCTGCGAGGGAGGGATGGATATGGCGGGGCGACTCCATGCGGCGGCGGGGCTTGGTCGGCACGAGCGTCGGGGAAGGAGCTCCGGCCAGGATCAATGGCGCTTCGGCTCCTGCGCGAAGAACAAGAGAGAGAGGGAACCGGGTGAGAGAGAGAGAGCAACGAGGGAGAGAAAGGGAAGGAGAAGGCCGGACTAGAGGCAGGGGCGCGCAGGACAGCGGAGCTCTGGCGATGCAGCTTCTCTAGCTGACTAGCACGAGCAGGAGAGGATTTGGGATCGGGGGCGCGGGCGTGTGGTTGGCCTGGTGCTGAAAACGAGGAACAAGACCAGGTGAGGGCGGGATGGATCCCGAGAGAGTGGCGGCGGGGATGGATTAGATGGATGGAAGGATGGGACAGGATCCCTAATTTCTAGGTTGCCCATTATATATAGCGTTGGGATTAAGTTTATTGGCTATTTGGTCCATCCGATTGTTATCGAGGGGTTGAGAAAAATATAGGTTAGGAAGTCCAATTAACAAAACGGAGATGTTTTATAGATGTTAGGGGATGATTTGAATCCAACAGTAACAACTGCCCAGGTCGGGTCCGGGACAGCTTTCGGACGCGCGGGCGAGGAGGGCCGCGGGATGACGAGAGAGGTTAAGTTGGGGCCTGATGGTGAGTGGTAGTGGGCTGTGCGGAAAGCCTTGGGCTGAGAGAAGAGAAGAGAGAGACCCAACGACTGTTTTCGAAGACCGAAAACGTCCGACATTAGACCGGCTATACTACCGCTATAGTTAACCGTTGGGGCATCAAACGGACTCCAATTGCGATGGAACTTGGCAGGCGGCCTACCTACACTATAATAAGACCGCATGCCAACTTTCAACCCATTCCGAGAACATTTTCCGGCCACTTATAAAATAATATATCGGACGTGCCGCGGGTGCGTGCAAGTGTGTACAGGCTTAGAACGGACAACGGGGAGAACTGGGAGAACCCGAACGAATGCAAGTTTTGAAAACATGATGATGCAATGCACATGATGACATGATGAAATGCAACACGCAAGCAAATGACATGGCAACGTCGGCGATTAACTGGAAGACACCTGGCGCATCGGACTCGGGGCGTCACACCATCGCCCACGAAGGACTGGCCTCACTAGGGTAGATCTTCACGTAGTAGGCGATCTCCTTTCCCATACAAACTGCTTGGTTCAACTCCACAATCTTGACGGAGGCTCCCAAGTTACACCTAACCAATCTAGGAGACACCACTCTCCAAAAGGTAATAGACGGTGTGCTGATGATGAACTCCTAGCTCTTGTGCCTCAAATGATAGTCTCCCAACACTCAACTCTCTCTCACAGATTTGGATTTGGTGGAAAGATGATTTGAGTGGAAAGCAAGTTGGAGAAGGCTAGAGATCAAGATTTATGTGGTTGGAGTGGATTATCTTGGCCTCAACACAAGAGTAGGTGGTTCTCTCTCAGAAAATGTATGATGAAAGTGTAGGCATGTTCTGATGGCTCTCCTCATGAATGAAGAGTGGGTGGAGGGGTATTTATAGCCTCCACACAAAATCTAACCGTTACACACAAATCACCAAACTCGGTGGGACCAAATCAGACAACTCGGTTGGACCGATTTAGTTCATAATGTGACCGAATTTTGGTGGGACCGATATGATCAACTCGGTGGGACCGATGTGCTAGGGTTAGGCTAAAACCTCATCTCGGTTTGACAGATTACACAAACTCGGTGAGACCGATTTTAGTAATAAGCAAAACAGAGAGTTAGTCAAGCAGACTCGGTGGGACCGATGGCATATCTCCGTGGGACCAAAATTATTGCAATGGGTAACGTAGAGTTTGCAAGCCCATCTCGGTGGGACCGAGATCCCATTGGTGAGACTGAATTGATTAGGGTTTGTGGTTGTGGCTATGTCAAGTGAACTCGGTGGCGTCGGATGGAAAATTTTGGTGGGGCCGAGTTTGACTTTTGGTTTGGGACAAAAGTGGATATGGGAATGTGGTTGAGGGTTTTGGAGCATATCACTATGCATTTTGAAAATAACAAGCCATTAAGCAACAACTCATGCCCTTTTAATAGTATTGGATTTCCTATGGACTCAATGTGATCTTGGATCACTAAAAGTAAAAGTAGAGTCTTGAGCTTTTGAGCTTGAGCCAATCCTTAGCATCTTGAAAGGGTTCCATATCCTCTTGTCCACGCCACTCCATCTGTTGAACTTGTCTGAAATATACTAGAGGAAAACATTAGTCCAACAAGAGATATGTTGACATTAATTACCAAAACCACCCAGGGAGCACTTGTACTTTCATGATTGTGACTATCTTTGCCATATATTGCCAAATGATTTTTGCCACACTTGCCTTAGTTGAGTTGCTCAAATTGTTGGCCGCACATTGGCTTGCCTAAGGGAATCTTGCCACACTTTTTGTGTCTATGACATGTGGGGTCCACTGCTCATAGAAAACCCTTGCGTTAGGTGTGGCTAGAACCAAACACCTACCTAACTTGGTCAAACTTGCCTAAGGTTAGGCATGGCAAAGTGTGGCTCGGAACCAAATAGCCCCTTAGTTCATCAAAATGAGAGCCGCAAGTTGGCAAGCCTAAGGGAATCTGGCCACACTTTTTGTGTGTATGCCATGTGGGGCCCAAGTGTGGCTTGGACCAAACACTCACCTAAGTTGGTCAAACTTGCCTAACCTTAGTTGTGGCAATCTTTGGCTAATTTATAGTCACAAACCGAACAGCTTAACACGGTGCCTTAGGCTATCTGATGTTGGCATGTCATACATAGTCATCACTTAGTCACTCATACTACAACAAGGTTAGCTATAAGGTTGGCTATAAGAGTATTTTTTGTTTACTTCTCTCTTTCTCTTTCTTCGTAGTATTTATTGCATTTGCCAAGGAGTGACCTCTTCCAATGAAATGGTGCTTAGATGAGGTGCTATGGGCATTAAATGGCTTAGCAACTCAAGTCCCCAATGCATAGGTGCTTAGTTTTTTGTTGCTAAGTTTGCTTCATCTAGGTATACGCGCTTAGCACCGTTTCTTCCTGGGGTCACCACACTAGTCTCTCTCTTCTTAATTAACTTGCCACATCAGACTTTATGCCTATGTGGTAGGCTTAGCACCTGTAGGATCAAGTACAATAGTGGGCTATAAGCCTGCTTTACATGGCATTTTTGCATATGTGGGGGAAAGAGGCAAGGAAAAAGTGGAGCAGTGGGCTCTCATGCAAGAGCTAGCCTCTACATGGTGGAGCATCGAGAGAGGCACCTGTATGGAGGTGGTCGGGAATTGGGAGACTCATGATGGTCGTAGAGCCATAGTTAAAATGATAATGGCAAGTGAAATCACCGGCCCCCACCTGTCCAACAGTAACTCGCTATCAAATCACACAACCCTACGTTTGCAGCAGCCTACTCCCTCATATTCTCGCATCTCTGTTGAACCGACTAGGCGGATCTGCCCCCCCTACCGCACGGGAAAAGCCCCGCCCTCGACTTTTAAATAGTACATTATACTAATTTTGTATCCATGGATTGCCATGTACACAAATTGAAACGCTTGTTGTAGAGAGAAAAAGATAATCACTCCACTATATATGTACGCAGGGGCCCGAGTGCTTTCTTTACTAGGGTTGCTCTCTTCATTCTCTCACCGCTGGTCACAGATCCGTCCGGATCCCTTTGGCTGGTGTGTGTAGAGGACTAGGTGCATCGTTCACGCGATCATCGTTGGCAAGGGAGGAAACCCACAGCTGCCGGAGGGGCCCGATCCTCTGCCCGTGTCATTCTCTCCGACATAGCGCTAGCTCGGGAGGTCCTCCGACCCTTCTTCCTCCCTGCCGTATTGTGCGCAGATCCGACCTGCCGCCGCCGACATCTCGACGACCCTCAGGTATAAGTTCTTCGAAAGCGGCCTTGCTCTACTGCCCCAGCTCCCCACGTGTCTGCATGTGCATCTTTTTCTACACCCATCAGCTCTTCCAAAGCCACCTAAACTTTTGGTATTGTTAGAGGTAAAGCTACTTCATGCATTCAAATCTAGGGCTTGGTTCAAACAACGAAGAAAGGGGGAAAAGTTATAGCATGAATCTAGGACTTGATTCAAAGAGGAAATAATATGGTGAAAGTAGTAGAAACCGGATACCCAACCAGTCTCTTGGTTGAAAGGGGAAATAATGGGAAAACACAGTACTAAGTAGATAAGGAACAGATCTATTATTGGTTGAGAAACGGATAGAAAGTGGCGGCTGGTGGACAAGTCAACAGAGTATGTCCAGGATTAGATGTGTTGCTCTCACATAGTAAAAGTTCTCCAGGATTAGAATTGCTACCCTCACATAGTAAAAGGTCTCCAGGATTAGATTTGCTGCCCTCACATAGTAAAAGGTCTCCAGTATTAGATTTGCTACCCTCACATAGTAAAAGGTCTCCAAGATTAGATTTGCTGCCCTCACAGAGCATGAACAAACTCGGCATCACCACTTTATGCCTCCTTGTAGGTACATAGTGCTAACGCGTCCACTGTCGCATGTCCTTAGATCAACCTTTTGCTGTTGTTAATGTAAGGGTGCATGTAAAATGCAGCGATCACACTGTTACCTTAAGGACATGTCTAACCAGTGTTATTGTTAATCTAATGCCTCCAGTGATATGATGCAATTAAACTATGTACAAATGCTACTCCTGTTGTTTTCCCCAGTATGATAAGTAAGTTTCTCCTTTACGCTGCTGAGTGTCCTGGTGTCCCCACGGTCCCATGCCCTTCACCCAACTCTTTAGCTGCCATTGATTTACTGTATCTGGTAAACAACAATGCCACCATTAAAGTAATCCCATATTTGACGAATGTCATTGTTGATCGTAATGCTTCCAGTAACATGAAGCATTGCTGACGTTTTAAAATTTCTACCGTCCTTGCGTGATTGCCATGAACATAATTAAGATGCTTCTTTTCATTTCATGTATGTTTCGTATATTCTTATTAACCAGCAACTATTTACTTTATATCTTTTTGTGTAGATAGGGTTATCCATTTCACCTTGATGCTGTTGTGACAACATCAATATTATTTCTCTGAGAATCTTGCTCGATTCTCTTAGGGTGGCCTTCAGGATACAAAGGTTCCTGAGTCATTCTACCAGTTCTAGTAGCCACTCTAACAGCATAATCATTTTTCTTACTATTCATTTCATCAAGCACTTCTTTTTGAGCTTTAAGCACTTGTTCTACTTCGTGGTAACCATAGAAGCATGTTTGCTAACAAGTTTAAGTTCACCTTTAATATTAGCCATATAATCACCCAAGCGTCTAATCATATAAGCATTTTCTTTTAATTGTCTACCAAAATAAGCATTGAAGTCGTCTTGCTTAAACATAAAGTTATCAAACTCATCCAAGCACTGACTAGCAATTTTAGTAGGAGGGACTTCAGCTTTATCATATCTATAGAGAGAATTTACCTTTACTACCTGTGTCGGGATATCGGGGTCAGGAGGTTCTTCAATAAATAAAGAATTGAGATCATAAGTTTCTTCAATAGGCGGTATATTAAGACCATGTATTTCTTCAATAGGAGGTAAATTCTTAACGTCTTCAGCTTTAATACCTTTCTCTTTCATAGATTTCTTTGCCTCTTGCATATCTTCGGGACTGAGAAATAAACACCTCTCTTCTTCGGAGTTGGTTTAGGAATAGGCTCAGTAATTGGAGCAGGAGCTGGCTCAGGAGGTGCCCAATTATTTTCATTTGTCAACATATTATTCAATAGAATTTCAGCTTCATCCGGTGTTCTTTCCCTGAAAAGAGAACCAGCACAACTATCCAGGTAATCTCTGGAAGCATCGGTTAGTCCATTATAAAAGATATCAAGTATTTCAGTTCTTAAGAGGATGATCAGGCAAAGCATTAAGTAACTTGAGAAGCCTCCCCCAAGCTTGTGGGAGACTCTCTTCTTTAATTTGCACAAAGTTGTATATTTCCCTCAAAGCAGCTTGTTTCTTATGAGCAGGGAAATATTTAGCAGAGAAGTAATAAATCATATCCTGGGGACTACGCACACAACCAGGATCAAGAGAATTAAACCATATCTTAGCATCACCCTTTAATGAGAACGGAAATATTTTGAGTATATAGAAGTAACGCGATCTCTCATCATTAGTGAACAAGGGCAGCTATATCATTTAACTTAGTAAGATGTGCCACAACAGTTTCAGATTCATAGCCATAAAACGGATCAGATTCAACCAAAGTAATTATATCAGGATCAACAGAGAATTCATAATCCTTATCAGGAACACATATAGGTGAAGTAGCAAAAGCAGGGTCGGTTTCATTTTATCTCTAAGTGATTCTTTGTTCCATTTAATTAATAACCTCTTAAGCTCATATCTATCCCAAGCGAAAATAGCGGCAGAAGATTCCTATCAAAAAGATAACCTCAGGAATAACAGGCATATTTTCATCATCACTATCATCATCGTATTCAGATTCAATAATTTCTTTTTCTCTAGCCCTAGCAATTTGTTCATCAAGAAATTCACTAAGGGCACAGTAGTATCAGGCATAGAAGCAGTTTCATCATAAGTATCATGCATAGCAGAAGTGGCATCATCAATAACATGCGACATATCGAACGAATAGCAGAAGCAGGTTTAGGTGTCGCTAGCTTACTCATAACAGAAGGTGAATCAAGTGCAGAGCTAGATGGCAGTTCCTTACCTCCCCTCGTAGTTGAGGGATAAATTGTTGTCTTAGCGTCTTTCAAGTTCTTCATAGTGTCCAGCAGATATAAATCCCAAGTGACTCAAAGAATAGAGCTATGCTCCCCGGCAACGGCGCCAGAAATTAGTCTTGATAACCCACAAGTATAGGGGATCGCAACAGCTTTCGAGGGTAGAGTATTCAACCCAAATTTATATTCGACACAAGGGGAGCCAAAGAATATTCTCAAGTATTAGCAGCTGAGTTGTCAATTCAACCACACCTGGAAACTTAGTATCTGCAGCAAAGTGTTTAGTAGCAAAGTAATATGATAGTGGTGGTAGCGGCAACAAAAGTAAAGACAACAAAAGTAATGTTTTGGTATTTTGTAGTGATTGTAACAGTAGCAGCGGGAAAGTAAATAAGCGTAAACCAGTATATGGAAAACTCGTAGGCACCGGATCAGTGATGGATAATTATGCCGGATGCGGTTCATCATGTAACAGTCATAACATAGGGTGACACAGAACTAGCTCCAATTCATCAATGTAATGTAGGCATGTATTCCGTATATAGTCATACGTGCTTATGGAAAAGAACTTGCATGACATCATTTGTCCTACCCTCCCGTGGCAGCGGGGTCCTATTGGAAACTAAGGGATATTAAGGCCTCCTTTTAATAGAGAACCGGAACAAAGCATTAGAACACATAGTGAATACATGAACTCCTCAAACTATGTCATCACCGGGAGTGGTCCCGATTATTGTCACTTCGGGGTTGCCGGATCATAACACATAGTAGGTGACTATAGACTTGCAAGATAGGATCAATAACTCACATATATTCATGAAAACATAATAGGTTCAGATCTGAAATCATGGCACTCGGGCCCTAGTGACAAGCATTAAGCATAGCAAAGTCATAGCAACATCAATCTCAGAACATAGTGGACACTAGGGATCAAACCCTAACAAAACTAACTCGATTAAATGATAAATCTCATCCAACCCATCACCGTCCAGCAAGCCTACGATGTAATTAATCACACACGGCGGTGAGCATCATGAAATTGGTGATGGAGGATGGTTGATGATGACGACAATGACGAATCCCCCTCTCCGGAGCCCCAAACGGACTCCAGATCAGCCCCCCGAGAGGTTTTAGGGCTTGGCGGTGGCTCCGTATCGTAAAACGCGATGATTTCTTCTCCCTGATTTTTTTCTCTCCGAAAGCAAATATATAGAATTGGAGTTGGCGTCGGAGGGCATCCAGGGGGCTCACGAGGTAGGGGGCGCGCCCTAGAGGGGGGGCCACCCTCGTGGACAGGGTGTGGGCCCCCTGGTCTTCATCTTTGGCGAGGTATTTTTTTATTGTTTTTTCTAAGATGTTCCGTGGAGTTTCAGGTCATTCCGAGAATATTTGTTTTCTGCACATAAAACAACACCATGGCAATTCTGCTGAAAACAGCGTCAGTCCGGGTTAGTTCCATTCAAATCATACAAGTTAGAGTCCAAAACAAGGGCAAAAGTGTTTGGAAAAGTAGATACGACGGAGACGTATCAACTCCCCCAAGCTTAAACCCTTGCTTGTCCTCAAGCAATTCAGTTGACAAACTGAAAGAAAGAAAGAAAAACTTTTACAAACTCTGTTTGCTCTTGTTGTTGTAACTATGTCAAGCCAGCATTCAAGTTTTCAGCATAGATCATAACTAACCACATTTGCAATAATTCTCAGGTCTCATAATTACTCATATCAATAGCATAATCAACTAGCAAGTCATAATAATAAATCTCGGATGACAACACTTTCTCAAAACAATCATAATATGATATAACAAGATGGTATCTCGCTAGCCCTTTCTGAGACCGCAAAACATAAATGCAGAGCACCTTTAAAGATCAAGGACTGACTAGACATTGTAATTCATGGTAAAAGAGATCCAATCATAGTCACACCCACATAGATTAATAGTGATGAATGCAAATGACAGCTGTGCTCTCCAGCTAGTGCTTTTTAATAAGAGGGTGATGACTCAACATAAAAGTAAATGGATAGGCCCTTCGCAGAGGGAAGCAGGGATTTGTAGAGGTGCCAGAGCTCGGTTTTGAAATAGAGATAAATTGTATTTTGAGCGGTATACTTTCATTGTCAACGATAGCAACTAAGAGATGGCGATATCTTCCATGCTAAACACATTATAGGCGGTTCCCAAACAGAATGGTAAAGTTTATACTCCCCCTCCACCAACAAGCATCAATCCATGACTTGCTCGAAACAACGAGTGTCTCCAACATACATCAGGTCCCAGGGGGAGTTTTGTTTGCAATTAATTTTGATTTAGTTTGCATAAAGCATGGGACTGGGCATCCCGGTGACCAGCCATTTTCTCGTGAGTGAGGAGCGGAGTCCACTCCTCTTGAGAATAACCCGCCTAACACGGAAGATAAGGACAACCTTGGTTGATACATGAGCTATTCGAGCATACAAAACAGAATGTTTATTTGAAGGTTTAGAGTTTGGCACATACAAATTTACTTGGAACGGCAGGTAGATACCGCATATAGGAAGGTATGGTGGACTCATCTGGAATAACTTTGGGGTTTAAGGGATTGGATGCACAAGCAGTATTCCCGCTTAGTACAAGTGAAGGCTAGCAAAAGACTGGGAAGCGACCAACTAGAGAGCGACAACAGCCATGTACATGCATTAAAATTAATAAACATTGGATGCAAGCATGAGTAGGATATAATCCACCATGAACATAAATATCGTGAAGGCTATGTTGATTTTGTTTCAACTACATGCGTGAACATGTGCCAAGTCAAGTCACTTAAATCATTCAAAGGAGGATACCACCCCATCATACCACATCATAATCATCTCAATAGCATGTTGGCACACAAGGTAAATCATTATAACTCATAGCTAATCAAGCATGGCACAAGCAACTATGATCTCTAATTGTCATTGCAAACATGTTTATTCATAATAAGCTGAATCAAGAACGAGGGCTCATCATATTTACAAAAACAAAAGAGGTCGAGTTCATACCAGCTTTTCTCATCTCAGTCATTCATCATATATCATCATAATTGCCTTTCACTTGTACGACCGAACGGTGTGAATAATAATAAGAGTCTACGTGCATTAGACTAAGCTGGAATCTGCGAGCATTTCATAAACAGGAGAAGACAAGGCAATATGGGTTGTTAGAATCAACAATAATGCATATAAGAGCCACTTCAACAATTTAATCATGGTCTTCTCCTACTGACCCCCAAAGAAAAGAAAAGAAATAAAACTATTTACACGGGAAAGCTCCCAACAAGCAAAAGAAGAACAGGAAATATTTTTGGGTTTTCTTTTTTTATTACTACTACTACAGCAGAAAAGTAAACTACAACTAATTTTTTTGTTTTCTTAACGTTTAACAAACACACAAGAAGAAAGCAGGAAAAAGAAAATAAACTAGCATGGATATTACAGTGAAAGAGTATGAGCACCGACATCTAGTAATGAGTGTGTGTGAGCATAAATGTAATGTCGGTGAGAAATACGTACTCCCCCAAGCTTAGGCTTTTGGCCTAAGTTGGTCTATTGCCAGGGATAGCCTGGCGGGTACCCGTAGGTGTAGCTGGGGTCGTACTGCGACGAAGAATAGTTGGGATCATACTGATGTGCAGCGGTTATCGCCTGCTGAGCTGCAGCGTGGAGTCGAGCTGCCTCCGCTCTCCTCTCGTACTCTTCTGCCTCCTCTCTGGTAATAACATATCTCTTTTTGTCTGTGAATCAAAGAAGGCAGGAGCAGGAGAGTAATACGGAAAACACGTCGTTTATCAAAAATTAAACGATATAAGAGAGGTGATTCAGGCCTCTCGACAAACTGGTGCGAAGCCATAGAGTTATAATCTAAATATGCAGGAGGCAACTCCGTATCACCCTCACGAATGTCTATTTCAAGAAAATGAGCTAAGCGGGTTGCATAAATTCCTCCAAAGAAATCTCCATTATGTCTATTATGATGCAACCTACGAGCTACAATGGCTCCCATATGATAAGATTGGTCTCCTAACACAGCACTCCTAAGAATGCTAAGATCAGGGACACACATGTGACATGCTTCATCCTTAGCATTTATGCATCTACCGATGAAGAGAGCAAAATAATGTATAGCAGGAAAGTGAATGCTCCCTATGGTAGCCTGCGTTATATCTCTAGATTCCCCCACAGTTATACTAGCAAGAAAGTTTCTAAATTCAGATTTAGGGGGATCCCTAACACTACCCCATGATGGAAGTTTGCAAGCAGAAGTGAAATCCTCTAAGTCCATGGTATAAGATTTGTCATAGAGATCAAACATGACTGAAGGAGAATTACGCGAAGATGAATACTCAAACCTCCTCACAAATGAACTTGTGAGATCATGATACTGGGGGCATTTGTTAGCCTCAAAATCCTCAAGACCGGCATTGCGCAAATATGCTTTGAATTCTTCTTTAATTCCCGCACGGTCCATAAAATTTTCCGACGGCCATTCGCAAGGCCGTACTGGAGCGTCTCTTGGTGGATCCTCGTCAGCATCGCGCATAGCAATCCTGGGTCCTTGCTTCTTAGAGGAACCACCTTGGAACATCTTCCTAAGCATATTGTTTTTCTCTGAAAAATTCTGAAATTTTTAGTAACTTCAAACAAAAGTGAACCAACTTCAATAAAACTGATAGCAACTACTCCTACAAGTGCCTAGAGCCTATATCAAGCATTAGAACTACTTGGAACCATATAAATTTGACATGCAAGCTCAAGAACATGGTCACCTATGCAGCACAAATTTGCAAAGAATAAAGCACTAGAACAAAAACTAATTGGACCAATGGAGGAGTCACATACCAAGGAACAATCTCCCCAAGCAGTTTTGCGAGAGGTGCTTTGAGCAAGGAGATCGAAAATCACAGCAAAAGTGGCTGGAACTCGTGCTTGAGTTGGTTTTTCGGGTTTGTGCGAGACAGAGGAAGAAGATGGGTGCTGGGATAAGTGGAGGAGGGCCACCGTGGGCCCACGAGGCAGGGGGGCGCGCCCACCAGTAGGGGGGCACACCCACCACCCTTGTGGCCAGGTGGCAGCTCCTCCCGCGGTAATTTTTACACAGTAAATCCTCAAATATTCCCGAAAAAATCATATTACATTAGCATGTCATTCTAAGGACTTTTATTTTCGGGATATTTTTATATTGCACGAATAAGTCAGGAAACAGACAGAAAAATACTATTTTTACTTTATTTCTACTAATTAACAGAAAATATAGAGAGGGTACAGAAGGTTGTGCTTCTAGTTTCATCCATCTCATGCTCATCAAAAAGAATCTACTAACAAGGTTGATCAAGTCTTGTTAACAAACTCATGCAGATAATCATGAAACCGGAGAAATTTCGAATAACACTAAGTTACCTCAATGGGGATATGCACATCCCCTATAATAAGTATATCATATTTATTTTTGGCAGTAGGAAGAGGAAATTCAAAACCTCCAATTATAATCGATTGAATTTTTCCAATGGAGTTGATACTATGAACTTGAGGTTGTTTCCTCGGAAAGTGTACCGTATGCTCATTACCATTAACATGAAAAGTGACATTGCCTTTGTTGTAATCAATAATAGCCCCTGCAGTATTAAGAAAAGGTCTTCCAAGAATAATAGAAAACTATCATCCTCGGGAATATCAAGTATAACAAAGTCCGTTAAAATAGTATCGTTTGCAACCACAACAGGCACATCCTCACAAATACCGATAGGTATAGCAGTTGATTTATCAGCCATTTGCAAAGATATTTCGGTAGGTGTCAGCTTATTCAAGTCAAGTCTATGATATAAAGAGAGAGGCAATACACTAACACCGGCTCCAAGATCACATAAAGCAGTTTTAATATAATTTCTTTTAATGGAGCAAGGTATAGTAGGTACTCCGGGGTCTCCAAGTTTCTTTGGTATTCCACCCTTAAAAGTATAATTAGCAAGCATGGTGGAAATTTCAGCTTTCGGTATCTTTCTTTTATTAGTAATGATATCCTTCATATATTTAGCATAAGGATTTGTTTTGAGCACATCAGTTAATCGCATACGCAAAAAGATAGGCCTAATCATTTCAGCAAAGCGCTCAAAATCCTCATCATCCTTTTTCTTGGATGGTTTTGGAGGAAAAGGCATGGGTTTCTGAACCCAAGGTTCCCTTTCTTTACCATGTTCCCTAGCAACAAAGTCTCTTTTATCATAACGTTGATTCTTTGATTGTGGGTTATCAAGATCAACAGTAGGCTCAATTTCTACATCATTGTCATTACTAGGTTGAGCATCATCATGAACATCATCATTAATATTTTCATTAGGTTCATGTTCATTACCAGATTGTGTTTCAGCATCAGACATAGATATATCATTTGGATTATCAGGTGGTTCAGCAATAGGTTCACTAGAAGTTTGCACAGTTCTATCATTTTTCTTTTTCTTCTTTTTAGAAGAACTAGAAACATCAATATTATTTCTCTGAGAATCTTGCTCGATTCTCTTAGGGTGGCCTTCAGGATACAAAGGTTCCTAAGTCATTCTACCAGTTCTAGTAGCCATTCTAACATCATTATCATTTTTCTTACTATTCATTTCATCAAGCACTTCTTTTTGAGCTTTAAGCACTTGTTCTACTTGCGTGGTAACCATAGAAGCATGTTTGCTAACAAGTTTAAGTTCACCCTTAATATTAGCCATATAATCACCCAAGCGTCTAATCATATAAGAATTTTCTTTTAATTGTCTACCAAAATAAGCATTGAAGTCGTCTTGCTTAAACATAAAGTTATCAAACTCATCCAAGCACTGACTAGCAATTTTAGTAGGAGGAACTTCAGCTTTATCATATCTATAGAGAGAATTTACCTTTAGTACCTGTGTCGGTATATCGGGGTGAGGAGGTTCTTCAATAAATAAAGAATTGAGATCATAAGTTTCTTCAACAGGCTGTGAATTAAGACCATGTATTTCTTCAATAGGAGGTAAATTCTTAACGTTTTCAGCTTTAATACCTTTCTCTTTCATAGATTTCTTTGCCTCTTGCATATCTTCGGGACTGAGAAATAGAACACCTCTCTTCTTCGGAGTTGGTTTAAGAATAGGCTCAGTAATTGGAGCAGGAGCTGGCTCAGGAGGTGCCCAATTATTTTCATTTGTCAACATATTATTCAATAGAATTTCAGCTTCATCTGGTGTTCTTTCCCTGAAAAGAGAACCAGCACAACTATCCAGGTAATCTCTGGAAGCATCAGTTAGTCCACTACAAAAGATATCAAGTATTTCAGGTTTCTTAAGAGGATGATCAGGAAAAGCATTAAGTAACTTAAGAAGCCTCCCCCAAGCTTGTGGGAGACTCTCTTCTTTAATTTGCACAAAGTTGTATATTTCCCTCAAAGCAGCTTGTTTCTTATGAGCAGGGAAATATTTAGCAAAGAAGTAATAAATCATATCCTGGGGACTACACACACAACCAGGATCAAGAGAGTTAAACCATATCTTAGCATCACCCTTTAATGAGAACGAAAATATTTTGAGTATATAGAAGTAACGCTATCTCTCATCATTAGTGAACAGGGCAGCTATATCATTTAACTTAGTAAGATGTGCCACAACAGTTTCAGATTCATAGCCATCAAATGGATCAGATTCAACCAAAGTAATTATATCAGGATCAACAGAGAATTCATAATCCTTATCAAGAACACAAATAGGTGAAGTAGAAAAAGCAGGGTCAGGTTTCATTTTATCTCTAAGTGATTCTTTGTTCCATTTAACTAATATCCTCTTAAGCTCATATCTATCCCTGCAAGCTAAAATAGCGGCAGAAGATTCTATATCAAAATGATAACCCTCAGGGATAACAGGCATATTTTCATCATCACTATCATCATCGTATTCAGATTCAAAAGTTTCTTTTTCTCTAGCCCTAGCAATTTGTTCATCAAGAAATTCACTAACGGGCACAGTAGTATCAGGCATAGTCATCATATGTATCATGCATAGCAGAAGTGGCATCATCAATAACATGCGACATATCGGAACGAATAGCAGAAGCAGGTTTAGGTGTCGCTATCTTACTCATAACAGAAGGTGAATCAAGTGCAGAGCTAGATGGCAGTTCCTTACCTCCCCTCGTAGTTGAGGGATAAATTGTTGTCTTAGCGTCTTTCAAGTTCTTCATAGTGTCCCGCAGATATAAATCCCAAGTGACTCAAAGAATAGAGCTATGCTCCCCGGCAACGGTGCCAGAAATTAGTCTTGATAACCCACAAGTATAGGGGATCGCAACAGCTTTCGAGGGTAGAGTATTCAACCCAAATTTATTGATTCGACACAAGGGGAGCCAAAGAATATTATCAAGTATTAGCAGCTGAGTTGTCAATTCGACCACACCTGGAAACTTAATATCTGCGGCAAAGTGTTTAGTAGCACAGTAATATGATAGTGGTGGTAGCGGCAACAAAATTAAAGACAGCAAAAGTAATGTTTTTGGTATTTGTAACAGTAGCAGCGGGAAAGTAAATAAGCGTAAACCAGTATATGGAAAACTCGTAGGCACCGGATTAGTGATGGATAATTGTGCCGGATGCGGTTCATCATGTAACAGTCATAACATAGGGTGACACAGAACTAGCTCCAATTCATCAATGTAATGTAGGCATGTATTCCGTATATAGTCATACATGCTTATGGAAAAGAACTTGCATGACATCTTTTGTCCTACCCTCCCGTGGCAGCGGGGTCCTATTAGAAACTAAGGGATATTAAGGCCTCCTTTTAATAGAGAACCGGAACAAAGCATTAGCACATAGTGAATACATGAACTCCTCAAACTATGGTCATCACCGGGAGTGGTCCCGATTATTTCCACTTCGGGGTTGCCGGATCATAACACATAGTAGGTGACTGTAGACTTGCAAGATAGGATCAAGAACTCACATATATTCATGAAAACATAATAGGTTCAGATCTAAAATCATGGCACTCGGGCCCTAGTGACAAGCATTAAGCATAGCAAAGTCATAGCAACATCAATCTCAGAACATAGTGGATACTAGGGATCAAACCCTAACAAAACTAACTCGATTACATGATAAATCTCATGCAACCCATCACCGTCCAGCAAGCCTACGATGGAATTACTCACGCACGGCGGTGAGCATCATGAAATTGGTGATGGAGGATGGTTGATGATGACGACGGCGACGAATCCCCCTCTCCGGAGCCCCGAACGGACTCCAGATCAGCCCTCCTGAGAGGTTTTAGGGCTTGGCGGCGGCTCCGTATCGTAAAACGCGATGATTACTTCTCTCTGATTTTTTTCTCACCGAAAGCAAATATATAGAGTTGGAGTTGGCGTCGGAGGGCATCCAGGGGGCCCACGAGGTAGGGGGCGTGCCCTAGAGGGGGGGCGCCCCCCACCCTCGTGGACAGGGTGTGGGCCCCCTGGTCGTCATCTTTGGCGAGGATTGTTTATTACTTTTTCTAAGATGTTCCGTGGAGTTTCAGGTCAATCCGAGAATATTTGTTTTCTGCACATAAAACAACACCATGGCAATTCTGCTGAAAACAGCGTCAGTCCGGGTTAGTTCCATTCAAATCATACAAGTTAGAGTCCAAAACAAGGGCAAAAGTGTTTGGAAAAGTAGATACGACGGAGACGTATCACCCCTCATACGCCAACATGAAAGAAAACAACGATACCAAAGGACCTGAACACGTGGGAGGTACCTCTGAATCTAGCCTACATAACCTACGCGGCCAAGGACGCATACGCATGCTACGACATGTACATGCGGATCTTGGACATGAGGGCGTGTCTGCTCCCCATAACCGACAAGTAGACGGACAACCACAGCGTCATGATCAAGCGTGCCAGGAAGTTCTAGATGTTGCACTTTATCTGTTTATAAGCACCTTTATCATCTGAGTGTTTCATGAATTAGCCTATGTGTCATAATTATCTGTTTTGTCTGAAATATTTCTTTTAAGAACCCATTAACCTATTTTCTTTTTTAGTGGCTATTTGCTTATGTATGTAACTAGTTCACTCGTCCGTATAAAAAAACTAGTTCACTTGGCTGCTGTGCTTTGAATCTCCTTCCTCCCAACATATTCCCCTTCTCAGGTGGACCCAGCAGGTCTCGTACATAGACATATGGGAGAAACCACCTATCCATTTGTATTTCTTTATTTTGTTCAATCTTTCGTCCTCTTCCTATACAGCGGCTGGCCATCATAGCCTATGGCGTTGGCCAGGCCATCCCTCTACTCCCACCCATTGTCCGGTGGTGGCAGCTCCATCGGCCCACCCTGCGGCCAAACAAGTAAACCCTTGTACTCCCCTCCGCCTGCGTCTTCCCCCCGCTCCAGTTCATTCGGTCCGAGGTCTCGACATCGTTCTCCTCCTTGGTGTAAGTGCATCTAGTGCCCCTTAGTGATTTTGGTGTATTGAAGACTTATAGGTTAAGGGACTAAGGCGTTTGTGAGTGTACACAGGTCTATAAGTCTATGAGGAGTTTGATATTTACAGGAAAAGTCGACCCCTAAAAATGAATATCTTCGACTGAAGATTTTGGTATTTCTGAAGACTTTCATGAAGACTTTGAAAGTGAAGAAATTGGTGTGTCCGTGAAGACTTGATATTCATGCGAGGAATATGAAGCTTGAAGACTTTTGTTTTCATAGTTTTGTTTTTCTCTTTCTTAAGTCATAGGAAACACCGTACTGTTAAAGGGGGTCGAGGATATACTAAGGAAAAATTTCCGTGTGATGCTCAACTCAAAATCCTACACCTACCAATCCCTTCGAGTGAAGCCATTGGAAATCTCATACAGTTCAGTCAATTTCTTCCGTGACAGAGACGAAGTTCTTCTGGTCTCTGAGGAATTTGTCCTGACTGAGGAGTTAGGAATTTGCCAGTGCGGATTGCCTACGCAGTGAGCAACATGATAGCCCTGAGGATTTTGCTACTCAAAATTCCGACCGTTGTTGTGCTATGCGCCAGCTGTCCCAAAATATCTATCCACCTAACTGTCATATCATTGAAGGGCATTTATGTCTTATCATGTCGGTCTGCTCCCTAGGCTATAAATAGCCGCCCCCTACAACCACTAGCTGGTTGGCTGCTCTGAGAGAAACTGACACTTGTCATTTGAGAGAAACCCATCCTTTGAGGACTTTGAGCGAAAATCATCAAGTGAGGAAAAACCAAAAACCCAAAACCCAAACACCTACAAACCCCAAGTGATTGAGCATCACTGAAGAGATTGATCCTGCGTGGATCTGACGCTTGTTACCTTTGAAGACTGTGCTTCTTCCATACGGTTAGGCGTCATGGTCTAGAGCATCCAAGAGGAATTGTGGATCACCGAGTGACCAAGTTTGTGAAGGTTTGGAAGTCGCCTGAAGACTTACCATGAGTGATTGGACGAGGTCTGTGTGACCTTAGTTCAAGGAGAATACGGTGAGGACTGGGTGTCCTGAGCTGCGTGTTCAGGACTGGGTGTCCGGGACTATGTGTCCTCGAGTTTAAATACTCAGCCGCTCCAACCAGACGTACAACTGAGACAGCAGTTGGAACTGGTCTACCAAATCATTGTCTTCACCAAGCTTACTGTTTCTATTTCCTCAACTCTTTCATTTTCTCATAACTGTGTTGTGTGCTTGTTCATATCTGTGTTTTAAGACTTTGACTGAAGACTTTCTCAATTTCCTCAGTTCAATTTCTTCAGTCTGTTTGTCTTCATCCTGTGTTATCATGTGATTACGCTTCCTGTACTCTGTGCCTGTCTTCATTTCATCATGATGACTATGCTTGTATTCTATTATGCTTACTTTTGAGTACTCATTCCACTGCTGGTAGTTCTTCTCTAAGGAATTTCCTCACCAGCAAATTCCTCAGTGAAGAATTTCATAAAAATCGCCTATTCACCCCCTCTAGTTGATATAACGCACTTTCAATTGGTATCAGAGCAAGGTACTCCCTTGTTCTATGTGATTTTGGTTTAACCGCCTGGAGTTTTAGTTATGTCAGCCGCAGGTATGACGAAAGTCACATGCCCCATCTTTGACGGTCACGAGTATCCCAAGTGGAAGGCCATGATGAAGAAACGCCTCATGGCGATGAACAGCGAGCTGTGGACTGTCACTGAGACTGGTCTGACCGATTTGTGCAAGATGGCGGAAGCTGATGACATTCACAAGTACACTCTTCTAAACCTCATGGCGAAGGATGTCATCTGCTCCAGTCTGTCACAAAATCAGTTCATGAATATCATGCATCTTGATCATGCGAAGCTCATCTGGGACCGTCTCTCTGCGGTCTATGAAGGTCATCGAACCTGTCATGATCCCTGGTTTGAGGACTTCAAGGAATCGCTCAAAGCGATGACATTCGAACCAGAATCATCATCTTCTGCATCATGCCTTATGGCAAAAGATGTTGAGGTAACTGAATGCTACCTATCCGAGTCTAGTGATGATGAATCTGGTGATGAATTTGGACCCAGCTATGTCAAACTTGCTTCCCTTGCCACTAAACAACAAAGAGCTTTGGAAAAAGTTCACTATATGCTAAACAAGAGCGATGATATGTTGGGTGAAGAAATGGATCAGTCAAAAGCTTTGGCTGAAAGTCTTCAGAGACTTCATACTAAGTATGACACCCTTCAAGATCAACATAACACTCTCTTATCTGACCATGAGAAGCTTTCTTATGAATTTCTTCAAAGAAAGCAAGAACTTGAGAAGCTAAGAGTGAGTTATGAAGATCTTCAGAAGGAGCATGATTCATTACTTGCTCAACAAATCAGCGCTTCTCAGGAAGAATTTGTTCCTCCATGCTTGAAGTGCATTGAACGTGAATCTACTAATTCTTCACCTGAATGTTCAAATGCTGCTAATGTTTCAAATTCTTCACATGCCTCTGCTATCACTAATTCCTCATTTGAGGACATTGCTAGTATCACTGACGATGCAGGGCTGAAGGAATTGTACACGACAGGCATGTACAAAAGCCTCAAAGGGCATCAGGCTCTTTGTGATGTGCTTAAAAAGCAGATCCTCAACAGGAACCCTAGGAAAGAGGGTATCGCCTTTGAGAGGAAACTCAATGCTGATGGTACATATTGGAAGCCTGAGAAGTACCCCAAAACTACATGGGTTGCTACAAAGGGACCTCCAGTTGATCCATCTAACTTATCTGGATTTGCATGTGAATCTCCTCATTCTGATGATGAGTCAATTGACTCCAACTATAAACTGTTCAAAAATCAGAATGGTGAAGTATTTGCTAGATATATTGGCACTAACTGCAGGAACGGCTCCCCTATGAAGAAAATCTGGGTTCCCAAAAGATGCTTTGAAAATCTTCAGGTGAATGTCATCATGACGCCACCTGTGAAGAATAGGAACCCCAGATCAAATTCTTCATATGGACCAAATTCTTCATATGGATTCAAGTCCTCATACGGACCAAATTCCTCATATGGATCAAAGTCCTCATATGAACATCACCGTGCTAACCCGTCTGTTTCGCAGGGAAGATCTAAGGATTATGGATATGTGCATTATTCTTCAAGTCATTATGTCCATAAGTCCTCGAAGAATTTCTCTGCATACTCTTATGCTTACTCTAACCCCTCTTATGTGAAACGAAATGGACTGGCTTCTATGCCATCCTTCTCGTATGGAGCTCGCAGAATGATAAACTCTTTGCCACCCCTTCAGATGTGGGTGGTGAAGAAAAAGAACTAATCTCTTCTGCAGGGTCAGGTCTCCAGACGCACGTAATCGTCTGAAGAATTTGCTGGAGACCTGAGTATGCCTGATAGGACGTAGGCTAATCATGAAGAAATGAACTTCATTTCTCACGTCCTCATATTGCTTTATCAGTTCTTTTACTTGATGAAATTGATCTTATGAATTGATGTCATATTCTTCACTGATGAAGTATATGAGTATGTAAGCTGCACTAATTCGTCTGCATGATGATCAACCAAAGCCACTGAGTGGGTCCTCGATAGTGGATGTACAAACCACATGACTGGTGACAAGAATCTATTGATGGATGCTCCATTATCTCCGTCGCATCTGAAGCATATCATCTTTGCTGACAAAGGCAAAAGTCGGGTATTGGGTCTAGGTAAGGTTGCGATTACCAAGGATCGACACATGTACAAAGTCATGCTTGTTGAGTCCTTAGGATACAACCTTATGTCTGTCTCAATGCTTTGTGATCTTGATATGGTTGCTGTCTTTGGCAAATACCATTGTGTTGTGGTAATGGAAGCTGACAATTCCAAAGTCTTCGAAGGCTTTAGGAGGGGAGACCTGTATATTGTTGATTTCTCTACAAGACCACAACCAGCCGTGTGCTTACTTGCAAAAGCTTCAGAAGGCTGGCTCTGGCATCGACGACTTGGTCATGCAGACATGAGGAATTTGCACACGCTTGCGAAGAAGAAGCATATCATTGGCACCGAGAATGTCAAATTCCTCAAGGATCACCTATGCGGAGCCTGTGAAGCTGGGAAGATGACGAAGACCAAGCATCCAGCAAAGACTATCATGACCACCACTCGCCCGTTTGAATTGCTTCACATGGACCTCTTTGGTCCTAATCATTATTCTGCTATTTCAAATGAAGCATCTCAATATGGCTTTGCTATTGTTGATGATTATTCTCGCTACACATGGGTACACCTTGTTACTTACAAACATGAAGTGCAGAAAGTCTTCAAACGATTTTCCTCGAGGGCTTCAACCAACTTTGGTGTGAAGATCAAGCACATCAGAAGTGACAATGGCACTGATTTCAAGAATTCTGGTCTCGATGACTATCTTGATGAACTTGGTATTACTCATGAGTTATCTGCTCCTTACACTCCTCGGCAGAATGGCGTCGTGGAGCGCAAGAACAAGACTCTTGCTGAGATGGATCGCACTATGCTTGATGAATACAAAACGCCTCGTCGTTTCTGGACTGAGGCAATTGATACTGCGTGCCACATCATCAACAGAGTATATCTTCACAAACTCTTAAAAAAGACTGCCTATGAACTCCTCACTGATAAGAAACCCAATGTAAGTTATTTCAAAATCTTTGGTGCTAAATGTTGGATTAGATATCCTCATCACAACTCAAAATTTGCACCGAAAGCACATGAAGGTTTTATGCTTGGTTACGGAAAGGACTCGCACACCTACAGAGTCTTCAACAACGTTCTTCACAAAGTTGTTGAAACTGTAGATGTACGGTTCGATGAAACTAATGGCTCGCAAAGAGAGCACCTACCTACTGTGATAGATGAACCAGCACCTGAGGAAACTATCAAGTTCAAGGCTACTGAGGATGTCATTCCTACTGAAGAATCTGCTGAAGAATTCATTCCAGAACATGAAGAACGTCGGGCTAATGCACCTGAAGAAAATGCTGAAGAAAATGGTGCTGAAGAAAACGTTGATCAAATTCTTCAACGACAACCAGCTCATCCTCGCATTGCAAAAGAAGTGCAAGTTGAAAAGATCATCAATGACATCAAAGCGCCAGGTCCTCTCACACGCTGAAAAGCTTCACATTTGTCTAACTTTTGTGGGCACTATGCTTTTGTCTCTATTACAGAGCCCACTAAGGTAGATGAAGCATTTCTGGAGGCTGAGTGGATTCAGGCCATGCAAGAAGAATTACATCAGGTTGAAGGAATAAGGCACGGCTTGTAGCTCAAGGCTACACACAGGTTGAAGGAATTGATTTCGATGAAAATTTTGCACCTGTTGCTAGACTTGAGGCTATTCGCATATTACTTGCTTATGCTAACCATCATGATATCACTTTATATCAAATGGATGTGAAAAGTGCATTCCTCAATGGTAAGCTTGAGGAAGAAGTATGTGTTGCTCAACCCCCAGGTTTTGAAGATCCAAAGAATCCTGACAAAGTCTTCAGACTCAACAAGGCCCTCTATGGCCTCAAGCAGGCCCCACGGGCTTGGTATGATACCCTGAAGGAACTCTTCATGAAGAAAGGCTTCAAACCCGGTTCACTCGACCCTACTCTTTTCACTAAATCTTATGATGGTGAATTGTTTGTGTGCCAAATATATGTTGATGATATTATCTTTGGCTGTACTGACCAACGTTGTAGTGATGAATTTGCCTATATGATGAGTGAAGAATATCAAATGTCTAGGATGGTAGAGTTGAAATTCTTCTTAGGTCTTCAAATTCGTCAACAATGCAATGGCATATTCATATCTCAGGAGAAATACCTCAAGGATGTACTGAGGAAATTCGGCATGCAAGATTGCAAAGGCGTCAAAATTCCTATGCCCACAAATGGCCATCTGTGCACTGATGAAAATGGTATTGACTTCGATCATAAGGTATACCGCTCCATGATAGGTTCCTTATTGTACTTATGTGCATCTAGGCCAGATATAATGCTTAGTGTTTGTATGTGTGCCCGATTTCAAGCTGCACCGAAGGAATCACACAATAAGGCTGTGAACCATATTCTTCGATATCTAGCTCACACACCAACACTTGGATTATGGTACCCCAAGGGCTCGGCTTTTGATCTCATTGGATATTCTGACTCTGACTATGCTGGTGATCGTGTGGACCGCAAGTCAACATCTGGTACATGTCATTTCCTCGGATGATCTTTGGTCTGTTGGTTCTCGAAGAAACAGAACTGCGTATCACTATCTACTGCTGAAGCTGAGTACATTGCTGCTGGTTCTTGTTGTGCCCAATTGCTATGGATGAAGCAAACTCTCAAGGACTACAGCGTCAACATGAATAATGTGCCTCTCTTCTGTGACAATGAGAGTGCCATCAAGATTGCTCACAACCCAGTTCAGCACTCGAAGACAAAGCACATTCAGATTCGTCATCATTTTCTTCGTGATCATGTGTTGAAGGGTGACATTTCTATTGAGCATGTGAAGACTGAAGAACAGCTAGCCGATATCTTCACAAAGCCCTTGGATGAGAAGAGATTTAGCAAGTTGCGGTGTGAGCTAAATATCCTAGAATCTTTGAATGTTCTTTGAAAAGGACACTCATCCTAACACTTATGCAAAATTGATGACTTAGATGTGCAACACATGAAGAAACGTTTTTCTTCAATCAATGAAGAATAACACTCTTAGTGTGAAGAAATTAATGAAGAATTTGATTCTCAGAACCCTACGATAATTGTACGCAGTGTCTGGAATCATCATTCTTATACGGTGGGTCACGCCACCACCAAAAGTTGAAATTCCTCAAATTATTCATATTCTTCAACTTTGCATAGTCTTCACCGGTTCCGTCGTTTTTCCTCATTAGCTATATATATATGTGAGTTTATGTCCTCTACAACATTCACTTATTGCTATTTCTTCAAGTTGGTTCTCTGCTAAGTGAATGTGATCGGACCCTTCCCTTCTATGCTATACTCAACCCAATCTGTTCACAAATTCTTCATGTGCGTTCTATGTGAAACTCGTTCAAAATCTTCACTGTGTCCTTGTCAGCTGAAGAAATTGCGAACGGAACTTTAAAACCTATCTTATCGAAATTTTCGGCTTTGCCGCTGAAACCGTTCCGCATCCCACGATACACTTATCCACTCACCCATGATCTAACACGATATCCACCTCTCACTACGTGGGTGACACATGTCATGCGAATGAGAAGGGTCAGGGGCACATTCGTCCAATTTCTTCGGGCGAGCAGTTTTTCACCGTGGCTATAAATACCCCTCCTTCCCTTCCTCACTTCTTTTACTCCGCTCGACCTCTCTCTCCAGCTCGAGCTTCTCAAACCATAGACCGCCACTACTTCATCGCCGCCGGTGAGGAAGAGCTTCATTGCCTCGACCTCGTCACCGACGTACTCGCGCCGACCACGGAAATCTTCACTCCGCCGTCGCCGTAGCTGTCTTCCTCCGCCAAGTTAGGGCGTGGAAGATCTGCACAGACGAACTTCACATCTCCTCACTCCAGTTCATCATGTTCTTCGTCCAAGGTAATTAAAAAGTTATTTACTACCCTCGTTGATTCGAATGATTATCTTCAAAATCTTCAAAGGTGTTTTTCTTCATATATTCACACACTTAACACCTCACAAGTCATCTGTTCTTGACTCGTTTCTCTAAGCCATGTTGTTTCTTCAAGATTCCTCAAAGTGTGGATTTTTAATCTACACATCTCTTGAACCTAAGACAAAGAACGCTTAGTGAAATTCTTCAAGACTCATCTGGTCAAATTCCTCTAACTTGTTCTTTTGAAAAACCCTCTGAGAACGCATATGACCTCTCCAAATTCCTCGCAACTATACTCTGTTCACAGATACACATGTCAGCTGCTGAATCACTAGGTTCTCATCAACTGAACTCATTTGCAGCGTTCCTCGAAGAAAAGTTGCATACTTCTTCAGAGAATTCAATTGTTCAAATTCCTCAACTAAAGAAAATGGCTGACGGTAAGAAGCCACAGAAGAGAGGAAAGAAGCCTGAGGTAAATACAGCGTTTGAGATCCCTGATGACATATATGTTGGGTACTGCACACCTACTGAGGAAACCAAGAATGAGCGCAAAGTGCGCATTCAGAAGATAGAGAGGAGATGGGCAAGAGAATGGAGGGAGTACAGATATGTCACTCCTAAGTACATGAATAAATTCGCACTCAATCCTCCATGCCCAAGAGCTCCATTGGCACCTGGCCAAATCGCTGATCCCACCAGCCTCAAGCACGGTGAGGACTATCCTAATGAATGGGCCAAGCGCCAAGCCAAGCTGGCTAAGCAAGCCAGAGAAGCAGTGAGGAAATTTAATGAAGACTCTGCTGCTGCTACCTCTGCTGAGGCCTTTGCTGTCAAGCCAAAGAAGGCTATGTCAAAGAAGCCTGCGCACAAGCCAAGTGCTTCACCAGCAATGCCCTCACGGCCAGAATCCTCAAAGCCCTCATGGCAAATTCCTCATGCTGCTCCTGTTCCTCCAAAGTCCTCAGCTCCTCCGCCAAGGCCTTCAGCTGTTCCGACTAAATCCTCAGCACCTGTGCATCTCGCCTCGTGTCAAAGGACTACCGGCATCTCCATTGCCTCAGTTGTCTTAGCTAGTTCCTCAGCTGCACCAAGTTCCTCAGCTCGGCCCTCACTGCTGAAGACAAAGGCCACTGCTGGACGAGGTCCTCGCCCAAGTCCTCAAAAGAAGCAAGTCGCTTTCCAAGTGCCGTCTGATGAAGATGAAGCTGATGATGATGAACTTGCAAAAATCATCAGAGACATGCAAGTCAGGGCCGCTAGAGCCAATGGATCAGAGGTGCCACTGCTTTTGGATCCCAAGCTGATCCTCGACTACATTGATGATTGGCACAAGGACCCCAACACTCCCTTGCCTGACTTCAAGCTGACTCCTGGCCGGAGTCACACGCTGACCCACTTCATTCAAGAAGAAAAGTGGAAATTTGAGAAGGCCAGGCATATCAAGAAAGCGCAGTACAAGAAAGAGCGCTATCTGAAGAAAAACGTTAAATCTATGACAACTGAAGAACTTGTCACTATTCAAACTAAGATTAAGAAACTCAGTGATGACTTTGACGCATATCGCGCTAATTGGCTTGGAGCCAAGGTTCGTTTTGTGAAACTTGCGGATAACTTCACTTCCAATGTTGCAGCCCCAACACAACAGGAAATTCCTCAGGCTGAAGCATCTGCTCAGCCTACTGAGGAAAATGTCAGCACCGCTGATGACAATCAGGCTGCTGAAGATAATGTGAGTTCCAGGGCTGATGACTGCATTCCAGCCGCTGAAGAAATTGCCAGGGCACCCACTAGTGGTGTGCCTAAAGAAACTGAAGAACTCAGGGCAACTGCATCAATTGTGCCTAAAGAAAATCAACCAGATTCCTCAACTGCTCCTGCACCAACTTCAACTCCAATCCTTCCATCTGCATTAGATGTGAAGAAGACCAAGGCTGCAGAGTGTGCTGCAGTGAAGAAAAGGAAAGCATCAGCTGCTTCAGATTCTTCAGCTCCGAAGAAAATGAAGCCTATGACAAGTTCATTTGCAAATCCGATTGATGTTGTTCCCATTTCAACCAGGCCATCAAAGGACCTTGTTCCTTTTGATGAAGAATATGTGATCCCCGGCGGATCTAATGAAGAAACTCCTTTTGTTGCTTCGTCTGAACCATTGGATGAAGAAATTGAAGTGGATGTGATCCCTTCAACACCTATCATCTCCTCACCTATGCCTCAGTTCACAGCTGAAGAGGCTGGCGTTGAAGAAATGGAAGATGAAGATGTGGACATTGGCTGCTCCACACCCGTAATCAGTGATGAATTCTGGGAAAGTCAGCATCCAAACTCTCCAATGTTCATCCCTCTACAGCAAATTCCTCAGTCCCCCACACAAACTGTTCACATGGGCTCTGAAGAAACTCATCCCACTGCATCTGTCCATGAGGAAATTCCAGCCACTAGCGCTGAAGAAACTGCTGCTGCTGAACAACCAACGACGCAGACAGCCACTAAGGAGGAACCAGAAATTCCTCAGCCTGAAGAACCTGCGATTGAGATTCCTAAGGTCATGATGCAACTCACTGACACTCCTCTACCGAAGCCAAAGGATCCATTCTCACGCAAGAAAAAGTTGAAGGCTGGTGATTTCTTCGGTGAGCACGTATTCTTCGAAGATTACAACCCATATGACTCTGCTCGCATTAGGAAGAGGCATTTATGGACTGCTAGTCAAGCCAATTTCTATTCCTTAGTGATGTTCAACAAGGAGAAGATCTTCTACCATGAGCATATTCCTCACGTGGATATGGAATCTCTGTCGTGTTTTGCACCAGTCCTCAGTGTTCTTCACGACGCTGGACTGCTAAATTTTTGCTCTGACATCTGCAATTGGAATGAAGAACTGATTCTTCAATTCTATGCAATGCTGCACATCACCGGAGATGCTGAAGATGTGAATTCATGGGTGCTGGACTGGATGTCTGAAAACACTCACTACACTGCACCAGCCTCTGAATTGCTTCGTGCTCTACCACTCAGTCCTCCCCTTGAAGAAGCTCACTGCATCTACAGTGAACCTGAGCTCACACATCATTACATGCAGGTGCTGATGAAACCTTTGAAGCCAGGTCAGGCACCAAGAACCAAATTCCTCGTGAAGGAATTGTTGTACGTGCCCAGAACTGTCTATCGTATTCTTACGAGGACAATCAGTCCTATCAAAGGCCACGACTCATCTGATGAGGAAATTGTTGGCATCATGAAGAATCTGGTATTCAACATCGTTCATGGCATTCCTGTCAATTACCACGATTTCTTCATGAGTACTATGGCCAATGTTGCACTGTCTCCGTTTGAGCTAAAGCCTTATGCACCTTGGATTATGAGATTCCTCAGGACAAGGTCTTCACTCAACTACAAAGCAGATTTCCAGAATAACCTCAGCTACTTGCCCCCAATTGAAGTCCTCAAGCAGACATATTCCTGAGTTGATGGAAAGGGCAAGGCACCAGCTATAATAGATGAAGGCATTCGTCCATTGGATGGTCAGTTTCGCAAAGCTGCATCTTATTCCACCAATGATGACTTTGCCACACATGACTCTGCCAATGCACCTAAGTCCACTCCTCAAGCCACTGCTCCGCGCGTGATGACTGACCGTGAACTTCTTCTTAGTCTTCACCAGAAGGTGGATCGAAATCACAAATGGGTTAAGCGTCAGTTTGGTTCACTTCTTCACAACATGACTGCCACACACAATGCAATGAAGAAAAACCACTACTACCTCCATCAAGTCTTCGGTCGCACCTGGGCAATCCTGTCACATCTGTATGGTGAAGAAGATCTGAATAACATGGATCTCCATGAAGATTTTGACTGGTCTGCACCTCCACCGAAGAAATTCAAGAAGGTCAAGGTTCCTTCTCTGGTGGCCTGCTCATATTCTTCATCGCGCGACACTGATGAACATGAAGATTTGGACGACACTACGGCAGGCCCTACATCAACAAACGACCCCAACAATGTTGGCGCTCCTTCATCCACATGATTATCTTCAGGGGTGTTAGTCCTCATTTTCGATCCTTTTGGTCATTCGATGACAAAGGGGGAGAAATATGAGTTAGTCTTCAAGCGGGTCTACTATATGGGCGTTTTTTGCTAAGTTACAACTCTCGTTCTTCTGAAACTTTATTGGATCGAGTTGTAATCTTAAACCCGATGGTGCTCTGATACTTTTGATACACTATGCTCTGATACTTTTGATGCACTATTCTGCATGCTTATTCCTCGTTAATATTATTGCATGCATGCTGAATTTCATCAGGCACCATATTTCATCATGCATTTCAAATTCTTCATATTATATGTTAAATGCATGTATGAATTACAAGATATAGGGGGAGATCTCCATGACTCAACTCTTAAAGTGTGCATTGCTTCAAAAGCAAATTCCTCACTATGCACATCTTCAGGGGGAGTTCTTCTATATCTTGCAATCAAATTCCTCAATATCAATAGTTACACTTCATATGTTTATCCCCGTTGAAAACTTAAACTATATTGTCATCAATCACCAAAAAGGGGGAGATTGTAAGTGCATCTAGTGCCCCTTAGTGATTTTGGTGTATTGAAGACTTATAGGTTAAGGGACTAATGCGTTTGTGAGTGTACACAGGTCTATAAGTCTATGAGGAGTTTGATATTTACAGGAAAAGTCCACTCCTAGAAATGAATATCTTCGACTGAAGATTTTGGTATTTCTGAAGACTCTCATGAAGACTTTGAAAGTGAAGAAATTGGTGTGTCCGTGAAGACTTGATATTCAAGCGGGGAATATGAAGCTTGAAGACTTTCGTTTTCATAGTTTTGTTTTTCTCTTTCTTGAGTCATAGGAAACACTGTACTGTTAAAGGGGGTCGAGGAAATACTAAGGAAAAATTTCCGTGTGATGCTCAACTCAAAATCCTACACCTACCAATCCCTTTGAGTGAAGCCATTGGAAATCTCATACAGTTCAGTCAATTTCTTCAGTGATAGAGACGAAGTTCTTCTGGTCTCTGAGGAATTTGTCCTGACTGAGGAGTTAGGAATTCGCCACTTCGGATTGCCTACACAGTGAGGAACATGATAGCCCTGAGGATTTTGCTACTCAAAATTCCGACCGTTGCTGTGCTATGCGCCAGCTGTCCCAAAATATCTGTCCACCTAACGGTCATATCATTGAAGGGCATTTATGTCTTATCATGTCGGGCTGCTCCCTAGGCTATAAATAGCCGCCCCCTACAACCACTAGCTGGTTGGCTGCTCCAAGAGAAACTAACACTTGTCATTTGAGAGAAACCCATCCTTTGAGGACTTTGAGCGAAAATCATCAAGTGAGGAAAAACCAAAAACTCAAAACCCAAACACCACAAACCCCAAGTGATTGAGCATCACTGAAGAGATTGATCATGCGTGGATCCGACACTTGTTACCTTTGAAGACTGTGCTTCTTCCATACGGTTAGGCGTCATGGTCTAGAGCATCCAAGAGGAATTGTGGATCACCGAGTGACCAAGTTTGTGAAGGTTTGGAAGTCGCCTGAAGACTTACCACGAGTGATTGGACGAGGTCTGTGTGACCTTAGTTCAAGGAGAATATGGTGAGGACTGGGTGTCCTGAGCTGCGTGTTCAGGACTGGGTGTCCGGGACTATGTGTCCTCGAGTTTAAATACTCAGCCGCTCCAACCAGACGTACAACTGAGATAGCAGTTGGAACTGGTCTACCAAATCATTGTCTTCACCAAGCTTACTGGTTCTATTTCCTCAACTCTTTCATTTCCTCATAACTGTGTTTTGTGTTTGTTCATATCTGTGTTTGAAGACTTTGACTGAAGACTTTCTCAATTTCCTCAGTTCAATTTCTTCAGTCTGTTTGTCTTCATCCTGTGTTATCCTGTGATTACGCTTCCTGTACTCTGTGCCTGTCTTCATTTCATCATGATGACTATGCTTGTATTCTGTTATGCTTACTTTTGAGTACACATTCTGCTGCTGGTAGTTCTTCGCTAAGGAATTTCCTTACCAGCAAATTCCTTAGTGAAGAATTTCTTAAAAATCGCCTATTCACCCCCTCTAGTCGATATAACGCACTTTCACTTGGTTCTCTCGCTGCAGCGCCGCCGTCTGTCGTTCCCAACATTGTCAGCAAAACAACAGGAATCGAGAGACAACTATTCATCGAGAGGCTGACAGTCCCGGGCGCACCAGGTCCATGGCTTAGGTGTTGTTGTTTAACATGGGCAGCCCACAACATGTTTCAACATTTTTTGGATCCAGCTGGTATCAAGCGGCCTCTGGGCCTCCCAACCTAGCTTGTCTATAACATCAGCAGCCCAAGTTATGTTTGTTTCTTCAAGATGACACACAACTCAGTTCTATTTTTCTATAAGAATGCAAAACTGAACCTATGTTTTCTATAAGAATGCAAAACTGAACCTATATTTATATCTTATTTTATTACATGTATATACATAATAGAAACAACATAAGGTTTTGTTAAACATGTCGTTCGTCCAACCATTTTATAGACCTTCCCACTTCCTTTATTTTTCATTTTCATTAATCGTATATCTGAATTTTCTCCCACTTTATTTTTCGATGTAAACTGAGTTTTCTCCTAGTACTTTTCCCTAGAACCAACTCAACTGTCCCACGCCTAGCCTAAGAAATAATAATACCCCATGTCCTATTAACTCATCAAATTAAAATGATATTTTATTTCGTAAATTGAAAGTTCTTACAAAATAATAATAATAATTGTTTATATATAACTTGGAAAGTTAACTCCTAGTGATTGCGTACATAAGCTTGCAATGATTTTACTGACCAATGCAGTAATAGACGTGCAATCATGTGTTTATGTTTTTATAACATTTCTCCGTCCAGCCCAACATGATATTTTTACCCAGCTCAGCAAGTTCACGGATTTCGAGAAAATGCAAATGGGCTTTAAATTCTACCATATGTATAAACGGGATGCATAGATGCTACATCATTGTTTCACCTAGCCCACCAAATGGACTGGCTGACATGTGCGCCACTAGGTCGAAGCCTAAGCAACGCATTGGATTTACATCCAACGGCTGTCATTCTTCTTCAATCTCTCGTCTTCTTCCCCCAGCGCTGCTGGGACCGCCTGCTCGAGCCTTCGGCATCCAGCGGTGTTGTTTTGCGTGCCTCCGCTAAACGCTACCCCGCCGATGGCCAGGCCATCCCTCCACTCCGCAGCTCCTGTTATTCTCTGCCAAGTGTAGGCCCACCCCGCACCTCAACCAGTCAAGTTTCCCACTCCTCTCCGTCAGCAACTCCACTGTCGCGTATTCCCCATCTCCGGGTCGTTCCAGTGTGGGGCTTCGCTGTCGTCCACCGCCTCGCTGCGGTCGGCGCGGCGTGGTCAACAAACGAGAGTCATCGGAAGAGTATTGTACGTGGAGAGCCTGATGGCTGGGACCCACGAGGTCCATGGTCGCACGCAAGGAAAGTTCCTCCTTATTACGCTGTTTCCTCTCCCTGGCAGCTGGGACCCACCGGTTGTATCTTCGCACGGAAGGAAGTGCCTCCTTGTTATGCGAAAAAAACCATTCCTCCTCATGACAGCTGGGCCCCGGCGGATTTGGTGGCTGACTTGTGGGCCTACTAAGCAGACGTGTACACAGGGCTTTTTCAACTTAATCAACAAATGATTCTAGCAGCTGGACCATCCGATGTTAATCCAACAACCGTGCTCCTTCTTAAACCTCTATTCTCGCTCCTGTCTCCCGTGGGCGGCAGTGCTGCCGCGCACCCAAACCAGTCAAGTTTCCCACTCCTCTCCATCTATGACTCCACTGCCGCGTCTTCCCCATCTCCGGGTCGTTCCAGTCTGGGGCATCACCGTCGTCCACCGGCCATGGTGCGCTCGGCACGGTGTGGTCAATGTGGTCAACAAACGAGAGTCATCGGAAGATGACTGCACGTGAGAGGCTGACAGTGGGGACGCACCACGCCCATGGACGCATGCATGCAACTGCATCCTTTTTACCCTGAAAATTCATGTTTTGTCCCCCTGACTGCTGGGACCCACCAGCTACATCTTCGCACGCAAGGAAGTGCCTGACAGCCAGGACCCACCCGGTCGAAGCGTATGTAGCATTGTCATTCTGGTCGCGAACGTGTACATACATACTGGTCGATCGGTCTAACTGCATGCTGCAGCGATGAACCGTGGTCGTGTAAGGAAGGGCACGTGTCGTGGTAGAGGCACGCACGTGTCGTAGTAGAGGCGCGCATGTAGCATGTACACGTACGTGATACGTCTCCAACATATCTATAATTTTCGATTGCTCCATGCTATTGTATTATCTATTTTGGATGTTAATGGGCTTATTTTTACAGTTTTATATTATTTTTGGGACTAACCTATTAACCGGAGGCCCAACCCAAATTGCTGTTTTTTCTTCATATTTTAGTGTTTCGCCGAAAAGGAATATCAAATAGAGTCCAAACGGAATGAAACCTTCGAGAGCGTTATTTTTGGAACAAACGTGATCTAGGAGACTTGGAGTGGACGTCAAGAAACAATCGAGGAGGCCACGAGCCAGGGGGCGCGCCCACCCCCCTAGGCGCGCCCTCCACCCTCGTGGGCCCCTTGTTGCTCCACCGACCTACTTATTCCTCCTATATATATATATATATCCATATACCCCGCAAACATCCAGGAGCACCACGAAACCCTATTTCCACCGCCGCAACCTTCTGTACCCAAGAGATCCCATCTTGGGGCCTTTTCCGGAGCTCCGCCGGATGGGGCATTGATCACGAAGGGCCTCTACATCAACTCCATGGCCCCTCCGACGATGTGTGAGTAGTTTACTTCAGACCTTCGGGTCCATATCTAGTAGCTAGATGGCTTCTTCTCTCTCTTTGGATCTCAATACAAAGTTCTCCTCGATTCTCTTGGAGATCTATTCGATGTAATCTTCTTTTGCGGTGTGTTTGTTGAGATCCGATGAATTGTGGGTTTATGATCAAGTCTATCTATGAACAATATTTGAATCTTCTCTGAATTCTTTTATGTATGATTGGTTTATCTTTGCAAGTCTCTTCGAATTATCAGTTTGGTTTGGCCTACTAGATTGATCTTTCTTGCAATGTGAGAAGTGCTTAGCTTTGGGTCCAATCTTGCGGTGCTCGATCCCAGTGACAGGAAAGGAAACGACACATATTGTATTGTTGCCATCGAGGATAAAAAGATGGGGTTTACATCATATTGCATGAGTTTATCCCTCTACATCATGTCATCTTGCTTAAGGCGTTACTCTGTTCTTATGAACTTAATACTCTAGATGCATGCTGGATAGCGGTCGATGTGTGGAGTAATAGTAGTAGATGCAGAATCGTTTCGATCTACTTGTCACGGACGTGATGCCTATATACATGATCATGCCTAGATATTCTCATAATTATTCGCTTTTCTATCAATTGCTCGACAGTAATTCGTTCACCCACCATAATACTTATGCTATCTTGAGAGAAGACACTAGTGAAACCTATGGCCCCCGGGTCTATTCTCCATCATATAAGTTTCCAATCTATTTTATTATGCAATCTTTACTTTCAACCTATATCATAAAAATACCGAAAATATTTATATTATTATTATTATCTCTATCAGATCTCACTCTTGCAAGTGGCCGTGAAGGGATTGACAACCCATTTATCGCGTTGGTTGCGAGGTTCTTATTTGTGTGTGTAGGTACGAGGTGACTCGCGCGTGGTCTCCTACTGGATTGATACCTTGGTTCTCAAAAACTAAGGGAAATACTTACACTATTTTACTGCATCACCCTTTCCTCTTCAAGGGAAAACCAACGCAGTGCTCAAGAGGTAGCAGTACGTACAGCGGCTAGGGTGCAAGAAAGAAAATATGACCACGTACATACATACGAGCGAGGTCTCGAATGCCTACTCGCACATACGTACGGCTAGGGCTCGTGTACAAGGCTGTGGCTGGGTTGGAATGGAGAAACTGTGTCGTCGTCGTGTTCATCGGGAGGCAACAGAACGTGTGTTGTTCATCCGGAGCCAACCGGCTTGGACGGAACAGCCGATGGAAACGAGGCCTGGCGTACCACAGAACGGAGGAAACGGCCTTGTGTTCGACCGGCCACGGTGGAAACGGGATCCTGTTCATCGGGAGGGGCCTGGCGTATCACAAAATGGAGGAAACAGACCTCCTACGGTGGAAACGGGGTCCTGTTGATTGGGAGGGGTGGGGCGTAACGCAAAATGGAGGAAACAGACTTGTGTTGGAGCGCTATGGTCGAAATAGGGGTCCAGTTCATCGGGAGGGGTGCGGCGTACCGCAAAACAGGACTCCATAGGATACTGTTCATCTCCACCGTCGACCTTCTCGAGCCTCCACGGGCTCCTGTTCATCTACCGTTGATCTCCTCCAACCTCCACCTGCGACTATTCATCCATGGGCTCCTGTTCATCCAACCTCCACCGCGCGCTCCTCCACCGGCCACTATTCAACCAGCCCTCTCCATGGGATCCTGTTCAACCACCCCTCCACGGGCTACTGTTCATCCAGCACTCCATCGGCTACTGTTCATCCAGCCCTCCACGGGCTCGGCCAGTTCATCCAGCCCTCCACTGGGTCCTGTTCATCCACCCCTCCACGGGGTCCTATTCATCCACCGGCTCGATCGATCGGGGTACTGTTCATCCAGCGACAACGGCCTCTACTACCACGGGGTCCTATTCATCCAACCCTCACCGGGAACTGTTCATCCAAACCCCCCAACAACACTCATTGTTCATCCAGAGGCAGCACCGATCGGCTTCAGTTAGCAGCAGTAGCGAAGGAATCACTCGAGTTCAATTAACAACAAGGGATCGATCGATCGCTCAGGTTCAGTAAAGCGTAACCTACAGTGCAATCGCTCGAGTTCAGTTAGAGCCCAATGCCTCTCTCGGGTTCAGTTAGAGCGCAACGCCTCGCACACACGCGCGTACGTACAAGAAAAACGTGCATCGCTCGGCCCCCGACCACCCACCGTAACCTGGAACTCCCCCGATATTTTCCCTGCCCTCGCTTCTACCACGGTTTTCTCCGTCATGGTCGGCCCAAAGAATGTCATGCAGCTGCCTCTCCGGCCTGCCTAGGACGAAAAGCCCATTTTCTGTCATAATTTTTTGTCATAAAAGTAGGAGCCCACCACATCTATGATGATACCGGGTTTTGTCACAATTATCGTCATAGAAGTGTCATAAGCATGATAGAAAAAAATTCGTTTGGCCCAACATGTCACGGATGTGTCTTTTTTTTTGTAGTGATGGTGGGCGCCAACTGTCGTGGGACCGAGTCTGACAGTAAGAGTAGGGGGTACGTAGGAGGAGGCAGGATCCTAACTACAGCAAGATTGTACACATAGATTTACGAGTTCAGGCCCTTCTCGGAGGAGGTAAAAGCCCTACGTCTCAGTGCCGCGGAGGGTGGTCGACTAGATGTGTGTTGAAGTTACAGGGGGTGCAAACCCTTGTGCCAGAGGAGGGGGTGGCTTATATAGAGTGCGCCAGGACCCTCCCATCCCTCGGTTACACAGGGTCCAATGTGAGTTAAGACTGGGTCATTACTGGTAACACCTACTATTAATGATCTTTATGACGACGGAGTGAATGCTTGATTGTTGCCATCCTGGGCTGACTCTAGGCCTTCTGAACTTCGAGTGATTATTTGTACGGTCGAGTGATATTACTGTGGTCGAGTGGAATTGGGATATCCGAGTGGAATCTCCTGTCGAGTGGATTGTACCTCAGGGTGATTTCAGTCGGTATCTTATGTTGTACTTTGAATGTCTTTGACTCTAGGGCAGTGTCCTTGGGTAGGGTGTCTAGGTCAGGTCTAAGACCATACCATAGGTACATGTCATCGTCACTCCATACAGATGGACTTTTGGAATCACTTGATTATGAATCATTTGATACTTGCAAACTATGCCTCATGGGAAGATGACTAAAACTCCATTCTCTGGAACAATGGAGCAAGCTAATGACTTATTAGAAATAATACATACCGATGTATGTGGTCCGATGAGTGTTGAATTCACTGAAACCGGCCAATTCTGCCGAGTCATGTCATTGTAGCCCCCGAGTCTCAAGACGACTCGAGGAGTTGGCTTGAGATTCTCCATATTTGACCGTGATATAAGCCGGTATGAGACATACAGCTCAGTGATATAATAGTCCCTTTTGCAGTAGACAACTTGTCCTGCATTAGAGAACTTGCAAGCCAGAGTAATTGCTCTTTTAAAGAAAGCAATATAATATAAAAATATACTCGATGGATTTCACCTGATATGTTAGGCTAGAAACTATCCACCGCAGAGTTGATGATCACAATGGTGAAGCTAAAATCAATCACGGCCGAGCCGGCCGCGAGAGCAGACAGATGAGTCGGCCGCGGCATTGTAAGCCGGCGCGGACGGGCCAGTCAATCGCAGGCGCGGTAAGCCACGGGGACGGGCCAAACAAGCATGTCATGTTGATGTAAATTGGACCGTAAAAACGGCGGTTTGCACATATATTCGTCAAGCATCATGGCACGGTCACATGCTAGCGCATGATAATGGTGGCACGAGCTATACATCCATGACACGATTATCGCTCTTGCAACGAACAATTATCCTGCATCAATAAATATCGCAAACCAAAATACTTGTTCTTAATAAAAAAAGTTAATATGCGCTATTTAAAATAGTCTCGATGGATACCACATGATGTATTTGGACCTTATGATCCTCAACAGTGTGCGTCAGGCAACCCGGCGCGTTGAATATGCCGGACCGTAGGGGGGTCGGCCTGCACGCGAGGCGCCGTGTTGGTGCTATCCACTTGTGGACAAAGCGTTAGTAGCAGGCGAAGGCTGGTATTTCTCCTTATCCGTCTTGATAATTTTTGAATGTACTTAGACTAGTACTGATGATCCTCATCAGATGTTTCTTTGATCTGGGACTATTTTGCCTTATACACCGAACGATGGTACAGTGAGAGGAGCGCCCATGAGATATTCTTCTGAATATGTACTAGTTCCCAGTAGTATTTGGCAGTGCATGTAACGTTTATCAGTGCATGTAACACTGGTTTTTGATTAAACCTCGGGATCCATGTGAGGAGTACTACTGCACTCGTTCCTGGCAGGTTATCTCTTGCTAAACAGTACCCAGCTCCTCACGAAAAGTATCCCAATTAGAGCTCGCGGAGGACCTTTCAATATTGAAACAGAATGACTTACAGCTCATAATTCTTTCTTCAGGTAGCAACTGGTCCATCCACAGATGCTTCGTCAATGGTTCTGCAGCACCACATTGCTGAAAAGACACTGATCCCTTCAACTCAAGTAAACATGTGCATTATTGTGTGTAACTGGCCCACCATGAACTATGCCTGGCAGTCATTGTAGAAAACCACACGGATAAGCCGGATGTGCAGCCGGAGGCAGCGTCTCACAGGTGTAGCAGAAGAAACGGCGAAGTCGAGCCACGGTCACAGGTGGCGAGCCGGCGGCGACTCAACATCTAGGGCGGCTCTTGATAGAAGACGGAGGTGGCGGCAGCGGCTCAACGCGCGTCCGTGACAGCGGATTGGAAACAGAAGGAGGCCGTGGCGGCTCATGATACTGCCGTGCCGCAATGTGACTGGCTCGCGATGCAGTAACACTGTGGCCGGCTTAATGCGTGCTTGGCAACTTGAAGAGGCTCGAGGCTGACATCTAGTCTAGTCCACGTCGGAGGCAATCTGAGGTAGCGGCCCAGGAGCAGCAATGCGGCGGGTCAACACGGCGCCGCTTGAACAGTGCTATAGCAGAGGAACGGACGGCCGGTCCGGCAACTCAGCGTGGGACGATAGCAGAGAAGCGGAGGGCCGGTCCGGCAACTCAACGCGGGACGGCAGCAGAGGAGTGAAGGGTTGGCCCGGTGGCTCAATAGCTCAGAGTCGATTCGGAGTGAGGCCGCTCCGGCGAGGGCGGCGCAAAGCGGCAGCAAGGCGGGTCTGCGGCTTGGATGGCCGGCGACTCGTCTCACAGAAGCAGCTATAGCAGAGGCGGCTCGGCGGCCATGGCAACTCGAGGTCCGTGTGGGGCTGCTCAGCAGCAGCGGAGGCCGAGGAGGGTTGTGGCAGACGCAGAGCCGCGGCAGGGGAAAGCGAGGCGAGGTCGGACAGGCAGCGTTGACTCCTCAGGGTCGTGCTTGACTTTGGCGAAAACAACTTGAGCCACCGATGGAATAAATCTGAACAAGCACTTGAACCGATTGGATGTTTAATGCGCCTGATCAAAATTCCATCGGTCTCGGCGACTTTTTAATAAAACGGTGGCGGAACAACTCGCAACCCTAATTCTTTTGAACCTTAAATCTCACAAATCTTCAAATATGGACTAATGAACTTGTCACTGATGCAAATCCTTTCAAACTAGCTCTTCTTCATGCAGAAAAACTGTGAACTCAATCCCTTGGTGAAATCCCTTCAAGAACTCAACACCACCGTGTGCAGGCCCCATGTTGGGCGCCAACTGTCATGGAATTGTCACGGCAGATATCCTTCGTGTCAGGACTTAGTCGTGAGGCCAACGCATACATGTAGTAGCTTGAAGGATTTGGTCGGAATCGAGAGACGCAATGTTTTACCCAGGTTCGGCCCCTTACGGTGGAGGTAAAAGTCTACATCCAGCTTCATTGATATTGATGATGATGAACATGATTACAAGGGTGCTCTATCTCGAGAGCTATAGACTTGTTTATCTAACCCTAATCTGTCCAACTCGTGGAACTTGTCCCTCTTGGGGTGCCCTGTCCCATCCTTATATAAGTTAGAGGGGTGGGTTACATGTGGAGTCCTACTAGGATTTGGACTACTCTATTACAAGTGAAATCCTAGTCTTGCTCCCTTTGTAAGACACTACTAGGGAAAAGGCTAGCAGCAGCGCGGGTTCTAGGTATATCAGTAGCACGGGGACCGGCGCTACTAATAAGGCGCTACACCTAACCTGTAGCAGTAGCGCGTGCGCACCCGCACTACTACTATACAAGTGTAGCAGCAACGCGCTTCGTGGAAGCTCGCTACTGCTAATAGCTCTAGCGCGCTTTGCCTGGACGCGCTACTGCTACCGTGGCGCTGCTGCTAACTTTCTCTACTCGCTACTGCTAATTATAGTAGTTTTTTCCCTTTTGTGCATATTTGTTTTGTATTTGAATAGGATTTATACAATAATATTTAGCATATGATACACATACAAATGTAATCATAGCATATACATACAAATAGTCTCATCAAATCATGTCATCATCATAATCATCATCCAACACAAAGTGGTCTCTCGTCATCATCTCAAAAATAGCGATACGAATATCGATTACTTGCAACTACATCATCATCCATCTAAATAATGATATACGCGAGAAGAGCTATCACTTTGCGTGAACCTAAACTAACTACTGGCTGTCGCTCGGAAACCGGAAACCGGTACACCTGGGCCTGACATTCTGGCCACTCGTCGTATAATCCTGGCATAGCACTTCTTTGCCATCGATGATCTATACACCTGCATCGTCACATGAGTCGATGATATGCAACATATATAGTTGAGCAACAGAAAGAGACAGACTTGGCAAAAATAGAAGCAACATATCATAAGCATAAATAACAAAGTTCATCGTACCCAAAATTCCCTAACTAGAGTGATCTTCGCTAGTCGAGGAGGACGGTTTAATTACATCACAAATAAAGTTTCGCCGTGCATAATTCAAAGTTTCGTCATACAGATAGTATGGACTAAACAGACACATTGTCATATATCGATAATCACTCCATGTCGTGCCATCCATCCAAGTCAGGGAGATAGTCCCCGAGCTTAGTGAAATGCTTCAGGTCGAGACGCTGAGCGACTACGCGTGTTCGGACGTCTTCCCGTGACATTTGTCCTTCTTCGTAGAACATCCCTATTTTTCGACGACCTCCTTCATGATGATTTGGGAAAGTTCGCGCTGGATGTGATAGAACTCAACTCGAAGTCGATGATCCTCGATATATCCTAAGTTCTTTGCCCATTGAAGAATATGGGCATCGCCGGATGTAGGTGACATGCGAAGGTTCTGGTGATCCCGTCTGTACTCCAGCATCTGGTGTAGGACATAGAATCCATCATTAAGAGATTCACTCAGTTGCTGGATGCAGCAGAAGTCGGTCTTATGGCCGAAGGCGGGCCTCCCGTCCTTTTTCTTGTTGTCCATGACCTCTCCACCCCGTGCGCCATAGTAAAACATAGCACTGTCGAGAACATACTTGATGTGGGTGTAATCCTTTTTGTTAATGTTCTTCGACGAGTCCAAGTAAAGAGCGTGGGAGTATCGGGGGTAGAGGATGATGAGGACGGCGCCGCCGCTGCGCAAAATAAGTACACCTCAAATTAATTAGCCTCCACCGTGCAAATGAATGATTGAAATCAAAGGTAGGATATCCGCGTGGATGACTTACATGGGATGGTAAGGCACGAGAATCGCCTCCTTGTCCTTATTGGCGAGCATGAAATTGACAATGTATACCCTCGTGTATTCACAGTGCTTTGCGTAGACTCCCAAGAAGGCCTCGTGCATGAAGTACGGGTCAGCGACACAGATATGAGGTATCTGCTCAACCCCGATGAGGTAGTTCATGTGCAAATCATAAAGGCGGACAAATGCAAAATCCAGCTTCTTCAAGTGAAACATGTCGAAGATGTAATCGAATCGAAGGAAGAACTTCTCCGCGGGGAATGTGTCGACGTACGACAATCCCCGCGGCACGTTAACCACGTAGAGTGGGTATCCTGGATTTTTTGAGGCGATGAGGCCTTTCTCCATCCGCAGCACATCGTCATGAAGTCTCCTTAAATCGCCGAATTTGGCCCCTAGCGCTGGTTCAGGTAGCATTGGTTGATCGGGGATATGCCATTTTGCCGCACCGGGGATATCTATACAATCTTGAACCCGAGGCTGCTGAGGCGGCTAGATCATAGAAGCAGCTTTTTTGCCTTTCCTCGGTCTCTTCCTAGACTTCTTTACTACCGGAAGGTTGTCCATAATACGTTTAGACTCCGGAGGCGGCAATTCAGGCACCGACTCATGACGCTCAAACCCTAAGTAGGCTCCAGTATTGACATACTCTTGAGTGTCATCCTCATCCTCATCCTCATCTATGGCGACGTCACCAGCGATGACTAATGGAGTAGGCGAGGTGTTTATGTTCATACCTAATTGCGTGCTCGTGGGTGTGCTCCCGACCGCCTCCAGAAGAAGTAGACTCTTTGGCCACAACAGGACCCACCCATTGCAACAATCACCAAGCTGCCGCGGGGTCTCGTCGTCATCCCCCACTAGTACCAGAGGAGCCAAATTCTCATGGCCCGGTTTGACACCGGCCACGGAAACCTTGAAGACTTTCGGGGGGGGGTCGGCCGGCTGTGGAACAATGGTTCCTTCGGCTCCATTATCGTCGCCTTCCCCACGTCCACCTTCTGGTTGCCGATGGTGTACAATATGGTGCACGGGGTTTCGTTGGCCTGCAAAGAAAAGTCTGCGACGTGAGACATCCGAAAGGCAACGAAAGCAGTAGATTATACATATATTGAAGGCGGCCGGTGTGACAGATACCGTGAGGGCGTCGAGCTCAGCCAAAGACGAAGCACCGCCGAGCACGTTCGGTGCCGGAGCCAGTGCCGGAGCAGGTGCGGAAGCCAGTGCGGGAGCAGGTGCAGGAGTCAATGCGGGAGCAGGTGCAGCAGCCGGTGCGGGAGCAGGTGCCAGAGCAGGTGCCGGAGCAGGTGCAGGAGACGGTGCGAGAGCAGGTGCAGCTGCAGGTGCTGGTGCAACGCTAGTCGAGCTGCTCCTGAGGAAGTCAGCAAGGGGAAAGTCCGCTGCATTTTTTCTGGATTTTGCCTGCTCCAATTGAAAACGGCCAGAACCAAGGTAGTAGACATATCTACAAGCACCTATTTTGTGGCAGCTACCGCTGTTGCGACTGTCTTAGATGATTTCTTTTCAACAGCAATCTCAACCTTCTTGTCGATGTTTTCTTTAGTTAACCTCCGTCTTTCCTTTCTCTCCTTCGTGGTCTCATGGTAGTACTTCTTCCACGTGGCGCCGTCTCCGACGGCTTCCGAGGTGGTGGCACCCAATGTTCTTCTATTGAAGCCCCTTCACGTAATCCGACTTTTTTTGGTAGCTTCGGCCTCGCAAGCCGCCTTGAATATTTCAAAGTGCTCTGCCGTGATTGTTGGATTATACTTTACAATCTCGGAGTAGGGTTCCTTTTCGTTGACGATCCGACATTTCACCCTTGCTTTCCAGGCGGCCAACGCGTCGCTAAACTTGCTCATGGCGTGTTTGTTTATCTTCTTCATTGCCGGGTCCTTATCTGGATCTTCATAATCCTTTTCATTCCGGCCCGGGAACAAGAATATCTGGTGCAGCTTCTTTAGGAGGGATGGCCTCATATTATCTATCTTGTTTAGTTTCTCATCGTTGATGGTGGTGGTTGTCCGTATGATGCAGCCAATTTGATTGCCGTAGCATGCGCGCGCTTCCTTGGGTGCGTTTGGTTCAAAATTGTCGTCGTCCACTTCCATGACCACCAGTCTAGTACACCCGAGCTTGTTAGGAAGTCGTCTCCTCTTTGCTTTCGGTTCTATACCGGCTCCTCTCCCCGAGGCAGCGCCGGTCTCGATGCCGGTCTGAGTCTCAGCGCCGATCTCAGTCTCAGCACCGGTCTGTGTGTCGGTCTCAGTCCCCGATGCGACCGCTGGGCCCAGTAACAACATCGGCTGATCGTCAGCAAGGCTCAAAAATTCGCCTGCCACCAGGTAGACGTCGTCGCAATCACCAGAACCCTGTCCTTCATCGTTGCTAGCCATGTTTCCTATGATTAAATCTAGTCAATTAATTCTAGACCTAATAAAATGAATAATGACATAAAAAAGGCCTATGTTTTGCTGGAACGTTGACTCCTTCCCGGCGCGGCAAATCCTGGGCACTCGATATGTCCTAGTTTGTAGCACAAGTCATGCCGAAATTCACGGAAAATTTCGGCATCACTTTTGCTAAAAAGTGGACAAATCGAGAACCTCAAATTTGCCGGAACGGAAATGAATCAACATTCCAGAAAAACATAGGCCACTCAGCTTCATTCCCTGGAAACAACAAAGCCACTTGGGCACAATCGAACCACTTCAATGAAAAGATATAACATGAGCAAACACTATTGAGGAATTTGCATATAACATGGCCACTTTAATGAAAATATATAATCAACAATAATGGAATATGCAAATGAACATCAATGACATATATCATATAACAACAATCTTGTTTTTTGTTTACATAGCAACAATTAGTTTAACCAAGTTTTTGAAAATAAAAACAATTCTGTTTTTTGTTTATAACTAAATGCCATAGCTACTTTTTTTATTTATAGCTAAATACTTTTGTTTTTTGTCTAAATCTAAAAGTCTAGGAACTCCATTTTCTCTAACCCTTCTGACCTCACCGAAATTTCCACAGCAAGACCTTAGTACCTACACCCAATTTCTTCAAAAATATTCAGGTCCATTGTCCAAATAATTCAAATTTCATTTGAATGAAATTTGGAACAGATTCAGGTCCATAGTCCAAATAATTTTTATAGCTAAGTGTTTTTTGTTTATAGCCTCTGTTAATTTAAATCTAAATGCTACTATTATTTACATACCCTCTATTAATTTAAAGCTAAATGGAATTACTATTTAGGCATTTTCATAAAAATTTGCCCTAGCTAATTTCCTAAAAAATTGCTAATTATTTTTCCTAAATGCTAAAAAATGCCTACTGCCCTAAACAAATTTAGGGTTCATATGAACACCTAGGGTTCATATGAACATCAACACAGCATCAACATATATATGAATTGCCCTAGCAAAGAGAGAGAGGAGGGTAGGGGAGAGGAGAGGCAGAGCCTTACAGTCGGTGGCGAGGGCAGGCTCTGGCTCGGGCGGCGGAGGTCCTGGGCGGGCTCGGGCGGCGACGGTGAGGTCGAGGGCGGCGGCGGTGAGCTCGAGGGAGGCGACGGTGAGGTCGACGATGGCCTCGGGCGGCGGCTGTGGGGTCGAGGGAGGCCTCGGGCGGCGGCGGTGTGGTCGAAGGCGGCCTCGGGCGGCGGCAGGGCGACGACGACGATGGAGCAGTTGGGGGAGAGGGGGAGTGGAGGGGGAAGGACTTAGCGAAATTTTGAGCCCGCGCGGCCGGGGGTTAAGTCAAACTAGCAGTAGCGCGTTTTGCCAAAACGTGCTATAGCTAAGTTAGCTATAGCGTTTCCCAGCGAAACGCACTACAACTATTCCTTTCTGTTTTATTTTTCTTTTTCTTTTGTTTTCTTTACATTTTCTTTTTTTCATTTCTCCTTTTTATATTTCTTTCATTTTCATTTACTTTTCTATTTATTTTTCTATTTATTTTCTTTTTCATAGCAGTAGCGCTCTACAGCATAAACACGCTACTACAAAGTTTTTAGCAGTAGCGTGCTTCTGGAAGAACCGCTACTACTATTCCTAGCCTACCGACACCAGTGAGAGAATTATAGTAGTAGCGTTTTTCCCCGCAGATGCGCTACTGCTACATCAATGGTTGTAGCGTGCTTTTGTAACAAGCGCTACTAATAAGTAGCAATAGCGCCGTGTTTTGACCAGCGCTACTGCTATACCTCTGTGTATAAGGTTTTCCCTAGTAGTGAGAGAATATTCTTTATACCTTAAACTAGCCCACCATAACATGAGTCGGCCATCCATGAGCCGCCTTCTGGGCCACCGGGTCTTGTCCCTCCACTAATCCACCTGCTGGGTCACCAATGAACCGCCAACTCTGGGCGGGTTACTAGTCAGTCACTGGGCCAGGGCACGTCACTAGTGAGTTGCCAAGTCCGGCCGGGTCATACATCTGGCCGGGTTACACCGCGGGGTATATCCCCGACATTAGCCCCAGTTTAGTTTGGATCTATCCATGTTAAACTCATCCTACAAAATAAACACAAGAACATATTTGATAGGTTGCACTCCGGGTTAAAAGTTCTTGTAAGCCGGCACCTGATCATCCTTAAGTCCTGGTTATTTCCTCCTTCTGGAAAGTCCGGGTCAATAGACCAGCTACATATTCAATTTGCTGACATTGGCTTCTCACAAAAATATTGTGAAGAATAATTCATTTGATTCAGCTCCCACAGCTTAACAAAAATATTGATCCTGAAATACTCATCTAATTTTTAGCCGGCTTGAAGATGTAGAACTTGCCGGTTTATCATTGCCAAAATTGCCAGTTTGTAAATATTGATGGCACCGGGTCATAATTGTTGCTAACATCCAGCTTGAAAACGTACCTCCCTTATATGCATATCACTTGTAGTCCCCAAGTCTTAAGAAGGGAGCGTAGTAACAGCTTAAGACTTGCTTCAATATAAATGTCGCAACCTTGAAGAAATCCAGGTTGTTCATCTCAATCAATAGTCAAAACTAAATATTCAACATATGTAGCCCCCAAGTGCCGGGTTGTCATGCTTGCAGCAACCTCAGACTTGTAATTTCCCTATGCTCATAAAAACTTCAACCAGTGTAGCCCACAAGGGCCGGGTCATTATGCAATAATGAGCAGGGACTTTGTAGATATGATCATGTAGAGTTGAATATTCAACATATGTAGCCCCCAAGTGCCGGGTTGTCATGCTTGAAGCAATGTGTAGCCCCCAAGGACTGGCTCAGCAAGACAATACTGAGCTGGGACTTTTATATATACTTCATTGAAAATAACATCATATCATGTAGCCTCCATCGTAGGGCTTGAACCCATGACCACAAGGTTAAGAGCCTTGTGCTCTACCAAGTGAGCAATGGACCCTTCAATATAATGGATTAAAGCTTGTGTACTTTGAATTTTTGATAGGAGCAATTAGTAGCCCCCAAGGGACGGCTCATTATGATGTGATGACTCGGGTCTTCATTAAGGCGAGCAAAAAATGACTTTGCATTAGCCCCCAAGTGTCATGGTGCATGCTTGCAGCGACATGGGACTTCCATATTTGATATAATCATGATTTGAATAATGTAGCCCCCAAGTGCCAGGTCGTAAGCCTGCAGCGACTCGGGACTATTCCTTCCATTGTAGAATAAATCATATCAATTGATAAAATAATAGTCATTGCGCTGAAGCGGCTTTGAAAACCTCAATCATGATACTGGTTATTGATAGCCATAATAAAAATCCAGCCATGTTGGCTATTCAAGATTTGAACAATATAATCCGGTACGAAAATCTCAATCATTCAATATCATCATGACAATCCAGCCAAGTTTGGTTATTAAAGATTTGAATACCTTATCAGTTGACAAGTAAATCTGGAGTTTAAATACTCAATGGCTCTTGGCCGATGGCGACTTAATGCGCATCCATTATAATCCTGGATTTTTTGTAACCCGGCAGCTTATAGCGTTTGTGAAAACCAATAATTGATAACCCTTTTGAAACACGAGGGAGGCGCTCGAGCACCATGTGGAACGCCTTGTGCTCAGGAGTTCATTACCAAGGCAATCCAGGAGCTTCAAGAGGCAAGGACCATACGGCGACCGTCGCCCACCACCCAGTGCAGCTCCCCACCATGGCGAGGGCGGCGGGCTGCGCGTCTGCGTCGACATTCCAGGGCTCAACAGGGCTGCATCTCAGGGATGTTTATGGACTTCACGCATTGGGCGGTGCGAGGGTCCCCCTCACAGCTATGCTCGCATGCCTCTCGGCCTGCCGAACGCGGCTATCACCTTCCAGCGCCACCTGTGGAGCATTCTGGCGGCTCAGGAGGCCAGGCATCACGCTGTCCTGGCAGAGATCGTGACAGTTCTTCAGGAGCCACCTGGGCCCGCGGAGCCTCCCAAGGCTCAGGACCCTAGCGGCTTGTGAGGAGCAACTTCTCTGGCGCGCATCTTCAGCTACGCCAACACCACTCCAGCACAGTATCAGGTGACTCTTTCCAGTTCATTCAGTGAGGGGCGCCCTTCGGGCAGCATTATCCCCAAGTCGCATGGGCCTGTCCCTGTGGCGTGTACCCTTTTGCATGTTTAGCTTACTCTGTTGGGAGCGCCTCATGGGATGCATCATCCCCAGGTCGCTCGGGTCCGTCCCAGTGACATGTATCGTTCTTGCATCTATCTGAACTAATTTGCCTCCTTGCATGAATTGTTCTATAATCAGTACTCACCTGGTGCTTGCTCATCGCGGCCTCCCGCGCTGCTGATCGGTCACTTTCTTATACCGCAACGGGAGACTCACATGATGGCACGGTGCTTGTGCTCGGGTCCGTCCCTACAACACTGATAAACCTGCGTGATCGAGCTCTGGCTCGCGGCCCGCTCCATGTACACCACCTCACCAGATGCTCAGTGCCTTCATCTTCTTGCGGAAGGAGCAATGGCAAGCTGGCAAGCACAGCTATGTGCTACTCTCTCACACTAACCCGAAGGAACCTCTGGAGCCTAGCTACAGGAGGTCCCACCAGCTGCTCCCTTTCATGCTTTTCGCTCGGGCGTTAAAGGGAGGGCTACTGAGCATCGCACCTCAGGAACTCTTACTGACTCTCCAGCCCTCACCCCCTGGCCTTGACCACGGCATCGCGACCTGGCATACCAGCGGCGGCTGAGCTCGCTCGAGGGTCGGGATCCGAGGACACAGGGCACACAGGAGAGTGTGAAGGGTGGGAGCTGGCATGGACACAACCTGGCAGCATCTCCATCAGCGGCCCACGAACCGGGCGCCACGCAAGGAACCCATCCATGATCGCTAAGATAAGTCATGTATCCAAGGCAGCCCAGCTCGTGACTTAGGATTTTCGGCTCCTGTAGCCTTGCTCCGGCAATGCCGCCTTCCTTTTCTACTTTTAGGGAGAAGCTTGCACGCTAAGGGGGACCTCTTGAGCATTGTGCCTCAGGATCTCTTACCGGGGGTCAGGTCGCTCACCTCCTAGCCTTGACCACAACAACGTGACCTGGCATACCAGTGACGGCTGAATCTTGTCTAGGGACTGGGACCTGTCGGCATAGAGCACTAAGATACCCTGAGGATGAAAAGGGGGACAATGCCGGAGCGAGACGTTCAATCACGAATTTCACAATGAAAATGATATTGATGCAAAGGCATTACATAATCTTTACACACCCCCACGGGGTTCATCTCGATTCCTCGCAGGGGACAAAAGAAGGAAGTTTTCTAGGAGCCCTATCTACAAGTATTCCCGCCGGTGCCATCATCAACAGTGGGCCACGAGGGGCCGGTGCCAACCCCATCCAGATCAGTGGCGACAACGAGCGGACGCCGCTGCTGCGCTCTAGGCACGGCATGAGCTCGGGGGCACGTAGCTGTCGTCACTCGTCTCCGGGGTCTCGTCAGGCTCGGGGGAGTCACTGGACTCCCAGGCACCATCGCTGCTGTTGGACGAGTCGTCGGCAGGACCATGGGCGGGCCCAGCGCCTACCCCAGCGTTGTCTTGGTGATCCCCTTCAGGACAGCACTCCGGGCGACAGCCTTCCTCATCGAAGACTTTGAAGAACATCATGGAGGCGCCGTCGTACTCAAAATGGATGGCGAGGGCCTCAACCTCTGCTCGTGTCGCCGGGGTGCCGCACTCGGCGTGCTGCACCCACCGCTCAAGTGGACCCCTAGGCGGCATCACTTCAGCAAAGAATGGCGGGAATCGGATCCACGCGCGCGGTGGCATCGCTGCCCACACCACGAGTTCATGCGAGGAGCCCTCGGCGTGGGTTCACGGGGCGGTGGCGCGGGCCACCACAGTGCGACCACCGTGACCTTGGCGCGAGCGGTGCCCGTCGCTGCCTCCTCCTCTAGAGCCTTCTGCCCGAGCGTACAAGGGCGGTGGGTAGCCAGGGGGAGGCCGCTCGTACCAAGGCCTCATCACCTCGGGCCTCACGACAATGTCGCGGGAGCGGACCAGCCTCTTCTTCGGTGGGAGTGGCCCAAGCTCTTCGTGGGGGTTTTCCCCTTCTCAACGGCGGAGAACCTCCGTATCGGTGCCATGGGTGTCGCGGCAAAGCAAAGAGTAAGAAGAGGAAGCAAGCGGGATGGGGGAAGAGATGGGAAACGGGGGCTCCGCCCCTCTCCTCATTTATAGCCAGAGGGAGGCCAACCGCCGGCCTCCACAATCTAAGGTAATGATGATTTTCTTCTGCATGCTGCAGGGTCTCGTCAAATCGGGTAGTTGCCGAGGCAGCATGGGGAAGCGGAGACGTGCACGACCTATCAATCAACACACATCAATCAAGGCCGTAGGCAGTTGGGGCCCGCGGCACTCCGCACTTGCCCTTTGGCTTCACCTCGAAGCCAACTCTAAGCATGCCTTGGGCCCGGGGGCTACTGTCGGCGTCCTGGGAATGGGGGTACCCATACTTGCCTGCCCGCGGCCCAGGACGTGGCTCCACCAATGGCCTGGTACGGCCCATCTTCAGCAGCAACCACTCAAGACCCTCGCGAGGCAGATGACACCAAGGCCTCCTCTGGGGCGGTCTTGCTAGGCTGGCTCCCAAGGAGCGGAGATATCTATGCAAGGGGCACCTCGCGAGGTCCGCGTGACGTGAGCCATGACGATCGAAGCCAGGCGGGCGCTAGCGAGCGCAGGGTGCCAGTTTCCTCTATGGTGCTAAAGGGGTAGGCGCTGGCGAGGCATCCTGAGGCATCAGGCAAAGGTTGCCATATCGGTGCAACAAGACCAAGACCAGCAAGACGGCAGGACAAAGGTCACCGCGGAGCCCATGACGGTGTCACCAATAGAGCCTTTGGCAGGTGAAGACCACATTTTGTCAGGATAACTTGTACTAGTTGTCTCCCCTCAAAATTGGCCGTTGTGGGATCCCTTCCCACCTAAACATTTGGGAAGAGGACCAGGGCCTCTATAAATAGGACTAGCCACCATCATAGTCAAGGATCAACTCATCTTGGATCGGATTCACTCTGCCAAGGCCATCTCACCAGCTCATCGAGCTCAAGAACACCTCTCCTCAGGAGGTTGTTCATCCACTGTACTAGTTCATCCTTAGCCCACAAGGCAATCCACCACACCGCACTGGAGTAGGGTATTACGCCACAACGGTGTCCCGAACCAGTATAAACTCTCGTGTCACTTGTCCCTAGGGTTTGGCGAGCTAGGCCTTGAGATCATTGCAAGAGCGAGCTAGGGAGAGAGAGATATTCGTGCACACCCCAGTGTTCGAACCTAAAGGGTTTGCCAGAACCCACAATCCGACAACCATGTATTAACTTGTCACAAGAGATGAACCACAAAAAATGTTCTAATCCAATATAAATCAAAAAACAAGGCTTTCATAGGCTGCCAAGCCTCAAAGTCAAGTGTTGTTCAAGGGTCGCACAGCCGCTGAGGTAAACCTTCACTCAAACCTTGTAAGCCAGGCATCACATGACCAATCGCCGTTACTTTGACAGGTTCAGGGTCTTTATAAGATTGACAGTCAAGAGTACGGCGAGTTATTCTAGGATTACCTGGGTGGAGTGGCAGACTTACAGAGGTAGGATAACCCGGATTTTTGGTGAATACACCCGGCGTCCAAGCCTATTACAAGGGACAAACAAAGCTCCGTTTCATTTAAACAAAATCCCCCAAGTAATTTTTTAATCCAGGTGTATAAGCCGGACCAATAGGGTAGCCATAGCTATGCTCAATGAGCAGGAAGCCCCCAAGTAATTTTTAACAAACCATCAAGGCAGGTTAACTATGTTTGAATTGCACATTATAGCAAGATCTCTTTGGTAACAATTCAACTTGGGAAGAAAACCCCCAAGCTATTTGCAATCAAGGCGTACAAGCCGTAACAAAGGGTAATCATAGCTATGCTCAGTGAACAGGAAGCCCCCAAGCGATCAATAATATGATGAGCCAATAAGGCAGGATACCCATGTTTGAACTGCGCAATGCAGCAAGTTCTCTTTGGCAACCTTTAATTTTCTGAGAACTCGAACTTGTGAGAGATGAATTCTTTTTGAGCCAGAATTTTAAACCAGATATTGAGAGCTTCAAAGCTTTGTAAGAGACAGATTTCCCTTGATCCGGATTTTAACCAGGAATTCTTCATTTTAAGCCAGAAATTTTCTGACGACCTTTAAATTTCCATCAATTTAACAGTAGCCTCCGGGAGCGGGTTATTTTTTCCTCCAATGACCCGGAGTTCTTGAATTCACTGAAACCGGCCAATTCTGCCGAGTCATGTCATTGTAGCCCCCGAGTCTCAAGACGACTCGAGGAGCTGGCTTGACATTCTCCATATTTGACCATGATATAAGCCGGTATGAGTCATTCAACAGCTCAGTGATATAACAGTCCCTTTTGCAGTAGACAACTTGTCCTACATTAGAGAACTTGCAAGCCAGAGTAATTTCTCTTTTAAAGAAAGCAATATATAATATAAAAATATACTTGATGGATTTCACCTAATATTTTAGGCAAAAAACTATCCACCGCAAAGTTGATGATCACCATGGTGAAGCTGAAATCAATCATGGCCGAGCCGGCCGTGGGAGCAGACAGATAAGTCGGCTGCGACGTTGGAAGCCGATGCAGACGGGCCAGTCAATCGTAGGCGCGGTAAGCCGCGCGGACGGGCGAGTCAACCACGTCATGTTGATGTAAATGGGGCCGTAAAAACGACGGTTTGCACATATATTCGTCAAGCATCATGGCACGGTCAGATGCTAGCGCATGATAATGGTGGCGCGAGCTATACATCCATGACATGATCATCGCTCTTGCAACGAACAATTGTCCTGCATCAAAAAATATCGCAAACCAGAATACTTGTTCTCAATAGAAAAAAATAATATGTGCTCACTACTGCAGGATGCAGCTGACGCGACACTACGATCAGAGATCCTTCGAGAAACTGTGTGCGATGCAATAATCGCAAACACTGGTGTATGAAAACCGTCATAAATGACACAGAACATTTGCGATGAATGATACATCAAACACGGTTCAGATTATAGTTGCGTGTGCGATGAGGGGCATACGGTTGATCTGTACGGATTGTTTGCGATGAGACAGAACAACAGAAACGGGCAGCCAGATCAAGGTGTGTGCGATATACGGCATACAGTTCACTCCGATGAACCGTTTACGATGAGTAAGGTGAACACAAACGATTCGGCGTAACAAGATGTGTGTGATACACGACAAACAGGTCGGTAATTAGAATTGTGTGCGATCATTATAGACAACACATATGTAGGGCTGGAATTCGAGCCGAGCCGAGCCAGCTTGGGTCGACTCGCTAAAGCTCGTTTCGTTAACGAGCTAGCTCGGCTCGACTCGTTACTATAACGAGCTCAAATCCAAGATTGGCTTGACTCGTATAACTCGCAATCTGGCTTGTTTAGCTTGTTAAGCTCGTTAAGGATATGAACATAAAACCTTACGAATAAGATAAAAATGAACATTGTTTGTGAACATTGTACATGTTTACTATGTACATTTTACATTCACATGTTATCATTTTTTTCATATTCGTAAGGTGCCTTGGGCATCTCGGCCTTGTGTTGTGCACCTAGGACGCAGGGTGCTTGGCTGATCTCTTGTACCGAGCCTAACGAGTTACACGAGTACTCGTGAGATTGACTCGTTTAACTTGGTGTATAAACGATCTTAAACTAAAGCTCAACTCGACTCGTTACTCTTCGAGTTCGAGTCGATTCAAGTCGAGTCACGAGTTACTCATTTAGCTCACGAGCTTCGAGTTTTTTTTCCAGCCCTACACATATAGTCTTTTTTATGAATTGTGTGCTCATCAAGGCACATAGTTCAACAAACCAACCTGTTGGCAATAATGTAGAAGATCTCTATCAAATACATATTACTAACCGTCTGCAATGAGATTGACAGGATAAACAGAGATATATACAGTCTGCTTAATTTAGTCCTTCTTCTTCTTGTTGTTGTTCTTGTTGGATGGCCCCGCGACATCATCTTGGCAAGGACGCTTCTTGCCGCTGACCGTTGGCTTTTCATCATCGCCGCCGTCGTCATCATTGTTGTTGTCGTCGTCCTCCTCCTCCTTGTTCGACAATTCCTCCTCATCATCGTCGTCCTCCTCTTCTTCGTCCTCCGACGGCTCCTCGTCTGTCTGGTGGTCGTCTGACGACTCTGGAGGCGGCGGCCCTTCCATGAATCGGATATAATCGAGGTCTGGGCTCGACGCCGGACTCATGGAAGACAAGCGGGATGATTCCGATGTTGACCTATCATCGGGCGCTAGACTGCTGGCCGAACTATTGTCCTCGCTATCGCTCGACATGGCTACAGAGTGTGTGCTAGTGTGTAGCACGGCCTGCCGGGGACGATGAAGATGGTGGACACTTAAGCATGGTATGCAGAGAAGAGGAACTGCCTATTGAAGCGGGGATTGAAGTGGGGGTTGACGTATTATCTAACCGCTGATATAATCAACCGTAATTATTTATACCCAGTCGCTTGAAATTCCCGAGGTTGCGCACGACTCCAATTGGCTATTTGGCTGGTTTCCTTTTTCAGGACAAAAACAAGGAACGAGTTTTGGGATTATGCACCGGTACCGGTACGAATGGAGTAGGACAGTTGGCAAGCAATACATTGAGCTCTTCTTATTGATAAAGCCAGTAATAATCAAACTAGAAAGCAAAATAAAAAAGACAAAGAAAAATATCTGCGCGTAACATCATTGGCATATATAGGACCTAGATGTGCATTACTTAGAGCACATCTAGATGTGCTTTAGCAATACTATCAAACAAAACCCCTAATCATCATTGCAAACAAAGCATAGAACATGGCTAATACGACAACCACAACTACACATGCTAGTTCCTTCTTGTCTCTTGCTTTCATCTGTTGCCTGTGATTGATTCTCTCTTGCTTCATCGTACTGATTGTACATTCCAGATCAGCCAGTTACTTCTTCAGCTTTATGTTATCTTCTGCGAGCTTGGTGATAACACTCCGAGCCCTGCCACGCCATTCTTCATCCAGCCAGTTAGCAAAGGCACAAGCCTCATATTCCTGCCAATGCTAAATAGTATTCTGGATGAGCGGTGGAATTAACTAAAGTAAAAAGATGAACTTAATTAGCACTAACCTCTAAGTGGCAACTGAGAAACCGCCTGCCAATGTCGAATCCCTCCGTGCATACTCGTCGAGCGGGAGTGTGCCCGTGCACACAACTCAGCTTTTGGTACTTCTCTATGGCGTAACTCGAAGTCGAACTCATGTTGCGGGAGTCTGGAGTCAAGCTCCGGATCTGATGGCAGATCACTTTCCTGGGGGGGGGGGCGGGGGTCATTCAGGACGGATTCAGCAAGGAGCCATACTTTGGACATGGTAAAAAAGATCGGGTGTCACATCCCTAGTTCTGGTATGACCTAGAATAGCTAGTCATGTGTGCATCATGTTTAAATTTCAATGAATTTGAAATGGGGACATGTGAAAGCCTGAGAAATCATTTCTGAAAATGATCAAGATAAAAATTGCTTCAAATAGGTCCAAGAAAATGTTCATGTTTCTCTCTGAAAATATTGGCTAGATGTAAAATTCAAACCATTATTTTCAGGCGCTCATAAATATTTATTTTGGGCATTTGGAATTAATTCAATAACTAATTGCATTGGATTTATATTTGATATATTTCAAATATGATCCAATAATTCTGGAAATTGTTGTGGGGCTTTATATTAATGTCACTAGTCCATACAACAATTTACATAAGCTTAGAAAATGATTTGGGTTGAAAATCAAATCAAAAGAAAATTACAGAAAAATAGAAAACAAGAATTAAAAGAGAAAGAGAGAGAACTTACCTGGCACCCCAACCGGCCCACCACTATAGCAGCCCAGCTGGGCAAAGTCTGCCCAGCCCACCACCGCAGCCCCTATGTCGCCTTCCTCCTCGCGCCAGTAGGCAGGGGCCCATGCCCGGCGCGCGCAGCCACATGTCGGCCACCTCCACCCTGCATGTGTGCCCCCTCCTCCCCCTGGATGCCTCCCGAGACACCACGCACCCCCTGGACCTCTCCCACTCCCCCCGGTGTTTCCCTTCCTCTTCCTCGCTATCCCTCGCGCTAGCCAACGCGGGCATGGACACGCCGCCCTTAACCACCACGGCCACAGCCACCCCCTCGCCTCCTCTTCATGACCACGAGCTCCGCTGCACTCCTATACGCCTCTCCATCGAGCCACGCTTAGCCGGAGGCCCAGGAACGCCTCCATCGCCATCGTCATCATCCTCTGCCCCGACGATCGCCGTTCGTCGATTCGCCTCCGTCCGGACCTCCCCGAGCTCGCCGTCAAGCTCATCGTGCTCACTGTGAGGCTACGAACCTTTCGCCCTAACCCTGTGGCTTACCGCTCGCCGTAGCCGTCACCCCCTTGCTAACAGCAGCGCACCGCCGCACGAGCTCATCGCCGGCATGGCTCCAGTGACCAAACGGCCCCGTGTGTGCGTCCGTTGTGCTTGCCACATCGCATAGAACTTCCCGAGCGCATTAGTTCATGCGTTTGCACGTTCCAGCTGCGTTCCCGTGCACCCCCGACCTCCAGCCACCGCCGCGCTGCTCGCCGCAGTCAAACCCGGCCACCCTAGCTCCAACCACTGGATGCGCCACTCCGCCAGCTCCCCATAGATGCTCCCCGCGCGCCAAACTGGACCCCGTAATGAAATCCCGATGCCCTCCGCCACGTTTTGGTCGCCGCCGGCAGAACTCCAGCGAAGCCAACATGGCGCTGTCATTAGCCACTAATGAGCCCGCTAGCTAACCCCTCTATCACTGACTACTGGGCCCCGCTGCCTAAATAACCCTGGATAGCTTTTGTTTAGACTAAACTAACCAGACAGGCCCCACTGGTCAGTTTGACCTAGCCACGACACTCGTTGACCCGACCCCACCTGTCAGCGACACTAAGCAGCACTGTGTCACTGACCAGTGGACCCCACTGCTCAGGTGTGACCCTGGGCGACCCAGTTGACCTGCTAACATCACCCTGACACAATGCTGACGCAGTAACTCATTTTCCGGATTTAATTTAATTCAGGAAATTTCGGAAATTAGTTAAAACTTCTAAAAATCATAAAAATTAATCTATAACTCCAAATGAAATAATTTATATATGAAAAATTATCAGAAAAATCCAAAGAATCGGAATATGGCATTTTCATGCATGTTAGAACAACTTATGGCTGCTGTTTAGGACAAATCATATAAAGGGCTTTTAAACCTTCACATATGGAGTTTGAATTCGAACCTAGAGTTCAAACCAACTTCATTTAATCTGGTTGCTAGATGCATTAGCTCAAATCACATCATATTGCCATGTCATGATCATGCATCATATTGTCACATTGCATTGATTGAGTTTCCTCTCTGTTGCCGGTAATTGCCCCTTCTCATTAGACGTGGTTCCGAAGATGAGATCGATGACACCGATGAAGAACTATACTATCTTCAGAAGTGCCAGGCAAGCAATACCCCCTTGTTCATTCCGATACAATCCCACTCTCTCGCTCCTGCTCTCTTTTACTGCATTAGGACAACAACGATTCAACTATTACATGATGCAGTAGTTGAAACCCTTTCCTCTGCATGACCTGTCATTGCCACAGTAAATAGATGAAACCCACTAGCATGAGTAGGAGTTGTTTGATCCCTGATGTGCCTACTCATTCATGCTTGTTCTCATGCCTGCTACTGCTTAGAGTTGAGCCAGGTCTGATTCATCGGGGATGGATTGGAATGTGGTGAACATGTCCTACTGTTGAGAGCTAAGTGTGTGAACACAATTTAGTAAAGGTAGCAGTGAGAGGCCATGTAGGAGTACATGGTGGATTGTCTCATTGCAGTCATCCTCAGGAACTGAGTTCCGTGTTTGTGATCCATGATCATCTACCACGCATTGGAATGCTTAAGTGCCCTTCTCAACTTATTAATCGCCTTAATCTCTGTCCAGGAGTTGCAACTAATTTCTGGTGTTTGTAGGATATGTGTTGGGGGCCGTGCGTAGCGCTGATCCTAGGGGTGGGCTATGATGCGGTAGAGACACGAGGCACGGTGTACCGGGACGCCCGTTTGGTGCCTCGGGAACCCTGCTCTCATCGTTTGGGGCCGTGAGCGAAACCCCAGCCGGATCTCCATGCGGATGGAACCCGAATAGGCGATAAACCTGGACTAGAGACTTGTGTGGTTAGTCAGGTCGTGGCCGACTTCCTCACCAGGGTTCCGCTTGAAGGTTGCCAAGATACACGACGTGTACCTGGTGGTAAGTGGCGAGAGCGTGTGTGAAGAAGTACACCCCTGCAGGGTTAACATCATCTATTCGAATAGCCGTGTCCGCGGTAAAGGACTTCTGGGTTGCCTGTACAGTTCATAGACAAGTGAAAGTGGATACTCTAAAATGCGCAAGATAAGCGTGAGTGCTATGGATGGCGTTCTCGTAGGGAGACGGGAACGAATCCATAGTGGTGTATTGATTTGGTGAATATGTGAACTCGTGTGCGCCACCTCAAAGAGTTACTTGTAGTAGTAGTTCAGGTTAGCCACCGAGTCAAAGCTGGCTTGCTGTAGTTAAACGCCACCATCCCTTTGTTGATAATGATGCATATGTAGCTAGTTCTGATGTAAGTCTTGCTGGGTACATTTGTACTCACGTTTGCTTAATTTATGATTTTGTAGAGAGACTTCAGTCTCGCTAGTAGTTCCACATGGACTTCGACGTTTAGCTTGTTACCTCAGCTATGATCTTGTACCTTTGGGAGGGTCTTGTAGATAGTCAGGCTTCTCAGCCTTTTTCATTTGTAGTTGTCTATACTCAGACATGTTTATGCTTCTGCTTGTTGCTTGTATGCTCTGTGTGTTGGGTCATGAGACCCATGTTTGTAATACTTGGCTCTTCGGAGCCTAATGAATAAATACTTTGAGTCGTAGAGTTTTGTTGTGATGCCATGTGGTATTTACACATATCGGGCATATTGTGTGTATGATTGAAATGCTTGGTATGTGTGGGATTCGACAACCTAGTTGTTTATCCTTGGTAGCCTCTCTTCTGGGGAAATGTAGTCTAGTGCTTCCACTGAGCCATGGTAGTCTGCTACAGCTCGGTTTACTGGAGTCCTACTAGCCCAGTTACTACTGCTCTGGAACACTTAGACTGGCCGACATGTGAACCACTTCGTTCCTGTGTCTGTCCCTTCAGGGAAATGCCACGCGGTGACTTCCGGAGTCCTGGTAGCCTGCTACAGCCTAGGTTCCCGGAGTCCTGTTAGCCCAGTTGCTACAGCCTGGATTCACACACTGATGACCGACACGTTCGATGCTGGTTCATGTATGCTTGTCCCCGTAAGTTAGCGCCACTTTGGGTTCATGACTAGTCATGTCGGCCCGGGTTCTCTATCATATATGTGAGCCAAAAGGCGCAAATAGTCCCGGGCCAGGTAAGTGGCACCCGTGGGAATACCGTGCGTGTGAGGCCGCAAAGTGATATGATGTGTTACATGCTAGATCGGTGTGACTTAGGATCGGGGTCCTGATAGGTTTGGTATCAGAGCCTGACTGCCTGTAGGATTACCAAGCCAAACTGGTAGAAGTTGAGTCTAGAAATTCTTTAGTTATGTAAGGGAATTGATTGGGGAAGGGAACGTAAGGGTCTTTTTACTCCTTTACCTTATGCCCTTCTGATCTGAGTCAACCTCTTCTTCTCTACGGGGATTAAGAACTAGGCTTCCTCTTCTTTCTATCAGGATCACGTGTTACTAAGCCGTAGACCTATAGGATTGATGGATTCAAGCCCCAGTTATGTTTCTCCTACTTCCGTGTGTTCGTAGTTGATCTCGGAACCTTGATATTGTGATGTTGAGTGGCTATGCCACCATTTTGCAGGATGTCTCAAATCTTTTCGAGCATTTACAACCGTTATGTTGTCCGAGTCATCCCAGGTTTCTAAATAATCTAATGCATTTGCAACTCCCTTCTTTCCTTTCCTGATGTTCTTTTGGGCCAGATTAACCACACTAACCAATGTGTTGAGGTACTTCATTACCTCTGTATATATGTTGGAACTATTATTATGACCCTAGGCGTCTTAGAGGATCACCTAGTAATCTAGCCATGTTTTGTGTTCCAGTGTGACGAATCTGGCCACCATTCTCGAAAGTATCTCGTGATGTTATTAGCTAGTAGGTATTCCATCCCTGGGTTCCTGAACCCAAGATTCGCTCTACTTACTTTCTGTTGATAGTGTTGCTCGTTCCCTTAGGATATTAGCAACCTTTGCGATAGACCTCGATGTCCGTGGTATTTCTTTCTTCCAAATACCATGAACTACTTATGGCAGAAGTTCCTCGTTGAACCGAAAGATCACAACCAGAGTGCTCTTGACGAGTTCTTGATTCTATGTTGTGACTCTGCCAGTTCTACCTTTCTGCATGGGTTATCCGAAAGAACTATGTTGAACTCGTTCGATATGCTAATCTATGCACCCACAACTCGGAAAATCGTATGTTCCTTTGAATTGTCCCTCTTTAGTTGTTTTCTGACCTTTTTCTATCAATTGGTAGTCAAGAGTATGTGTGCATTTGTGTTATCGATGCCTATTATTCTTGTGTTTCGTCAAGCCATTCTATTCTGGAATGACTAGGAGAAACAAACTCCAGTACCTTGTCCACTTCAAGGATTGGGTCAAAGTAGTTGTATTCTGTGGGTCAAAATGCCAAACAGCTTTTGATCTGTTCTACCTTGGAGTGTTACTATCTTTATGTCAAAAATTTCATGAGAATTGCACCTTCTCTTATGAATTCTTGACGCAGTGATACTTCTCGCCGTCATTATTCATTCCTCGGCCTCGTGTTGTTGTAGCCGGAATGCAGACAAGTGAACTGTGATGTGTGAAATCAATACTCCTAGCAACCTCGTTGCTTGGTGGTTAATGGACAATAATCTCATTCTTAGCGTGTTGGTTGTTGAATCATCACCCTAAGGTTGATCGTGCCACCTAGTCCTTATTTCCGGTGCACTCTTCCATCAATGACTTAGGATTGTGTCGATCCCTCGCTCTTTTGATCATATCGTCTTGCCCTGAAAAGCAAGATTGTTCTCGAGCTTAGTAACATATCGGTGGTTCGTGATTTTCTGAATATCTTATCAGAAATATCACCAGCTCGTCACCTGACCGCTATGTTGAGTTTGTGGTCAAGTTGGTTTTCCAATAAACCACTCTTTCTCCAAGAATCTGTGTTGGATACCCCTGAACTAGTTGGTTAAGCCAAACAACAACTTGGAGAGTTGGTAGATAAAAGCTTGTCTGACTTAGTTCATGTTAAGGGATATCTTTTTGTGTGTGTGTGTGTGTTGAAGAAAGATGATATCTTCATCGATTGGTCCTCGTAATTAGTTGGTGGATCTATTGCCTTGTCAAAACTTTGACTTGAGTATGGGCTATCGTTAAGTCAATTCAGAACCATTGATGTTTGTAATGTTGTCTTACTCGTGGTTGATCCCTCGAGCATACACCATTTAATTTTTTTGTCTGACCAATGCTATCACCATGTGCACATGATGGTGGAAGTCCAGTGATATGGAAATTCCGATGAGTTGATGTTGAACCCATCAGCAGCATTTTGTCTCCCCCATGATTCATGTTGAACACCAACCTAGTGTTGAAAACTTTGTAAGCAATGCCTTCGTGTTCCGTTCATGAAGCTTATGCTTGGATGGAAGAAGTAACTTCCTCGAATTCATGTGCATTTGGTGCAAGTTGCTGCCATGAGTTCGAGAACGATTGGTTTTGTTTCCTCTGGTACCATCCCAAGTCAGTTATGCATGTGCGAATGTATTATATGGTTTGGTAGACTAATTACCTCCACTCCATATGGGTTCCCTAGCACACCAAGCCGCTGATTGAATTGTTCAAGGAGGAGAAGCTCCTTCTTAAGAGCTAACCCGGGCTTATAAAAGGACTTCGATATCCTCGTTGATGGTTCCCCACCTGAACTCGGTAGTGTTTTATTATAAGACTACTACATGGTCATGCTTGCCTTGGACAATGTGTTCACAGGTTTGTAGCAGAACCAACTCATGTTTTGGATCTTGCTATCGTAGTTCATTGCCCGAGAATCTTGCAACGTTATCTTGTCGATTTGTGTTGCAACTTTTATTTTCAGACATGTTGAGTCTAAAGTATCTGTTACCCATCAGATCTGAATCTCAGGCGGATATGATGGTTGGAACATTCCCAACATTTGCATTTTGTCCCTAGCTTGCACCTCCATTGTGCCATTTTACTATGATCCACCTTCTCAGCAGTTGTTGTCCAGGATCATCTTCAAAAGTGGACTTACCATGGGTCCCATCCATTTCCGATGATAAGCAAAAACCATCCCTTGCGTTGTCTTCAACAAGGTAGTCCACATCGTCCATTCTAGTCCGGGTATGCCATCCCTTCGTACTCCGCCCAACGATTGTTGTGATTTGCCCTAGGGTGGTATAAAGAGTTTCAATGATCTCTGAATCAAAAGTAATTCTTTTTTCCACTTAAGGGAATATTTTTGCGAGTCACCTTCCTCTAAGATGTCTCATTTGGTATCATGACAACTCAACTCCTCGCTACATTGACAACCATTCACCACCTTCTTAAGCGTGAAATTGTTGTCTACCTAGTGAACCTTCGTCATCTGTTACACTCCATCCCTCTGGATGTATGTTTCATGTTTCAGCTCGAGAGATGTTTCAATCTCGCATTCCATGAGTTGATCATCGGTTGTTCGATCTTCGAGAAGATCGATCCTTCTAGAGTTTTCCTTTTCCTCTCGTTGTCATGTTGGTTGGAATTCTCAGAGCAAGATGTCGAGACAAAGATGGTGGCGAATCAACGTTCTTACAAAGTGCAACTTGGATCATGAAGATTGTGTTAGTTTGCCTTTCCCCTTCATCTTACCCTACGCTTGAATCTAGGGACGAGATTCTTGTTTAGTGGGGGTGAGTTGTCACATAGCTAGTTCTGGTATGACTTAGACTAGCTAGTCATGTGTGCATCATGTTTAAATTTCAATGAATTTGAAATGGGGACATGTGAAAGCCTCAGAAGTCATTTCTGAAAATGACCAAGATAAAAATTGCTTCAAATAGGTCCAAGAAAATGTTCATGTTTCTCTCTGAAAATATTGGCCAGAGGTAAAATTCAAACCAATATTTTCAGGAGCTCATAAATATTTATTTCGGGCATTTGGAATTAATTCAATAACTAATTGCATTGGATTTATATTTGATGTATTTAAAATATGATCCAATAATTCTGGAAATTGTTGTGGGGCTTTATATTAATGTCACTAGTCCATACAACAATTTACAGAAGCTCAGAAAATGATTTGGGTTATCAAATCAAAACAAAGTTGCAGAAAAATAGAAAACATGAATTAAAAGAGAAAGAGAGAGAACTTACCTGGCACCCCAACCGGCCCACCACTGTAGCAGCCCAGCTGGGCAAAGTCAGCCCAGCCCACTACCGTAGCCCCTCTGTCACCTTCCTCCTCATGCCCGTAGGCAGGGGCACGTGCCCGGCGCGCGCAGCCATACGCCGGCCACCTCCACCCTGCCTGCGTGCCCCCTCCTCCCCCTGGATGCCTCCCGAGACGCCACGCACCCCTGGACCTCTCCCACTCCTCCCCTCGTTTCCCCTCCTCTCCCTCGCTCTCCCCCGCGCCGCCCTTAACCACCACGGCCACAGCCACCCCCTCGCCTCCTCTTCATGACCACGATCTCTGCTGCACTCCTCTACGCCTCTCTGTTGAGCCACGCTTCGTCGGAGGCCAAGGAACACCGCCATCGCCGTCGTCATCATCCTCTACCCCGACAATCGCCATCCGTCGATTCGCCTCCGTCCAGACCTCCCCGAGCTCGCCGTCAAGCTCATCGTGCTCACTATGAGGCTATGAACCTTTCCCCCCTAACCCTGTGGCTTACCGCTCGCCGTAGCCATCGCCCCCTTGCTAACAGCAGCACAGCGCCGCACGAGCTCATCGCCGCCGTGGCTCCGGTGAACAAACGGCCCCGTGTGTGCGTCTGTTGTGCTTGCCACATCGCGTAGAACTTCTCGAGCGCATTAGTTCATGCGTTTGCACGTTGCAGTTGCGTTCCTATGCACCCCCGAGCTCCGGCCACCGTCGCGCTGCTTGTCGCCGTCAACTCCGGCCACCCCAGCTCCAGCCGCCTCCACCACTGGATGTGCCACTCCACCAGCTCCCCGCGCGCCAAACCGGACCCTGTAGCGAAATCCCGATGCCCTCCGCCGCATTTTGGTCGCCGCCGGTAGAACTCCGGCGAGGCCGACGTGGCGCTGTCATTAGCCACTAATGACCCCGCTAGCTAACCCCTCTCTCACTGACTACTGGGCCCCGCTGCCTAAATAACCCTGGATAGCTTCTGTTTAGACTAAACTAACCAGACGGGCCCCACTGGTCAGTTTGACCTGGCCATGTCACTCGTTGACCCGACCCCACCTGTCAGCGACACTAACCAGCACTGTGTCACTGACCAGTAGACCCCACCGGCCATGTTTGACCTTGGGCGACCCAGTTGACCTGCTGACATCACCCTGACGCAATGCTGACGCAGTAAGTCATTTTCTGGATTTAATTTAATTCAGGAAATTTCGGAAATTAGTTAAAACTTCTAAAAATCATGAAAATTAATCTATAACTCCAAATGAAATAATTTGTATATGAAAAATTATCAGAAAAAATCCGAAGAATCTGAATATGGCATTTTCATGCATGTTAGAACAACTTATGGCTGCTGTTTAGGACAAATCATATAAAGGGATTTTAAACCTTCACATATGGAGTTTGAATTTGAACCTAGAGTTCAAACCAACTTGATTTAATCTGGTTGCTAGATGCATTAGCTCAAATCACATCATATTGTCATGTCATTATCATGCATCATATTGTCGCATTGCATTGATTGTGTTTCCTCTCTGTTGTCGGTAATTGCCCCCTCTCAGTAGACGTGGTTCCGACGATGAGATCGATGACACCGATGAAGAACTATACTATTTTTAGAAGTGCCAGGCAAGCAAAACCCCCTTGTTCATTCCGATACAGTCCCACTCTCTCGCTTCTGCTCTCTTTTACTGCATTAGGACAACAACGATTCAACTGTTACATGCTGCGGTAGTTGAACCTCTTTCCTCTGCTTAGAGTTGAGTCAGGTCTGATTCATCGGGGATGGATTGGAATGTGGTGAACATGTCCTACTGTTGAGAGCTAAGTGTATGAACACGATTTGGTAAAGGTAGCGGTGAGAGGCCATGTAGGAGTACATGGTGGGTTGTCTCATTGCAGCCGTCCTTAGGAACTGAGTTCTGTGTTTGTGATCCATGATCATCTACTACCACACATTGGAATGCTGAAGGGCCCCTCTCGACTTATTAATCGCCTTGATGTCTGTCCAGGAGTTGCAACTAGTTTCTGGTATTTGTAGGATATGTGCTGGGGGCTGTGCATAGCATTGACCCTAGGGGTGGGCTATGATGCGCTAGAGACACAAGGCACGGTGTACTGGGACGCCCGTTTGGTGCCTCGGAACCCTGCTCTCATCGTTTGGGGCCGTGAGTGAAACCCCGGCCGGATCTCCTTGCGGATGGAACCCGAATAGGCGATAAACCTGGACTAGAGACTTGTGTGGTTAGTCAGGTCATAGCCAACTCACTCGCCAGGCTTCTGCTCGAAGGTTGCCGAGATACACGACGTGTACCTGGTGGTAAGTGGCGAGAGCGTGTGTGAAGAAGTACACCCCTGCAGGGTTAACGTCATCTATTCGAATAGCCATGTCCGCGGTAAAGGACTTCTGGGTTGCCTGTACAGTTCATAGACAAGTGAAAGTGGATACTCTAAAATGCGCAAGATAAGCGTGAGTGCTATGGATGGCGTTCTCGTAGGGAGATGGGAGCGAATCCATAGTGGTGTATTGATTTGGTGAATATGTGAACTCGTGTGTGCCACCTCAAAGAGTTACTTGCAGTAGTAGTTCAGGTTAGCCATTGAGTCAAAGCTGGCTTGCTGTAGTTAAACCCCACCATCACTCTGTTGATAATGATGCATATGTAGCTAGTTCTGATGTAAGTCTTGCTGGGTAAATTTCTACTCACGTTTGCTTAATTTATGTTTTTGTAGAGAGAATTCAGTCTCGCTAGTAGTTCCTGTGGACTTCGACATTTAGCTTGTTACCCCAGCTACGATCTTGTACCCTTGGGAGGGTCTTACAGATAGTCAGGCTTCTCAGCCTTTTCATTTGTAGTTGTCTGTACTCAGACATGTTTATGCTTCCGCTTGTTGCTTGTATGCTCTGTGTGTTGGGTCATGAGACCCATGTTTGTAATACTTGGCTCTTCGCAGCATAATGAATAAATACTTTGAGTTGTAGAGTTTTGTTGTGATGCCATGTTGTATTTACACATATCGGGCATATTGTGTGTATGATTGAAATGCTTGGTATGTGTGGGATCCGACAACCTAGTTGTTTATCCTTGGTAGCCTCTCTTCTGGGGAAACGTAGTTTATTGCTTCCACTGAGCCATGGTAGTCTGCTACAGCCCGGTTTACCGTAGTCCTGCTAGCCCAGTTACTACTGCTTTGGAACACTTAGATTGGCCGGCATGTGATCCACTTTGTTCCTGTGTCTGTCCCTTTATGGAAATGTCACGCGGTGACTTCCGGAGTCCTGCTATCCTGCTACAGCCCGAGTTCTCGGAGTCCTGTTAGCCCAGTTGCTACAGCCTGGATTGACACGCTGATGACCGATACGTTCGATGTTGGTTCATGTATGCCTGTCCCCGTAAGTTGGTGCCACTTTGGGTTCACGACTAGTCATGTCGGCCTGGGTTCTCTGTCATATGGATGCTAGCGACACTATCATATACGTGAGCCAGAAGGCGCAAATGGTCCCGGGCTAGGTAAGGTGGCACCCGTGGGAATACCGTGCGTTAGGCCGCAAAGTGATATGATGTGTTACATGCTAGATCGGTGTGACTTAGGATCAGGGTCCTGACATCGGGATAGATTGGAACCTGACAGGACGATTCGGATCCGTAGTACACCTGCCTTCTGATGACCTTAGGCAAGTGCTCGCCGGCGACCGCCGTCATGGCGGCGATACGAGCAGGAGCAACCGCACCGAAACCATCAGCACCACTCGTCTGCATTCCCCCAATGTTGGCGCCACGCGAGGGAATTTGGAGGCTATGTAGGGATTTGGGGGAAATGGGAAACTGTGGAGATAAGCTAACGGTCGAGAACTACTAATGGCACTACATATATGTTGTATAAGGCACACTGTTTGTACATGTCGTTTGTGTTAGGAATTACAACGTCACACACGATTTCTACACCAAACCGTGTGAGAAGACAACGTAGGTTAGACAGGGTTGTCATTACTTAACCGTATGTGATGTACTATCCTGTCCATATAATTGAGTTACGGTGAGATACCGTGTAAACAACCGCTCCGCGGATATCCCTAAAAAAACAGCCGCTCTGCATATAGAGATGGCAGTGGCGGCCTAGGCAGCGGCTACCGGAGAAGAGGTCAATCCTCGGTTGATGGGCAATGGCAGTGTCATAGGAGGTTAATCCTTGTTTTGCGGCAGGAGATAGGAGGAGCTCAACCATCAAGGTCGGTGGCGGCGTGATTCTAGCACATCCATCGCAGTCGATGGCGCACGGCATAGTGGAGGTCGAACTTCAGGCGGCAGCCGCACTAAGCTTTGCTCCTCGATCCTGCTATCTCGTCATGCCGCCAGATCGCGCTTGTTTGTCTGCTGGGTGGAGGTCGCCGCGCGGCTAATTAATTAAGGTATTCTTTTCGTGAGTGGCTAAGTTTAGGTATTCGATTCCTAAGTGTAGTGTTGTACTAGTACTCTGCGTGTAAATTGACTGGCCATTAATTTTTGTCATAGCACGTCTGGATAACAACATGGAGCTCCCTCAGTAATTATTAAAATAAAACCTTGTGATTTATGCACGCATCTTTGGACAGTAGTTAATCCTGGTATTAATGTTGTTGTTTTGTTTTTAATTACCATTTGTGTGCTACAGATGGAACGATCTCGATGGATGAAGAATCGGAAAACCACAGATTTTATCAATGGCGTGACAGAGTTCATGAATTTGGCTGAAAGTACAAAGAGGAGAATTGGTGATGCGGATTACATCATGTGTCAATACAGAGTCACATGAAGTTGCAAATGTCCAGATGCACTTAGTCTCTAGGTGATTCATGGATGGATATACACGTTGGACCAGACACGGTGAAGAGGACGTCATGGATGAAGATACCCAGGGAAGCGAGATGCCAAACCCCGATCAGTGTCACATGGATGTTGAATCTAACATCGGGGTAGAGGCGTCAAGCTACCAATGGAACACTGGAAAGCCGAAACACCCACTAGAAAACCAAGACGTTGACGCAGATGACGACGATCTTGATATGCCAGATTTTGCTGCTATGATTGCGGATTCGAGGGCCCAGATAAGCATATGATTGGGTACAAGGATCTGCCAACCATTGATGCGGACTCCAATAAAGAATTGTATCCAGGTTGCAAAAAAGAAATATTCCAGGTTGAGTGCCACCCTAGCACTTCTCAGATTTAAAGCAGCAAATGGTCTATCAAACAAGGGCTTCATAGAGATGTTAGGTCTTTTGAAAGAAATTCTTCCGGGAAAATAATGTTCTCCCAGAAGCACACTGTGTAGCTCATTTCCGGATGAAGAGGCAGCTCACGTGATAATTTGATGCATTTGGTAGTTGTTCATGAGGGTCGGGAACCACGCGTGGACAAATCAAAGTTCGACCATAACGCGGTGACGTGTTTGTTTTTAATTTTTTTCTTCAATGGAACGTATGCAGTTTTTTCTTGAATGGCACGTGAATCATGCACATAATCAATGACGGAGCACAGGATGGGATGGTAGCCATGGACATGGTCAGCCCATTTTGGAGACTAATACAATGGTACTTTGATGTACATTTTGAAAAAAACTACTACTTTGATGTGTCATGTCAACTCGCAGAACGATGAGAAGCTTTCTTACTACGCCCTCTACATTGCCCACACATTGTACGACTAATTATAGTGGGAGTCACTTAGCGCACTCCAACAAAATTTTGCTTATTTGGCAAGTAGTTAATGAGAAGTGGTAATATAATAAGTTATTGTAACATAGCGTTTCCCAAGACAAGATGAGTCTACAAGGTAATAAATGAAGCCATCATAACATTAAACTAGTCACAGTGGAGAGTAACTTAGAGTAGTAACATGCATATGTTACTACCCACACAGTGGGTAGTAACGTATGTGTTGTGTCATGCATCACTTCATTTATTACGTTGTAGAATCATCTTCTCTAGATATGTGTGATGTTACAGTAACTAGCTATGTTATCACATGCCTCTCTTTCTTCATTAATTACATGCCACATCATCTATTTTTGCCTAGATAAGTGTGATGTTACCACCTATGTTACTCCCATTGTGGGTAGTACTGTACTACTCCCTCCTTTCCGGTTTATAGGGCTCCCTCGTTTCCGGTTTATAGGGCTCAATTCGAAAATCTCACCAACCAAGGAAGATGATGAGTGGTGGAATACTTTTTGTATTTTGCAAAAGCATCCAATTAATGCTCTTGTTTTCCTCAAAAAATTATGTTTACCATTGTATTAATTGCAATGCATGCATGCATGCATAAAGTACATGCATTGGTCATTTTTCTCTTAATACTTGCATGCGATTATTTAATGCACCTTGAAATCTAAACTTGTGATGGGGAACAACCAAATTGATCCTTATAAAATGGAAAAACTAAGATTTTGAGATAATCCCTATAAACCGAAAAGGAGGGAGTAGTAACATAGACTAGTGTCATATGCATGAAACTACTACTCCCTCTGTTCCTGAATATAAGTCTTTCTAGAGATTTCACTATGGACTACATATGGATGTATATAGACATAGTTTAGAGTGTAGGTTCACTCATTTTGCTCCGTATGGAGTCTCTTATTGCAATATCTAAAAAGACTTATATTTGGGAACAGAGGGAGTAGTGAGTATGGGAGCACATGATACTTCCCTGTTCAGACCGATCCCATGTTGGCTTCTCATCTTCTTGGCCCAACAAAAAACCCTCCCCCTCCCACGCATGCTTCCCGCCCGGCGCCAGCTGAGCTCGTTGAGGGAGTCCTGGACTAAGGGGTCCTCGGGCGTTCGGCCTGTTAGCCATGGGCCGAACTGATGGGCTATGAAGATACGAAGACCGAAGACCGCGCCCATGTCCGGATGGGACTCTCCTTGGCGTGGAAGGCAAGCTTGGCTACCGGATATGTAGATTCCTTTCTTTGTAACCGACCTTGTGTAACCCTAGATCCTCCCGATGCCTATATAAACCGGAGGACTTAGTACGGAGGAGAAGATATTGATTATCATAGCCATACATGCTAGACCTCTAGGGTTTAGCCATTACGATCTCGAGGTAGAGCAACTCTTGTAATACTTGTATTCATCAATATTAATCAAGCAGTACGTAGGGTATTACCTCCATAGAGAGGGCCCGAACCTGGGTAAACATCATGTCCCTTGTCTCCTGTTACCATCGACCTCAGACGCACAGTTCGGGACCCCCTACCCGAGATCCGCCGGTTTTGACACCGACATTGGTGCTTTCATTGAGAGTTCCACTGTGTCGTCAACGAAAGGTTTGATGGCCCCTTCAATCATCGATAGTGACGCTGTCCAAGGAGAAACTTTCCTCCTCGGACAGATCTTCGTGTTCAGTGGCTTCGCACTGCGGGCCAACTTGTGTTGCCACCTGGAGCAGGTCGATAGCTACACCCCTGGCCATCAGGTCAGATTTGGGAGCTTGAACTACGTTGCAGACATCTGTGGAGACTTGATCTTCGCCGGATTCGAGACCACGGCTGCCACCCCCAGTCACCCCAATGATCATGACCTAAATCTTTCATCAGACCGCATCCAGGAGATCGCCCCTATAACCGCTCTGGCCTTAGAGACGGAGCAGACTGCACCATCCGAGGACGGGAGGATCAACCCCACCACGGAGGCCACAGATTCCACGATGTTGGAGACGCACATAGACTTAACCTCTCATGACGTCTTTGTCACCGGAACTCTGGACTCGTGTCCGGCCGTAAGTTCTGAACCATGTGAGCCCGCAGACGCCGAACTTGATCGTTTATCGATCTTCGAGTTCAGCGCCTCAGATATCTTCCACGCTCGCCTTTGGGCGATGTGCTAAACTCGTTAAAGAACCTATCCTTGGCAGAGAACTCATAGCCGAACTATATCCGGTTCGAACTAGGGGCTCACGGCGGAGAATTTTGCTTCCCACCCGCCACCCACTTCATAGCCACGGTCGAGGATTTGGCCGACACACTTGATTATGACCCCGAGGACATCGACGGTATGGGCGACGATGCCGGAGAAGAAGAGGCCCAGAACTCGCCGTTCACCGGATGCTGGACGGCCACTTTTTCGTACGATGTATACATGGTAGATGCACCAAAGGAGAACATCAGCGATGACAAGGAGGATCCATCTGAGGATAAACCTTCCGAAATACAATCCAAGCGCCGGCGTCAGCGGCACCACTCTAAGTCACGCCATAGCAAAGACAGCAACACCGGCACAGGAGAAGATAAAACTCCGGAAGGTGCCGAAGACAACGAAGACCCCGAAATAGCTAATGAACAAGATGGATGGTAAGATGGGCAGGCTAGCCCTAGTATGCAGGCCACACACAAAGACTCAGAGGACAGAAGTTATCTTCCGCTCTCCATGGCTGAGGTGAGCCTCGGCACCGACGACTTCATCGTGCCTGAGGAACCTCTTGAGCAGGAGTGCTTCAAGCGCCAGCTAATCGCCACTCCAAGGAGCCTGAAAAAGAAGCAGAAGCAGCTTCAAGCTGACCAAGATCTGCTCAATGATAAATGGACCAATGTCCTAGCAGCCGAAGAATATGACCTCAAGCGCCCAACCAAAAGCTACCCAAAGCGCAAACTGCTACCTCAGTTTGACGAGGAGGCGCCGGAATACATACCTCCATTGTACAATGCGGCTGACCGACCACCACGTGGTCGGGACAAAATGGAAACTCACCCCGAACACCAGCCAGCCCCGCCTCATCGCACAGGTAGAGGTAAATTAGCCCACGGTCATACATATGACCTCCGGCAAAACCTGAACAATAAAGCAGGACATACTAGATTAATCTACGGATCGCGAGGACGTACCTCAACACGCGACGACGGCCACCTATTCGGACGTGACAAACTTAGTCATGCACGGGCTGAAAACCACAAATGGACTCCATCAGAGCTACGTCGCGATACAACCCGATATAGAGGTGCCGCACACCCTCATTGCTTCACTGATGAGGTCCTGGATCATGAATTCCCAGAGGGGTGCAAACCCGTGAATATATAATCATACAATGGAACCACGGACCCCGCGGTCTGGATCGAAGACTTCATTCTCCACATTCATATGGCCCGCGGCGATGACCTCCACGCCATCAAATACCTCCCTTTAAAACTCAAGGGGCCAGCTTGGCACTGGCTCAACAGTCTGCTTGCAAATTCTATTGGCTGCTGGGAGGACTTGGAAGAGGCCTTCCTCGATAACTTCCAAGGTACATATGTTCGACCTCCGGACACTGATGACTTAAGCCATATAGTTCAACAGCCCGGAGAGTCCGCTAGGAAATTTTGGACTAGGTTGTTAACTAAAAAGAACGAAATCGTCGATTGTCCGGATGCTGAAGCCCTAGCAACCGTCAAACACAGCATCTGTGACGAATGGCTCGCTGGCGACCTCGGCCAAGAAAAGCCAAAATCTATGGCAGCCCTCACATCACTCATGACCGGCTTTTGTGCGGGCGAGGACAGTTGGTTGGCCCATAGAAAAAACAATGCAAGTGACACCGGCACCCCTGAAGCTAAAACTAGCAAAGACAAGTCTCGACGCAATAGATACAAGCGTCGAAACAACAGTGATAACACCGAGGACACGACAGTCAATGCCGGATTCAGGTGCTCTAAGTTCGGTCAGCGAAAGAAGCCATTCCAAAAGAACAATTCACGCACATCCAGCTTGGACCACATACTTGATCGTCCATGCCAGATTCATGACACCCCAGACAAGCCACCCAATCATACGAATAGAGATTGCTGGGTTTTTAAATAGGCCGACAAATTAAACGCTGAGAACAGGGAAAAGGGATCGCAAAGCAAGGATGACGACGAAGAGCCCCAGCAACCAAACACAGGGGGACAGAAGAAGTTTCCCCCTCAGTTCAAAATAGTGAACATGATATACGCTACCCACATCCCCAAGAGGGAGCGCAAGAGTGCACTCAAGGACGTCTACGCGACAAAGCCAGTCGCCCCAAAATTTAATCCATGGTCGTCATGCCTGATCACTTTTGATCGCTGGGATCATCCGACCAGTGTCCGTCACAGTGGCTTAGCCGCACTGGTCCTAGACCCAATAATTGATGGGTTCCACCTGACTCGCATCCTTATGGACGGAGGTAGCAGCCTCAATCTGCTCTATCAGGATACATCACGAAAAATGGGTATTAACCCATCTCGGATCAAGACCACCAAGACTACCTTCAAAGGAGTCATACCAGGTGTAGAGGCCCGCTGTACGGGCTCAATCACACTAGAGGTTGTCTTTGGATCTCCAGACAACTTCCAAAGCGAGGAGCTAATCTTCGATATCGTCATCTCCCGCAGCGGCTATCACGCACTGCTCGGACGAACTGCATTTGCTCGATTCAACGCAGTACCACACTATGCTTATCTGAAGCTCAAGATGCCCGGTCCACGTGGCGTCATAACGGTCAATGGAAATACGGAACGCTCCCTCCGTACAGAAGAGCACACAGCTGCTTTAGCAGCAGAAGTACAGAGCGGCCTTCTCAAGTAGAACCTTAATTCGGCTGTCGAGCCCACATACACCGTTAAGAGGGTCCGAACTACTCTGCAACAGGAGAGCTCGGCTCGTTAGGAACTCGACTAGCAATCCGGCCTCCGTCTTAGTCCTGATCAAGTGGTGGCATTCGTGCCGAGCGTACATAACTACGCATTCAAAATACCATGGGCATCTACGGAGGCATAGCTAGCTTGTGGTCCATAGTACGGCTCAACCGACATCGGATACACACACTACAAAAAAAAAGACACATCCGTGACATTTTGGGCCGAACGAATTTTTTTTCTGTCATACATATGACACTTCTATGACGATAATTGTGACAAAACCCGGTATCATCATAGATGTGGTGGGCTCCTACTTCTATGACAAAAAGTCATGACAGAAAATGGGCTTTTCGTCTTGGGCGGGCCGGAGACACAGCTGCATGACATTCTTTGGGCCATCCATGATGGAAAAAACCGTGGTAGAAGCAAGGGTGAGGAAAATTTTGAGGAGTTCCAGGTTACGATGGGAGGTCGGGGGCCGAGCGATGCGCGTTTCTCTCGTACACGTACGCGTGTGTGTGCGAGGCGTTGGCTCTAACTGAACTCGAGCGAGGCGTTGGGCTCTAACTGAACCCGAGCGATTGCACTGCAGGCTACGCATTACTGAACCCGAGCGATCGGTCGATGGCTGTTAACTGAACCCCATCGAGCGATTCCTTTGCTACTGCTGCTAACTGAAGCTGATTGATTGAATGAACAGTGAGCGTTGTGGGGGGGTGGAGGAACAGTGAGCGGTGGCGTTGCCTCTAGATGAACAAGACCCCGTGGTGTGGAGGGCTGGATGAACAGTAGACGGTGGAGGGGTGCCCGTGGAGGGGTGGTTGAACAGGACCCCATGGTGTGGAGGGCTGGATGAATAGCAGACGGTGGAGGGGTGGTTGAACAGTAGCCGGTGGAGTAGCGCACGGTGGAGGCTGGATGAACAAGAGCCCGTGGAGGCTGGAGGAGGTCGACGGTAGCCCGTGGAGGCTGGAGGAGGTCGACGGTGGAGATGTACAGTATCCCGTGGAGTCCCGTTTTGCGGTACGCCACACCCCTCCCGATGAACAGGACCCCCGTTTCGACCGTAGGAGGTCCGTTTCATCCGTTTTGCGGTACGCCACACCCCTCCCGATCAACAGGACCCCCGTTTCGACCGTAGGAGGTCCGTTTCCTCTGTTTTGCAATACGCCACACCCCTCCCGATCAACAGGACCCCCATTTCGACTGTAGGAGGTCCGTTTCGTCCGTTTTGCGGTACGCCAGACCCCTCCCGATGAACAGGATCCCGTTTCGAACGTGGCCGGTCGAACACAAGGCCGTTTCCTCCGTTCTGCGGTATGCCAGGCATCATTTCCATCGCCTGTTCTGTCCAAGCCCTCCCGATGAACACAACCACGCATTCCTTTCCGACCCAGCCGGTTGGCTCCCACGCGTTCCATTGCCTCCCGATGAACATGACGCATTCCGTTGCCTCCCCATGAACACGACGCATTCCGTTGCCTCCCCACGAACACGATGACGACACTGTTTCTCCATTCCGACCCAGCCATGTCAACGAGCCCTCGCTGTAGGTATGCGCGAGTAGGCGTTCGAGACCCCGCCCGTATGTACACATACGTGGCTGTATTTTCTTTCTTGCACCCTGGCCACTGTACGTACATGTACATGCTACGTGCGCGCCTCTACTACGACACGTGTGTGCCTCTACATCCACCAGTATATATGTACGTACACGTTCACGACCAGGAATGACAATGCTACATACGCTTCGACTAGGTGGGTCCCGACTGTCAGGCACTTCCTTGCGTGTGAAGATGTAGCTAGTGGGTCCCAGCAGTCAGGGTGGCGAATCGTTTTGTTTTTTCGCTCGGACGCACTTCCTTGTGTGAGAAGGTGTAGCTGGTGGGTCCCAGCAGTCAGGGGGAAACATTTTTTTCGTGAAATACGGTGGCCCGTCCGGTGGGTCCCCGCTGTCAGGTGGAGGAATAATTATTTTGTGCATAATAAGGAGGCACTTCCTTGCTGCGGTCGTGGACCCAGCTGTCAGCGTCTCCACGCACAGTACTCTTCCGATGTAAGTCGGTCGTTGACCACATTGACCACTCCACGCCGAGAGCACCACGGCGGTGGACGACGACGAGGCCTAGGAAGGGGATGACACGAAGGCAGGGAAGACTCGGCATTTGTTTCCCACGCGGAGGGGAGTACGACTGTATGAGGGTTTACTGGTTCGTCTGCCATCGCCGGAGAATAACATCAAGTGTGGGTGAGTAGAGGGATGTCTAGGCCAGCGATGGGAGTACGGTGGGGGCGGTGAGGCCTGCGCGGCAGTACAGCCGGCCGTGGGGAGGAGGGAGCAGGCAGTCCCGCCGACGCTTGTTTGAGCGGCTGGAGCAGGAAGAGCAGATATTGAAGAAGCACGACGGCCATTGGATGGACATCCAGCAGTCAGTGCTTGTGCGTCAACCTTTTTTTTAGGAAAGCCTCAAATCTGTGGAAAACAACATACAACCCATTTGCCATTATTTCTAATAATTTACAGCCCATTTGCTAATTCTTAAGGGTTTTTTTGGAGCCCATATTCTTTTTGGTAGCATTACAGCCCATATTGTGGCCACGGTTAAAAAATTATACGAAATTTTGCATATTTCGGTGCAGTCCAAACTGTTTTTAATCCCGAAATTTCGACTCACACTCAAACTGATTTGAAAAATAAATTTATAACAATATAAAATCCAACAAATTCTCCACGCATAAAAATTAATGTAATTTAAAATCTTGAAATGAAAAAAAATATTTGAAACTAATTGCCGGTTTGATGTGTTTTAAAAATGTATAGCCCATTTCTCATTACTGATGGGACGTTTTCTCGGCCAGCCGAATGAAAGCTCTCCTTGTCTTGAAAGATTTGCAGCCCAACAGGCCTGACAAAGCGACTTACTTGGAAAATCCCAAAAAAACTGGGCTGTGGCCGTGGACCCAGCTGTCAGCCTCTCCACGTACAGTACTCTTCCGATGGAAGTCGTTCCTCGACCACGTTGACCACGCCGCGCGGAGAGCACCACGTCGGTGGACAATGGCGAGGCCTAGGAAGGGGACGACGCGGAGTCGGGGAAGACGCGGCAGTGGAAGCTTGTGCGGAGAGGAGTACGAGGGTTCACTGGTTCGGCTGCGGTGTGAGGCTACCACTGCCGCAGGGCCTGGCCAGCGGTGGGAATAGTAGGGGGCGGTGAGGCCTCTACGGCAGCATAGCCGGCCACGGGAGGTAGGAGCATGCGGCATGACCGGCGCAGCTTTGGGCGGCTGGAGCAAGAAGACCAGAGGTTGAAGAGCCACTACGGCCGTTGGATGGACATCGTACGGTCACTGGAGTGAGAATCATTCATATTGACTAAGTTGACAAAGCCCTTCGTCCCCGTCAACTTAGTGGGCCCACAAGTTAGCCTCCCACCAAGGTGCTAGCCGGGGGAGTATTCATTTTTTTGTGCGTAATAAGGAGGCACTTCCGGTAGGTCCGAGCTGATAGCGGGAGAACGTTTTTTTTCTTCACGAAATACGGTGGCCCGTCCGGTGGGTCCCAGCAGTCAGGCGGAAACGATTTTTTCGCAAAATACTGGTGGCCCGTTCGGTGGGTCCCCGCTGTCAGGTGGAGGAATAATTATTTTACGCGTAATAAGGAGGCACTTCCTTGCGGCTGCCGTGGACCCAGCTGTCAGCCTCTCCACGTACAGTACTCTTCCGATGGAAGTCGGTCGTTGACCACATTGACCACGCCGCGCCGAGAGCACCACAGCGGTGGACGATGGCTAGGCCTAGGAAGGGGACGACGCGGAGCCGGGAAAGACGCGGCAGTGGATGCCCACGCGGAGAGGACTACGAGCATTCACTGGTTTGGCTGCGGTGTGAGGCTCCCGTCGCCGCATAATAACAGGGGGTGTGGGTGAGTGGAGGGATGGCCTGGCCAGCGGTGAGAGTAGTATGGGGGCGGTGAGGCCTCCGCGGCAGCACAGCCGGCCACGGGAGGCAGGAGCAGGCGGTACGACCGGTGCTGCTTTGGGTGGCTGGACCAAGAAGACCAAAGGTTGAAGAAGCACTATGGCCGTTGGATGGACATCATATGGTTACTGAAGCTAGAATCGTTTATATTGACTAAGTTGACAAAGCCCTTGGTACGCTCCAACTTAGTAGGCCCACAGGTCAGCCTCCGAAATGGTGTGCCCCAGATGTCAGGGGGAGGAATCATTTTTTGGACGGCCGAAGCTAAGAATATCCGAGATTGAAGAAGAAGCACGACATTCGTTGGATAAATATCCAACGGCCACTGCTGCTAGAACCGTGTGTTGACTATAATAAGTTGACAAAGCCTTGCATGCGCATCAACTTATTTTTTTAGGGGACGCGTCACTTAGTAGGCCCACAAGTGTGTGGCAGAGAACTTGTAGCCCATTTGCATTTTGTAAGAATGTACATCCCATTTTTGAATTCTAATGGAATTTACAACAGCCCATTTACAGTTTGTTAAAAGTACAACCCATTTTCTAGCTAGGACAATGATTAATAATTTCAACCAATGTTGAAGACAGAATTCAATAAAATTTCCCACATTTTGATGGGATCCGAAATATTTTTATCCCAAAATTTCTAGTCAGATTAAATATAAATTTGTATTACGTAAAAATCCAACGAAACATTGCGCGCGCAACAATGAAAATTTAAGATTTTCAAAATCCATAAATAATATTTTATAAACTAATTTCATGTTTGGTGCATTTTTTATAGTTACTACCTAGTTTTTATAATTACATCCCATTTATTATTTTTTAAAGCCCATTTTCCTGTTAAGCCTAATGCATCTGTCCTAGGAAAGATTTCAGCCCAACGGGGCGGAGAATAACAAGTTGACCTTGCCTGGGTATTCCTCAAAAAGACGTATAGCTGGGCTAGCCATTTTCATCTTGAAAAAATTAGTATCTGGGCTGAATATCTGGCCTGGGCTAGACGGGCCACAACCCGCTCAGTTAATACCCTGCTCTACTCTGAACAACAACGCAATCATTGCCAAGAAAAACTCCGCAGTGCTAACGCCTCAAAAACACAAATACTGCTCGAGCTGCTTGGTCTCAGCTATCGGCCGCACCTTGTGCAATTCTCTCGTTTATATTCACTACATAGGTTGACAATGGTGTGGGACCGTGATGTTAGGAAACCAGGAGAAAGCAAAAGAAATAGTTGTACATAATAAGGAAGCACTTGCGTACGTACGGCTATGGCCCTAGTGGGTCCCTAGTGTCATCCAGTCAAAATAAAGTCATCTCCTGAATCCTCATGTTCGTTGATGATGTTAACCATGCTCGGCGCCACGGCGAGCGCAACAACTCGAAGGACAACGGAGAGGGCCTCCCGGGCCCTACTAATGGTCTGATACAGCGCCCGCTGCTCATTCAGGAAGCCAGGATCATCGGACACCTATGAGCACCTTCGAGAAACTGAGACGGCATGAAACGGTAAGGCCGCGCTTGGTAGCTCTGGTTTATTTGAACCTGTATTAACATACAAGTGTAATTTACTCGTCATCGAAAACAACGCGTAAAATACAGGCGTAATGAAACCGAGGGCCCGAGGTCTGTAAGTAAAACCGGCGGGTTACGCGTGTAATTTGAGAGACCAGTGTATATTTTACGAGCACTGCTATATGGACGACATTACCAGACGATACATGCACGACGTGCGTATCATGCCATCCATGGGCAAGGCTGAAACAGCAGCTAACGACTGGATTAGCAATCGTCCGAGTGTCGTTCAACATTTTTATCGTGTGTGAAGTACTTCCGATATTTTACTAGTCGAAATCGACCAACAAAGCGCCTTCGCCCGAGACCATCTGCTTTAATTTACAAGCGTCAGTTTTACAAGCGGTTTTGGTTGGAAAACGACGATCCAGTCACGTTATAATATCATGAGTTGGTCGGAAGATCATATGGTTTCACGTCTAACCTACCCGACTTGTCGTATAGGCTATGAATGAAACATCACGCGATGAACTTCTTAAGCACAGAAACAACAGAAGAGGATGATCTTCTTAACAAGCAAATCACTGGCATTAGATCGACATGCAAAACAATACGAAGCATTATTCTCAGGGGGCACGGTAAACAGCTCGTGATGCCGCATGCCACAACATTCCAAGCTCAACTTTGCAATCAAACACAAGGCCTGGCATTACATAGACAATATTCAAAAAAAACTCTTAACACAGGAATATCTCAGCAGAGTAACTATTTACTTCTAAACTGAACACAGGAATAGCAAAAAACACTCGACGCTGCTCACAGCAAGGGTGTTCCACTCAAAAACATCAAGTGCATGTCTTCTGGCTAACATCAATGAGCAAATTTTGACAAGGTTTTCTAATTCCAATATATTAAACTAACGTTTTCTTGCTAACATTCAAAATATGTAATGCCTATGATCGTGGAGTCCTGTCGTAGCTTCTTGTACTTGTTTGGGCACATTTTGCCCAGGGCACTCCACGTGTTGTTAAATTGCCAATGGTCTCTGCTGACTAGTCATGTCACCGATGTCTAATAATACTCTGTAAAGCTTCTCGGTCATTCCTTCTATAATGTAGCGCAAACAGTGGCTGCTTCTTTTTGCAAAGTGGAACGACCAACTGGACCCAGTAATGCAGCAGTTTGCCTTACACATTGGCTCCTTTTGTGCAGTTCAACTAAAATCGAAGTCGGAATAAAACCGAGCTTTAATTTTGATATCCCTGTAAGCAACAATAGGTATAAGGGAAACAATTACTGAGAAATAACGGTTGATGACTTGTACTCCCAGAAGAAAAGTATCTACTGATCTACTTTATCTTAATGGGAAACAAAGCAGGAGAGTAGCAATTCTCCATCAGTGTGATTCATTCATATTGACTGAGATATTATCTTAACAATGCCTTGTTTCAACATGTATAAAGAATGACAAAGAAGAAAAGTACCCTTCCTAAAACAATGCAACTAATTCATTTTAACAGAGACATTATCTTAACAATACCTTGGTTAAACATGTAGAAAGAACTACAAAGCAGGATAGTACCATTCATAACAAGTGTTGCAGTTTTGAACTAAGATTCAGTAGTTAATTAATTCTAAGAATGGCATTGCTTAATTTTTCCAGCGGCATTAGATTAACGAAAAGCATAAAAAGTTCCAGGGGAGAGTGGGCGCAACAACAGTATGTGCTTCCATCTACTTATAAAGGGGGTGATGCAGAGTTTGTTGTAACAAAGCAACAATCATCATGTCTGGGTTGGTCCCATTTTTGTTCACTACTTAATGGGAAAAGACAACAATACAATAGCTTCAATTCAACATTTATTTAAAACATTACCAATATAAGTAGCACAACATCTCAAAGCACACTGCACAATCATGTGGATGAAGGCCTGTAATGACCTTTCATGAGACGGACAAGATAAAATACGAATCTGCCAACACGAATAGGAAATCCAATCTCGTTTCGTGCAGTTGCACTGAAATCAAGCAAAGTGTTTCACGTAGCGAAGCAAAATGTCGCAATAGCAACAAGTTGAATAGATATCCCTGTTTAAACAGAGGCAAAAAAGGAATCAATTACTGGCTAATAAAGGAGGATGAAACATGCGGCCACAAAAATGGTAATCTCGCCAATCCCTAACAAGTGTTGAAGTTTTGAAATAAGATTCAGTAGTTAATTCTGAGAGTGGCATCAATTACTGGCTTATAAAGTGGGTGATGCTGAATTTGTTGTAACAAAGCAACAAGCATCATGTCTGGGCTGGTCCCATTTTTGTTCACTACTTAATGGGAAAAGACAGCAATACAATAGCTTCAATTCAACATTTATTTAAAACAGTACCAAAACAAGTAGCACAACGTCTCAAAGCACACTACACATCATGTGGTTGAGACCAAGATTTGAAACAACTCGCCACGAAGACTGGAAACAAATCTCGATCTTCTTTTGTGCAATTCCACCAAAATTAAGCAAAGTCACCGGTGTGACATTCAAGTTGAACTACACAAAACACTCTTAAAACATAAGTGTTTCGAGTAGTGAAGCAAAATGTCACAATAGCAACAAGTTGAATCGATACCCCTATTTTAATAGAGGCAAAAAAGGAAACAATTACCTGCCGATAAAGGAGGATGAAACAAACGGTGACAGAAAGAAGCATCTAACTTATCTTGGATGGAAAACAAAGTAGGACAGTAGCATTTCTAACACGGTTGCATTGATTCATATTAACAGAGACATTCCCTTGAAACAACATTCGTTAAAAAATGTAATTTACTTTTAACATTGGCATTGCTTCAATTTTCCGGCGGCATTCTAAGATTAACAACAACAAAATAGTTGTATGGGACATGCCAGCACCATGTGCATCCACACGTATAAATGTGTGATGCAGAGTATGTAGCCAAGCAGCATATATGCGCTGGTCCCATATTTGTTCTCTTTGAACCATCTTCCTATGTGAGGGAAGCAAATCTAGTCATGCACAAACTACCCGACCCCCCAGTTTCTTTACCTTTTCAACAAAGAGATCGGTTCCTTATAGATGTTTGTACTGGGTTACCCCCTTTTTCCCTTTTTGACCTACAAAGCGGCTGGATAGCCAGTCTATACTACTTTCCGCCCCTCCTTTCCTCATTGAACCACGTCCTAGATTCTTGCTCCAGCCCACCGCACCCTTCTTTCCTCTTTGAACCAAGACTTAGATTTGACTATAGATCGAAAAAGGTCCACATGCAGCTAGAGCAACGACGGTTTCAAAGAAACTTATACCTTAGGGTCGTCGAGATGTGGCAAGGCGTGCGGCGGGAGGCCGGATCTTCCCACACTACATACGACAGCGAGGAAGAAGGGGTCGGTGGCCCTCCCGCACAGGCGCTGGGTGAAAGAGAACAGCGCAGACGGCAGCGGATTGCCTCCCTCGCCGAAGGCAATAGAGTGAACGCTGCACCTCCTCCCCTTCCCGGTGCAACGGGATACGGACGCCTCCTTCACCAGCTGTGAGGGGGGGGGGAGAGAGACAAGAGGCCAACGCAGTCTTGTTTAGATCTGGTGAAGAGAGGGTGAGAGACTATGAATATAGAAAACCCTAGCAAATGAACGCTGAGCCACCAGCGTGTAACATATATGTAGTGCGGCGAGCGTGTGGAGAGTGCAAACCCTAACGAACAAGCGCTGAGGCTCCCACTTATATATATACTACCGTAGTACGGACTGAGCTCCGGTGCCTTCACTGCACCTGCTTTTGGCTGTATGACAAGTGAGCCAGCCACATTTTGGGCCCACCTGTCATAAGTCCAAAGGCAGGTGCACTAAGTCAATGAAGTTGCGTCCATATAGTACTCTTGTGTATACAACTAATATATAGTGGAGTGGTTTTCTTATTCTCTCCATAACAATCATTTTAAATTGTGTAAGTACGAAACGAAACTCTTTATTTGATGTACAGTGAAGAAAACTAGTACTACTTTTGATGAACTAACGATCCACGCCCACGCGTCCTGGTCGCACTTCCTGTCTTTCACGTGTGGTACACTACCCTCCCTTGAGTGAACAACCACACATGCGCCAAATTATCGGAAACATGTGAGAGTGTGTACAAATAAAGAATTTTAATTTCAATTATCAGAAAGTTTGAGGGTATTACAAAGTTTGACTTCAATCAAATCTAATATGCGGAGTAAATAAAAATGGAGGGCTACTACGTCCATCCGGTTTTTTAGTCCACACCATTTTTTAAATCGAAGTTGATAGCTGGACAAATAAAATTACAGGGGAGCTGGAGACAAAGTTGTGAGAAGGCTTGGAAATCAATACAAAACTTATGCTCTTAGTACCAACGTCGATCCTTCTTCGAGGAAACATTTGGTTCATAGCCAATTGTGTGATAAAATTGCACCAACGTGAAAGACGACTGCGTCTCCAACGCAACCAAGGTGAACTGACGAAGGATATCATCTTTGTGCGTAACAAGCAAAGAGCACTGATGGAAGACAACTTGTTTTTCATTGAAAATCGATCAGCTTCACCAGCCGATGTAACCATGAGGCGCAACCATGAGTATCGATAGGTCATCGTGGTGATGCATCATCCATTTGGCATCAAGTTTGAGTGAGGCACCTAAGAAGTTCGACAAATCCTCATTGTGGTCTATTTCTTCTCAGTAATCAAGCTTGAGGAAGGAAGAACTACGTGGCAGAGGACAGTGAGGCGGAACAACAATGGCCATCCAATTTTGTGCAGTTCCACTATAATTGAGGAAGACATGCCCGGGTATGGAGACACGCATCGCTGTTTCCAAAAATATAAAAAAGGGTTACCAAGGACATCTCAATTGTCAATAAGAATTAATGAAAAGTACACCAACAAATAGAAGCATCATAATTATCTTGATGTGAACTAAACCAGGATACCCGAGAAAAAGAGCATTTCTTCATTTAACCAATGATAGTACTACCACCATATGGACAATGACCGCACAACCACCATGTATTTTTTGTCGAAACAACATGTATACCTCCACCAAGGCATAAATCAGGACAACTTTTCGAGTGGCATTTCTTCTATAATAGTACTAGTAGGTGATGTTGGACCAGTCGACAAACCCTAGCTACTATGCATGGGGAGCTGGGGAGTAGTCGCATAGAAGAAAACCCGCACGCAGCGACCTAGTGAGCTGGACCAGTACAAGAAGTTATACCTCAGGTGGGCGAGATGTCGTTTAGGTGGGTGGGCGGGATATGCCCACACGACGACAGCGAACAAGGGGGCGGAGGATCTTCGTCCGCGCCATCGCCGGCTCCGAGAGGACGGTGCCCATCGGCTTCCTCCATCGCCGACGGCGACAACGTCAACGCTGCACCTCCTCACCTCCTGCAGCAGACGGGATTCGGCCGGATCTATGACCACCGGTGAGGAGAGAGATAGAGTGTACATTGTCATCTTGTTTTGATATGGAGAGGGTGAGAGAGAGGCACGAGAAACTCTATCAAACAAGAGGCTATAATGGAGTAAAAAAATCTCTCCATAGCAGTGGTTTTAAATAGAATACGCGCATTCCCGGAAAAAAGAAACAAAAATTGGCGGACAATTTTTTAAGGGTCTGTCTAGGACACATCTAGATGTGACATAGTTATGTCACATCTAAGTTGATGTTCACTCTGTTTGTGGTCTATTTTTTCCTAGTTTTTTTTGTTTCTTGTTGCTACATTATATACTTGTGGGAGCTTAGATGTGATATCCTTAAATAACATCTAGATGTGAATTAGACAAACTGATTTTCTAACGTACCAAGAAAGAAAACTCGATCAAAAACACGCCCCGCTTCCAGGTCGCGAGAGTCGTCGCGCACACACACATAGACATAGACATGCATATCCGTGTTTACATAAAATTCCATTTCCATCTCCATCTCCAATCATATTTGTCCAACTGGCACATTATTTATGTTGTTAATTATATACGCAGAAATATTAATGTACAACATCTCTTGTTTGCGCAAGTCCAGACCGCTGCCACGGCCGGTCCTGACCAACCCGAACCCTCTTCATCACCCACGCGTGCTCCCCGCCCGAAACGGTCAGTGCCGCATTCATGCCCGGCTAGAGCGGACGCGACCTCTCACTGGCGCCGGCATTGAAGCGGCGCGCCGGCCGAGAGAGCGTCGCCTGCGCCGCTTCCGGTGCACGCGGCTGCTCCGCGTTCAAAGGTCGCAAAGCCGGCTACAACATGCATGTAAAAATTTCTTGGGAGTCCGTGCTACAGCTAGCTATCCTCCCCCAACTTATCAATCTCTTCCCGTAGTGCTAGTACTCCATGGCGCGATCCATCAACAAGCAGGTGGAAAGTTATCGTATACTCGGTTTGCGGTGAGTGGCATGCCGAGCGACCATGTGGGGTCGAGCTGTGGAGGAGGGTGAGACACGAACACGACAGACGTGATTTAAACGTTGGTTTTGCTCGATGGTGCAATCCAACGAAACGAAACGTTGGTTTCTCTCCGTTTCCATTTTTCTCCGGAAAAATGGAAACTTCCCACTCCATTTTCATTCCTATTCCAAGGTTGCCCCGTTACAACATTCCATCAAATACAAGGGAAAACTAACACACATGCTGATGCATCTCAATGATTCACAGATCATAGCCAATATTTACTTCACAACTAAAGAAAAAAGTTGTGAGAGCGTGTACGAAAGAAAAACTACGGATGGTGTCACTACGACTTAAACCCTAAACCCTAAACATGATTTAAAATCCTGGCTAGGTAGAACCTATCGAAGGAAAGAGGGATGGCACCCTCGGATCATACAATGCTTTTGTGCAGTTCCACTAAAATCGACCTGAGCATCCCTAATGGCAAAGATATTGAAGACGTGTGATTAGAATAATAGTACTGGCACTAGTTCATGAGACATAAACTCATCACAAGTAGAAGCCGGTAGAAGTAGAGAAAGATCGACATGGAGATGGAGCTACGGGAGTGGAGCAAGCCGGCTCCAAAAGGAAGATGGACTACCTGGGATGTCGGGCTGTAGATAGAAGGGCGGTTGGGACGCGGCATCGGCCCATACCGTGGTGACCCCCGATTGGGACGCACCGACTGTGGGTTTTCTCCCTTGCCGATGTCGACCGCGTCTACGCAGAACATTGTTCCCTTCCCCCATCTGCGGGATCAGGCCCATCGTTCTATGCTTGTGAAGATAGCAACCTAAGCAAGCAGGCTTGTAGCTTAGGCTCCTGCTAGTGTATATATAGTGGTTTTCTTTTTCTCTCCATATCAACCATTTTATATTGCGTACGTGTCATTCAATATTGAAATGATGGTTGCTTCTTCTGACTAACTTACTGTGTGATTTGACTGCTCCTTAGTGGCCCCCACACGTACTCCCCCTACGTGTATGCAACAGTCACACGTACACATGGACGCAAAAACGCGCGCGACGCCCTAATGCATGCATGTCTGAGCACACGACGAAACACACACAGTCATGCTCAAGTGCTCAACCTACACATGCATGCACACACATACTCAGTCAGGGTGAGCTAGTGACCATATAAACACCGGAATATATATATATATATATATATATATTTAGCGCAATGAGTGTATTATGAAGTCCACTGACCGTATTTTTACAAATATACAGTGACAAACAGTGTATTTATCTCGTTTGAAATTAAGCCATATTAACTAGAGAGGAGGCAGTATGGACTAGCATTACTTTGCTGTGTCCGGTCAACTTGCCAAACGAGGAAAAGGTTGCAGGACGGGAGAAGCTTGCGCGCGGTGGCTCGCGGGACAAGGAGAAACTTCTGACTAATGCAAGCTCTCCCTCGCTCAGGCAGTGGACCTGCAACAGTTAATTCGGTGTCAGATTGCCAGAAGCATACGCTATACTACTAGTGTTATTATTGTTTGACTTCCCGAATAAGCGAACAACCAAGCGCAAAGTTTACTAGTACTACTACTATAGTCTATAAGGGTACGTACTATACTAGTACTAGTACTAGGAACCGGATGGAGGAGCGTCTGCACTCTTATTATAATTTTAAAATGTGATAAAGCAATCTTCAACACATTTGGTTCTCTTCGAGGGTTCTCGCATGTGATAATGGAAATTGATTGCATGGAACAGTCGCCACAATTCTCGCTTAATTCTGGCTCATATCCTGTTACAAATAGTAGCGCTCGGTAATATTTCCTCTTTTTTTGTTATTCAGCATGTAAACAGGTCAGCAAACCTTGCGGCGCATCTTCATGCGAACCGTGCTTGCTGCACTTTGAATGTGGCCGAGAGCTGGCTTGATGAAACACCTCACTTCCTACTTCTTTTTTTGTGGGGTACCTCGCTTCCTAGTGACCAGTGTCTTGGCTGACCGTCCTAAGAATGCTTATATGTGAATAAAGTTCTCTCATTTACCCGCAAAAAAGATTAAGCCATATTAACTGGAAAGGAGGGAGTATGGACTAGCACTACTTTTTGGTGTGTCCCGTCAACTCGCAGAACGAGGAGAAGCTTGCAGGACAAGGTGAAGCTCGCTTACGCCTTCTGACTAATGCAACCTACTCTCGGTGGACATGCATCAGTCCATTCAGTGTCAGATTGTCAGAGGAATACACTGTAGTACCCAACATGCGGAGTACCATCATTGTTCGACTTCACGAAGAGGCGAAGAGCCAAGCGCAGTAGTACAAGTAGTACTACTACTAGAACCGCATGGTGGAGCGTCTGTACTCTTATTTTTTTAATCTCTGATAAAGTACACGTTTATTCCGGAGAAGGGTGGAAAACGGCAGCCCAACATGTAATGAATGATATCGATCAACCAACCATGCTCGAATATATCTTGGCCTCCGTGCGAGCCCGTTTGTGTGTTCTCGCTCCCCATCTCTCTCAAGGAACGGCGGGTTGGCTCTTTGCCGTCAATTGAGATCGGTTTGCTCACACTCCTGTCCCACATGTCAGTGATATGCCAAGAGGAGGTGCGTTGACCGACTAGCCATACGCGTACTTGGTTTTGCACCTTCATACTACTCCTCCCTCCGTCACAGTTTACAGGGCGCGCTTCATTATGATGCATTTCTCTCAATGCATTTCCACCACCAGAGAGACTTTAGACGCGTTTGGTTTAATGCTCAATTAATTAGGGCGTGGTAACCGCAGTCAATCTCTCCATGTACTGTACTACTACGGAGTGGAGTAAGTGCATGCATGTGTGTACCCGGGGTGGAAGCACTGCATGCATGTGTGTACGCATTATTCCCCCTAGTAATAGACGCCATGCTATAACTACCAATGCTATTTTTCAGGCCGATCGCTAGTCGCCTTGGTCCCACATATTTTTTTCTTTTTTCTGAAGCGCGCTGTATAAATAGTGACGGATGGAGTAGTATGAGCGGATTCAAAGTAGAGCGTATTGATGGTTGCTTCTTCAAAGCAACTTACAGTGGGAAAGGTGGGGCTTATGATTTGACTGCTCATTACTCACTATTAATGCGGCGCAACGACCGGGCTGAGTCTCCCATGCGGTTGTGCACTACCCCCTCGGTTCTTAAATATACTCCAGAGTACTTGTCTTTCTAGAGATTTCGACGAGTGACTACTCAAATATTTGTCTTTTTAGAGATTTCAAATGGACTAGCACATACGGATGTATATAGACATATTTTAGAGTGTAGTCACTTGTTGAAATCTCTAGAAAGACGATTAGAATATTTAGGAACGGAGGGAGTACACATATGAAGCAAAATGAGTGAATCTACACTCTAAAATATGCCCGTTTGAAATTTGTAAAAAGACAAATATTTAGGAATGAAGGAGTATAATTTTGTGCATGGCACATGGACCCGGATGATGAAGAGGCTTCCATCATTTGTTTACATAATTGACGTACTATACCGATAATTTTCCAGCGACATGAAATTGTACAATGGTGTGAGCTTTCAACTTTTGATTCGTGTGTCTTGCCATCGATGCTCTTTCGGAAACAATAAAAAACTAACTTCATTGCTAATGCATGTCAATTATTAGCAGATCAGAGCTAATAATTACATCACAACTGAAGACAGAGTTGTGTGAAGGTGTTAAATTAAAATTGATCCATGCTTTCATTAACAGTAACGTCCCCCAGCTTTGTCTAAATCAACAAGGCATGTTGGGAAAAAAAAGTAGCTGTCTGGAGCATGCAACATTCCGATCATTTTGTGCAGTTCCACTAAAATAGAGCTGAGCATCCCCGTTCCAAACATATTAAGTGTGATTACGATAATAGAGGACTGCTGATGAAACAATAAACACACAAATAGAAGCCGATCACCTTTGCAGTCTCTCTTAAGACTAACTAGTTGGAGAAGATTAGGCTAGGAGTTGGATGAGGAGGATAGAGAAAAACCAATCTCCCTTTGTGCAGTCACACTGAAATGTAGAGACGTTTCCCATGTGACATTTTAGTACAACTGCACAAAACACTCTTAAGAAAAAAAGTGATTTGTGCAGTTCATCAAAAGGTCGCAATAGCAACGAGGTGAAATGGATAGCCCTGTTTGCAAAAAAAGAGGTAGAAAGGAAACAATTACTCACCAATAACAGTTGATGACACATGTGACGACAAAAAAGAAGCATATTCCTTGTCCTAAGGGAAGATAACAACACGGTTGTGTTTGTATAAAACGGTGTGAGGACGAGAATGCAATATGGAAAGTACGCTAGACGAGCTACGTTTTGGGTAAAGAACTATGGAAGATCCACATGCAGCGACATGGGAAGACGGGCAATGGAGCAAGGCCGGAGGGGATACCTGGAGGTCGTCGGGATGTAACTAGGTGAGCGGCGGCGGGCGGAATCTGCGAGCAGGTGGCGTAGGCCCTGCCGTGTCAGAGCTTGGTTAGAGAGAACGGCATGTACCGCAGATCAGGACATGCTGCCTCGGCGCCGTTGAAAGGAGAAACGATGCACTTCCTCCCTTTCCCTCGGCGGACGGGATGCGGCCAGAACAGTGACCAATGGTGAGAGAGAGAGAGAGGCCACCGCACTCCCTTTCCCCCGACGGACGGGATGCGGCCGGATCAGTGACCAACGGTGAGAGAGAGAGAGGCCACTGCAGCCTTGTGTGAGATACTCTGAAGAGCGACAAACCAGACAGGCAGGCTCCATTGTATATAGTGAGCGGACTACCTTTTTCTCCATAAAAATCGTTTTATATTCTGTGTATGTGCCATTGAGCGCTATAACTTTATTTAAAAATAACGCGGCAACACGTCAAGTCGAATTTTGTTTCGTGCACGCGTGGTACACGACCTCCCTAGGTAAACAACCGCTACAGGCGTTCAAATTAGCACGTGGGCTGCCATTTCGTAAAGAAATGAGCTCCACCGTGTACCCGCGCGGGTGTGGCTGGACACGAAGCGTGAGTACGTGCACGGTGCACCTATTCTCTTCTTGTATATGTACACCACCTACGTGGGGTTGTGTGAGAGAGATACAAACCTAGAGAGATATAGTGTGTGGGTTCTTGAGAGTTTTTTTGGGGGGGGGGTCAATCAAAAAATGTAACATATGCATTGTTTGTGAAATAGAGTCCTGGATATAACATATATATAGAGGGGCGATCCACGAGAAGAGAGTGGAGGTATCATCGGCTTGAGGTGTCCATAGAATCGAAGAGAGGGATGATGTGTGTGTGTGTGCGCGATCGATAAAGAGTGACATCGAATTTGTGTGTGCCCACGTAAAAGATATAGAGTGGCTGGCCTACTAGAACGTGAGATGGGACATGTGTAGTTTGTCTCTGTGGCATGGATACCTACCTGCAGCGCTCGACTATCGGTGTGTGGTGGGGGAATAGGGAGGCCCAATTAACTATAGAGGTACAATGGCTGGTATATGTGTGGAGGAGGAGAGAGGCCTACCTCATGTATTAAGGAGATCGATCTTCCTCATGTATTAAGGGAGATCGATCGGCATCCATGCATATGTGTAGGAGAGGAATAAGGTTGGGAGAGAGACAAAGCTAGAGTGTTGGAGGGGGTGGTAGTGGAGTTGCTTCTAACAAATGGTGGGATAGGCTTGCTAGACAAACAGAGGGCACGCCCGAAATATCAATAAGAGAGGAGATGGCTACTTGTTGTCTGTGCACGTTTGAGGGAGTCCTGGATTAGGGGGTCTCCGGACAGCCGGACTATATCCTTTGGCCGGACTGTTGGACTATGAAGATACAAGATTGAAGACTTCGTCTTGTGTCTGGATAGGACTCTACTTGGCGTGGAAGGCAATCTAGGCAATACGGATATGTATATCTCCTCCTTTGTAACCGACCTTGTGTAAGCCTAGCTAAGGGAGTCCTAGATTAGGGGGTCTCCGGACAGCCGGACTATATTCTTTGGCCGGACTGTTAGACTATGAAGATACAAGATTGAAGACTTCGTCTCGTGTCTGGATGGGACTCTACTTGGCGTGGAAGGCAAGCTAGGAAATACGGATATGCATATCTCCTCCTTTGTAACCGACCTTGTGTAACCCTAGCCCTCTCCGGTGTCTATATAAACCGGAGGGTTTTAGTCCGTAGGACAACACACAATCATACCATGGGCTAGCTTCTAGGGTTTAGCCTGTCTGATCTCGTGGTAGATCTACTCTTGTACTACCCATATCATCAATATTAATCAAGCAGGACGTAGGGTTTTACCTCCATCAAGAGGGCCCGAACCTGGGTAAAACTTCGTGTCCCCTGCCTCCTGTTACCATCCGCCTGGACGCACAGTTCGGGACCCCCTACCCTAGATCCGCCGACACAGACATTCGTGGTTTCATTGAGAGTTCCTCTGTGTCATCGCCGTTAGGCTTGATGGCTCCTATGATCATCGATAGCGATGTAGTCCAGGGTGAGACCTTTTTCCCGAGATAGATTTTTGTATTTGGTGGCTTTGCACTGCGGGCCAATTCGCTTGGCCACCTGGAGCAGATTGAAAGCTACGCCCCTGGCCATCAGGCCAGGTTTGGAAGCTTAAACTACACGGCCGATATCTGCGGAGACTTGATCTTCGACGGATTCGAGCCTCTGCCTTGTGCGTCACGCGGTCATGATGAGTACGATTTAGCTCTACCATCAGACAGTGTTCAGGAGATCGCACCGGCAGCCGCTCCGACCCTCAATTCGGAGCCAGTTGCACCGTCCATGGACGGGTGGATGGACCCCGCCACGGAGGCCTTACCCTCATCGGTGATCAAGCCAAACATCGACCTTACTCTGCACGAGAGCCGTGTTGACAAACTGCCGGATCTCTCTCGGGCCACGGACTCCAAACCGCCTGCGCCCATTCCTAGTGAATCCGATTGGGCTCTGATCATGGAGTTTACCTCCGTGGATATTTTTCAGCACTCGCCCATTGGCAACATACTGAACTCGTTAAGGTCTCTCTCCTTGTCAGGAGGATCCTGGCCGAACTATGTCCGGCAGGATTGGGATGCGGACGACGAAGAAATTCACCGCCCACCCACCACCCACTTAGTAACCACTGTCGATGACCTAACCGACACGCTCGACTTCGACTCCGAAGGCAACGACGGTATGGACAACGATGCAGGAGACGAATAGGAACCACTGCCCACAAGGCACTGGACGCCCACTTCATCACATGACGTATACATGGTGGACACACCAAAAGAAAACGATGATGAGGAACAGAAGGACACAATGAAGGGTTGTCCCCTCGAGAAGCAGTCAAAGCGGTGGCGTAAGTGCCGCTCCAAATCCCGCCTCGGCAGAAACAACGATCATACAGACCAGGGTGAACCATCGCTGGACCATGGCAACACGGAGAATCAAACCGAACAACCCGATCCTGTCAAAGATAATAGTCCGGACGACATCACACCGGACAGACACCCGGAGCAATAGAATGCCCGTCAAAGGCTCGTTTCCACCGCGAGGATTCTAAAAAAGCAGAAGCAAAGGCTCAAGGCTGTGCAAGACACACTTAAAATCAGATGGAGTAAAGTACTCAACACAGCAGCGAAGTACGGCGGTAATTGCCCCACCAAGAGCTACCCGAAGCGGAAGTTGCTACCTGAATTCGATGAGGAGGCCTTAGACCCCCCGCAACCAAAAATTAAAACGGCCACCTAGCCGGACAGACGACCTCACGGCCAACATAGAGCGGCAAACAATGCCGCACATAAGCCAATACGTGATCCACGCGAGGGCTCGCATCAAAAGGACGGCGCAACCAGATCCATCTATGGACCATGCAAGCGCGCTCCAGCATGCAACGCAACACAACAAACATCCGAACAACGTGGTACACCTAGATACAGGGGTGCTGCACACCCCCTATGTCTCACCGATGAGGTGCTGGACCATGAATTTCCAGAGGGATTCAAACCCATAAACATAGAGGCATACAACGAAACAACAGACCCTGGGGTCTGGATTGAGGACTATATCCTCCATATCCATATGGCTCGAGGATATGATCTCCACACCATCAAGTACTTACCCCTCAAGCTCAAAGGGCCAGCCCGGCACTGGCTTAAAGGCCTCCCTGAAAACTCCATTGGAAGCTGGGAAGAGCTCGAAGATGCTTTTCGGGCAAATTTTCAAGGGACTGATGTCCGACCTCCGGATGCGGACGATTTGAGTCATATAACTCAACAGCCCGGAGAGTTAGCCCGAAAGCTTTGGAACAAGTTTCTTACTAAAAAGAACCAAATAGTTGACTGTCTGGACGCCGAAGCCTTGGCAGCTTTTAAGCATAGCATCCGCGACGAATGACTTGCCAGACACCTCGGCCAAGAAAAGCGGAGAACAATGGCAGCATTAACAAGCCTAATGACCCGCTTTTGCGCGGGTGAGGACAGCTGGCTAGCCAGATGCAGCACCAGCAACCCAAGTACATCCGAAGTTAGAGATGAAAACGGGAAATCACGACGCAACAAAAATAATAAGCGCCGGAATAAAGAAGACAGCCCGAATAGCACCGCGGTAAACGCCGGATTCAGAAGCTCTCGGCCAGGTCAGCAAAAGCCGCCCTCTAAACGCGCCAGAGATGAACTGTCTAGCTTAAATAAAATACTGGACCAAATGTGTCAGATCCATAGCACCCCTGGTAAACTAGCTAATCACACCCACAAAGAATGTTGGGTTTTCAAGAAGTCTGGCAAGCTCAACGCCGTACACAAGGGGCAGGATACACCAAGCGAAGACGAGGATGAGCCTCTCAAGCAAGACACTGGCGAACAAAAGAAATTTCCACCAGAAGTCAAAACAGTAAACATGTTACACGTGATCAAGGGGAGAAACAAAGCGGCACTCCCAGAGAAATATGCCCAAGGGCCTATCACCGCGGAGTCTTGCCACTGGTCGTCTCAACCGATCACCTTTGACCATCGGGATTACTCAGCAAGTATCCGGCATGCAGGACGGGTTGCCTTGGTATTAGACCCAATAATTGATGGATACCACTTCACACGAGTCCTGATGGACGGTGGCAGCAGCCTAAACCTGATATATCAGGACACAATCCGCAAAATGTGGATAGACCCAACAAAAATTTGCCTTAGCAATACTACTGTTAAAGGAGTAACGCCAGGCCCAGGGGCTCATTGCACGGGCTCCCTGCTACTAGAAGTTATATTCGGCTTCCCCGATAACTTCCGTAGCGAAAATTTAACCTTCCACATTGCTCCGTTCCAAAGTGGCTATCAAGCATTACTTGGACGCGAAGCTTTTACTCGCTTTAATGCAATACCGCATTATGCTTCCCTCATGCTTAAGATGCCCGGTCCACGTGGCATCATTACAATAAATGGAAATATCGAGCGATCCCTACGCACCGAGGAGGGTGCGGCTGCCTCGGCAGCCGCACACTAAAACGGCCTCACCAACTAAAGTATTTGATAGGTCGTCAAGACCACGGACACGGTTAGACGAGTCTGGCGCAGCTATATGTAATTCATACAGGATTGATGGCCACACCCCTATCACAAATACAAGGGGCTCAACGCGCGCAGACAAGTGGCAATTTTTTACTCATCTTGAAATTTACATGGTTTCTTTAAAACCTACCTTTTTGCACGACAACTTTTCACATAAGTTCCTCTCTTTTACAGATGACCACCATGCTACACCCGTCCAGGATACGGCACAATAGAGACACATGCGCAGACGTGCAGCAGGGACCCGTCCCAAGGATTCTTTTTAGATTAAGACCCTGCGTCAACCTTTTTTTACTGTCTCTTGTTGATACACATCCCTCGGATTCTCAGTATAATTGAGAAGGATGGAGTCTTGGCATGTGGCCACGTCAGAATAATGCACGTACCTGGACACCAGGGGCTTCTTACAAAGGGCACTGTTTAGGCCCGGTTTATACCATAAAGACCGAATACCTTAGGGAGTGTTCGGCGTCGCGAGTTTGGACTTATATGCATCAGCTCCGAATCATGTCTTTGGTCAAATGTTGGGTTTGCCCGGCTCCTATGTTTTGGTACCTTACGTTCCACTCTATCGGCTAAGGTAGCACTAGGGGAACTACTGCAATTGTGCCCCGGGTCATCCGGACGAGCGCCTCAGTAGAGAAAGTCAAAAACTGACTGTCATGATATAGCGTGAGACTGGTCAACCACTCGATGACCTATCGGAATGTTAGAATTCCTCCGCCTTAACGAAGGTCCGTTTCCCGGCCAGGCATGTACGCACCCTGAATTCGGGAGAGTGCGGAGCCACCAGGGGCCATATAGTAGCCCCACCGTCAAACTCCTATGGCTAAGTGAAAGTGTTAAAGCATTATAGTCCGGTTGCCTCGTTCGCTGCGCTATCACCTCCTTAATAGGGCCAAGACGTTGGTTTAAGTGTGAACACGCGTCTTCTGCGAACACCTCCGCATTATATGCGTGGGGGCTGAAGCCGACAACTGCAATCTTTCAGGTTATACACATGTATACATAAACGGCCGCACAGGAGGCATCATATTACTTCCAGGCAAAAGTATAAACACAACCCTAATAAATTTCATAAAAACATTGTGTTTACAATGGGAATACATGTCACTCAAACATAATATTCTTCGAGCACTGGGCCTCTATCAAACGAGCACCCTCGAGAACCTCTTCGAAATAGTACTCGGCATCCACTCAGCCTATGGCCGAACCCTGCGCCGCAACAGTGGTAGCATCCATCTCCGCCCAGTATGCTTTAACATGGGCAAGGGCCATCCGCGAGCCTTCTATGCACGCCAACCTCTTCATCGCATTGATGCGCGGCACCGCACCAAGGAACTACTGCACTAAGCTAAAATAGTTGTTCGGCTTCGGCTTCTTCGGCCACAACTGATCCACGACAGACCTCATGGCGAGTCCGGACAACCTATTGAGTTCGGCCCATTCGGCTAGCTGACCAGTCAATGGAAGCGGACGCTCTGGAACATTAAATTGCGACCAGAACAACTTGTCCACTTCACGATCTGTTTGATATCGGAAGTATTTGGCCGCATCGACAACGCTCGCCGCTAAGTCCATATATGCGTCTGCCGAACTCCACAGCCGATCCAGAGGGGCATACCGTGGATCTCCGAACTTCCTCCGCAGCATGAAGGGCTTCCCAGCCGCAATATCCCCGGCTTCACGCAGCTCCTCCTTCTTCGCTCTCATAGCAGACCAGGTGTCTTTGGTCGTCATCGTGGCCTTTTCAAGGTCCGTTGCCTTCACTCGGTTTTCTTCTTCAAGGAACTGGCAACGGTCGGTAGTGTCTTTTAACTTTACAGTCATCTTGGCCATTTTCTCTTTGCTCTCGCAATGCGCGGCCTTCTCGGCCCTGAACTCTTTGGCCGCCTTCAAAGCAGCCGCATTACTCCTCCTTGCTTGTTCTTTGGCTCGGGCAAGTTCCGCCCGAAGGGTCTCCACGGTGGCAGCTCCATCTGCAGTCACAACATATTAAAGATACTAGCATCATGCTGCTCTTACTATGTGACATTCACCAGAAAGCATTACTTACCCTGTGCCTCGTCAAGCCGCTTGTTAACAAGCTCGATGTCGGCATCTGCCGCATCCAGTTGCCGCTTTAGTTCGGCAAACTCATTAGTCCAGCTAGCCACTGGAGTTTCCACCGCCTGCACATAAAGGCGGTTTGGTTACTACCTGGGACTGCGATCCTCTATTCGCCGCCATTCTCGACGACAACCAGAGTCTCAGGGGCTACTATCTACATAGGGCACACCTAAAAATGTGCGGTACTATCAAAAAGTATCACATACCTCAAAGCCTGTCAGTAGACTTATAGAAGGCTTCATGCAATCCGCTTTCGGCAGACGAAATTCTTTCCATCACCGTACCCATTAACGTACGGTGTTCTTCTGAGATGGCCGCGCGCTCCAACAGCTCCCTCAGTACGTCCGACCGCATACCAGACGATGCCGGACTCTTTTGTTTGCTCTCTTCAAGAGCCGGACGTTGAGGACTTCGGGTGACTAAAGGATTATCTTCTGGCCTCACCGGATCCGGAGAGGCCCTCCGTGACGACACTTCAAGGTCACCCGCTTCTTGAGCGGGGGAGTCCGGGGGAGGCGTTTCGCTCTCCATCATCTCCGGAAGAAGATCCCCCGAAGACGAGCTCTGCTGAGAAGGGCTAAGATCCGAACTACAAGATAAATGCTTCGGTTATTTTCCTCAGAGGTAAAATGGTATATCCTCACTATTAAAGCACTTTTTGATTACTTGTGGCTCATTAGAAGGTAGATCCCCGCGCGGACTTTGTGCGGCAAGAGCACCCTCCAAGGCAAGACCCTCTGGTGGAGAGTTCTTCTCCCGTTTGGAAACCTTGGTTTCTGGTTCTTCAGGGGTAGTCCTCTTCCTTCCCTGGGGTGAGAGAATGCCAGATTCCTCCCCTTGGTTATCCTCCCTCACGGAGGCGCCCGTTCCCTCGGTCGGAATGGGTAGCGGTGGAGGCCCGCTTTCTCCTCCTTTATTCCCCCTTTATCTTCCTATGAGGGCTCCAGGCAAGGTGCTAGCTCGAGCATCTTTTCCAATACCGGATTCTCCAAGCCTTCCGGAAGGGGGGCCGAACACCGGATCATCTTCGCCTTTGTTATCCAGTCCTGGACAAAGAGCGATTTCTCAGAATAACGTCATGATAAATGAAAAACGGTGTGTTTGGCTAGAGGATAGCTTACTTGGTCGGCGGTGCGGTTGCTGCTCAGGCCCACGTCCTCGGTAGTATCCGGACACTCTATCTGGGTCCGAAGAATGATCTATACATCTCCTCGTGCGTCAGGCCAAGGAAATTCTGAATAGCGCGCGGTCCTTCTGGGTTGAACTCCCACATGCGAAGGGGCTGGCGTTTGCATGGCTGGATTCATCGAACCAGCATGACTTGCATCACCATAATCAAACTAAAATCTCCTTCGAAGAGATCTTGAATGCGGCTCTGCAGTACAGGCACGTCCTTGGCTGGACCCCAGCTCAGCCCTCTGCTAATCCATGACATCAGTTGTGGTGGAGGGCCTGAGCGGAAAGCGGGGGCAGCCGCCCACTTGGCACTTCTGGGAGCTGTGATGTAAAACCACTCTCGTTGCCATAATCCGGACACCTCTGGAATAGAACCCTTTGTCCATGGAGCTCCAGCGATCTTGCTTATTAATGCACCTCCGCACGCTACATGCTGCCCCTCGACCATCTTCGGCTTCACGTCAAAGGTCTTGAGCCATAGGCCGAAGTGAGGGGTAATGCGGAGGAAAGCCTCACATACGACAATAAATGCCGAGATGTGGAGAAAGGAGTCCGGGGCTAGATCGTGGAAATCTAGCCCGTAATAAAACATCAGCCCCCTAACGAAGGGATCCAGAGTGAGGCCTAGACCTCGGAGGAAGTGGGAGATGAACACGACGTCTTCGTTGGGTTCAGGAGTAGGGACAACTTGCCCTCGGGCGGGCAGCCGATGCGAAACTTCGGCGGTCAGGTACCTGTCCTCCCTCAACTTCTTGATATCTTCTTCCGTAACGGAGGAGGGCATCCACCGGCCTTGAAGGCTAGATCCGGACATGATTGAAGGTCCGGAGCACCTGACCTGGGCTTTGGGTGTTAGAACTCGAGGCAGGGGAAGGATTCAATTGAGAACGGGAGGGAAAAGTAAAAGCCTTGTCCCTTTATAAAGAGGGTGAATATCAAGTGTGCTCTCTGTAGCCGTTTGGGAGTTGCCTATAATCTAGGAGTCCTAGATACGGTTGGGTTACCCACGACCATATTGATGAGAATCCCGTAATTAGGGGAACACAATCTCTGCTTTGACAAGACGTGTCAAGAAACCGCCTCGCATTATGTGTGGAGCTGGTTGAAGAAAAACAGTTCGAATAATTACCGGGCCATGGCATAATGTCGTGTTGTCGAAACGTGTCAGCAGATTAGGTTTGTGGAAATATTATTCTCTCTACGGTGGTATGTGGAACTTAATTTGCAGGGTCAGACACTATCCTTGAGTTCAAATTCTTCTGTGATGTATTCGGAGGAGGAACCCGCCTTGCAATGCCGAAGACAATACTGCGCGCCGGACTCATCGTCATTGAAGCCTGGTTCAGGGGCTACTGAGGGAGTCCTGGATTAGGGGGTCTCCGGACAGCCGGACTATATTCTTTCGCCGGACTGTTAGACTATGAAGATACAAGCTTGAAGACTTCGTCTCGTGTCCAGATGGGACTCTACTGGGCGTGGAAGGCAAGCTAGGCAATACGGATATGCATATCTCCTCCTTTGTAACCGACCTTGTGTAACCCTAGCCCTCTCCGGTGTCTATATATAAACCGGAGGGTTTTAGTCCGTAGGACAACACATAATCATACCATAGGCTAGCTTCTAGGGTTTAGCCTCTCTGATCTCGTCGTAGATCTACTCTTGTACTACCCATATCATCAATATTAATGAAGCAGGACGTAGGGTTTTACCTCCATCAAGAGGGCCCAAACCTGGGAAAAACTTCGTGTCCCCTGCCTCCTGTTACCATCCGCCTAGACGCACAGTTCGGGACCCCCTACCCGAGATCCACCAATTTTGACACCGACACTAGCCCTTTCCGATGTCTATATAAACCAGAGGGTTTTAGTCCGTAGGACAACATACAATCATACCATAGGCTAGCTTCTAGGGTTTAGCCTCTCCGATCTCATGGTAGATCAACTCTTGTAATACTCATATGATCAAGAATAAATCAAGCAGGACATAGGGTTTTACCTCCATCAAGAGTGTCGGATTTCGGGTTCCGGTAGACCCTTGAGGTTCGAACACTAGGGTGCGCGCGGAGACCTCTCTTGTACCGATCTACGTCCAATCTCCTCGCGTGATCTAAACTGGAAACAACGAGCAACACAAGGGACACAAGGTTTATACTGGTTCGGGCCACCGTTGTGGTGTAATACCCTACTCCAGTGTGTGGTGTGGTGGATTGCCTCAGGGGCTGACGATGGACAGTACAAGGGACGAACAGCCTCGCGAGAGGTGTTCTTGAGCTGGTGCGATGAACTGCTTGGGTGATTTCAATCACCTCTCTCTCTCTCTCTCTATATATATATATATATATATCTTTTTCGGTCCCTTCCTGTCCGTCTGCCCTCTACTCTGTGGTGGCTAGCTCCATTTATAGAGGCCCTGGGCCTCTCCCCAAATAATGAGCGGGAAGGGCACCAACAATTGGCCATTTTGAAGGGGAACATCTAGTACAAGTTATCCTGACCAAAGGTGGTCTTCGGCTGCCAAAAGCACTGGTGATGACGCCGTCTTGGGCTCCACGGTGACCTCCGTCCTGCCGCTCTATTGGTCTGGGTCTCGTTGCACCGGAATGGTAACCTTTGCCCAGTGCCTTGGCCTGTGCTTGCCCCCTTTGCACCAAAGGGGAAACAAGGACACTACACAGGCCGGCGCCCGCTTGCCGCCCACCTGGTCTCGATTGTCATGGCTTGCGTCACAGGCTCCTCGTGAGGTACCCCTGCCTTGATCTCTCTGCCTCCTCGCGAGCCTGTCTGATGAGACTGCCTCTGAGGAAGCTTCCGATCGGTCGCCCCGCGAGGCTTGGCCCCTCGCGAGGGTCTTGAGCTTGAGCTGATGAAGATGGGCCGCGCTGGGCCCCCACCTGAGCCACGCCGCAGGCCGCAGGCAGGCAAGTCTGGGGACCCCCGTTCCCGGAACGCCGACAATAGCCCCCGGGCCCAAGGCGCGCCCGGGCTTGGCCTAGCAGGGAAGCGAAGGGGCGAGCGCGAAGCGCCATGGGCCCCAAAAGCCTGCGGCCTCGGGCGCCACGTGGCGATTGATTGGACGTGGGCGTCTGCGCTTCCCCACGACGCCTTGTTGCGCGCCCGGCTAAGCGGACCCGCAGTTGCACACAGTTGTTCCTCCTTTCCGCTGCTCGCTTGCCTCCTACCTTTCCTTCCTCTTCGAGCTCCAGCCTCCGCCGCCAACCTGGCTCGAGTTCTTCCCTCTCTTAACCGCCATGGTGCCGACGAAGAAAGGAAGGGGAAAGAAGCCCGCGCCTTCGCTCCGCACACCTCCGGCGGAGGCCCCTGTCGTTGCTCGGTCAATCATACTCAATCCAGAAGCCTTGAACAAGGTCCGCTCCGCCCTTGCCACAATCTTCAATGAGTGCGGCAGGACCACAGTCTGTCCTGCGTCCCATGCCTCCCTTGATAGGATCGTCACGGAGTTCCGATTCTTCGCTGATGCCCTATGGGCGGGTCTGGTTCCCCCCTTTTCCGCCTTCTTCAATGCGGTGCTCTCCCATTATCAGATCCGTATGATGCACCTCGGGCCGGAGTCCATTACCCTTCTGGCCATCTTTGCTTTTGTTTGTGAGGCGATGATAGGCATTCCTCCTTTCCTCCTTCCGTTGCCCCGTTGCGCCACTTCTTTTCCTTGCGCCTGAGCGACCTCCCTCAGTGCTCAGGGTGCGTCGGATTCTTCGCCGTGCCAGAGACAGCCACTTCAGGGATCGACTTCAGCCTTCCTTCTCCTGAGGCCAGGTTCAGAGAGCGGTGGCTGTACGTGGACGTCGGAGTGCCCAATCCTCTGCTCTCGCACCCGACCTTGCCTGTTGTTCCCCACGCGAGTTGGGATCATGAGGTGCTCGCGAGCCCCCGGCTCGCCTTCGTCTGGCGCTGCTTCCAGAGTTTGAGGGCGCTCAATGTGACAGCACCCAAGGTGGTGAAGGAGTTCCTCCAATGTCACATTGCTCCTCTCCAGCGCCACTCTCACCAGATATGGGACTTTGCGGGGCACAGAGACCGCATGAGGCTTCAGGAGGAGGACTTGGCGCCTGAAGCGCTGCGGACGATGCTCAGGGTCTTGACCGGCGATCCTTCCCCAGGAAGCCTTCGGAGTAATGGTGTCCTCTTGTATCTTTGCTCCGGCAGGGCCGATTTTGTGAGGCAGATGCCTAGCTTCGACGAGTGGGGACTGCGCCCTGCTGGCTTCATGGGGCCCCGGGAGAACCCAGCCGCCGTGGTTGCTTCCCCTGCCGCCCACAGCAGTCCTTCCTCAGGCGACGGGGCGGGGAGACGAGAACCGGCGGGAGTTGAGGCGACCGATGTTGAGGTGCCGACGCCGCGAGAAGTCTTGAAGGCGGCGTCTCCCGAGGCCCTCCCTGGAGCGGCGGTAGGTGCGGAGTCGCGGCCTATGGTTCCTGAGGCCGGGGCCCCCGAGGCCCCAGCCGTTCCTCGCGAGGTGACTCCTGACTCCTCCAATGCTGATCATCTTGTCATTTCTTCCGCACCAGAGGCCGACCCCCTGCGCCGAGCGCTTAGGTCGGTTCCGCGTAGACTTCGACGCCCTCCGCAAGAGGAAGGAGGCCTTTGGTGGCAACGACTGCCCTTGCCACTTGTTGAAGCGCAGGAAGTATTTTGCCATGGACGAGTAAGTCTTCTTCTTTCCTTACTCATTTACTTTGCTATCCCTGCGACTGATTGTGGCCCTTCCAGGCCCTGCCCTGCGAAACTTGCCGAGTTAGCCCAGGAGACATCCCCCCAAGCTTCGCCTTCTCCGCTGGCCCTGGGTTTGGCGAGCTCGAGCGGCACCTCTGCTGCCAAACCGGTCGGTGGAGTGGTCCGTTCCATAGGGCACCTCGAGCCTGCGCGCCCGCTGTCCTTTCTTCATGAGTCCTCCTGGGGCACATCCGGCTTGCCCCGCGTTCCTCCTCTGATCACGTTCCTCCTCTGATCATAGATGGTGGATGGCTGAGGTCTGTCTTTGGCTCTTCTTCCGTGGGTGGACCGACGCCAGGCCGGATTCCCAGAGAGGTCCATCTGGCGATGACTAGGGCGCCAGCCCCCAGCCCCGCTCCGGGAGGGGGCTTGCCGCCCCGGGGCCCTCCGCATGCTCCGGTGGAAGAGGATGATGCAGAAGGCGTGCTCGGGCGCGCTCGGGAGCGACGTGCCCTTCACGAAGAGTTCCTCCAGAGGGCGGTGGATGCGGTAAGCTGGATCGTGGCAGAGCTTGCTGATGAGGATGCGTGCCTCGAGGCCGAAGGTTTGCGCCTTGCTGAGGAGAAGCGCAAACTAAAGGTAGCCGTCGCCCTCACGTGTCACCAACGTGATCTTGACAACGCGAAGGCTGAAGCGTCGCTGGTAGCTTCGCGGGAGGCCTGCTCCCAGGCCGTCGAGGAGGCTCGGGAAGCAGACCGACGGCGCAAGGCTGCGGAGGAGCGTGCATGGGAGCTCCAAGCTTGGAGAAACTCCCTGGAGCAGCAAGTGGAACTGCGCCAGGCGGCCCTTGAGTCGATGGAGGGGGCCTCTGTTGACCAGGCGGAGCTTCTGAAGCGCGAGGAGGCACTGATGCTGGAGGCCGCCGAGCGCAACCTTGACCTTGAGCGGTTGGAGACGAGGGAGCGCCTGGTGGCCCGGGCGGAGGATGACGTTGCCGCACGCGAAGCCCGGGCCCAGGAAGAAGTCGATCGCCGCGTGGCGGAAGCTCACTCGGCCTTCGAGTGCGAATACGAGATGAGGTTGGGGCTGATCAAGGCCGAGGCCGAGGGCAGGACCGCAGCCCTCAGGGCCAAACTGACTGAAGTGACGCAGCGTGCGGACTCCTCTGCAGCCGCCCTCAGCGCAGCACAGGCGGAGCTGTCCTCTTCCCGGGCCGAGCAGCTTCTTCTCCAAGAGAGGGTTGATGACGCCGAGGCCGTCACGCAGCGGAATGAGAATGAGATCCGTCGGCGGCAGGTTCTGGAGCATGTGCATGCCCCCATGCTTCAAACGCTCAGAGAGAGGGCCAACACAGCTTTGGGCTATATCTACGAGGCTGCCGCTAAGGAGCCGCACGAGGTCAACTACGCCGGCAACCTCCAATTTTTCACCGAGGTGGTGACGCTTCTGGATACCGATCCGAGAGGTCATGTTGGCTTGTCGAAGAGAGGAGCCGAGCCTTGCTCGGGCGTGCCTTCTCCCGCATCTTCAGCCATCTGCAGGACAGAGACCCCCACTTCGACTTCGACGCTGCCATCGCACCCGTGCCCATTGCCATCCGGGGCGACCTGGCATGGTGGGTGGAGGACAACGTGGACGCCCTCGTCGGGGCCTTTGCGTCTGATGACGACGGCGTGGTCGTGGGCGCCAATGAAAGCGGTGTTGTGGATGAGCCTGGCGCTGATGGAGATGCTGGCGGCGGCAATGTAAACGACGCCAGTGATGCCTCCGAGGATGCAAAAGAAGATGCGGTGAGTGATATGTCCGACTGACCGCATGTCACTGCTATTTAACCTGCACGAAGAAGGTTCGGGCTTGGCCCTGAAGGATGTAAGAGAATTTTGGGAGGGGAAGCCCCTCATGTAAAGGTTTGCAATTAGTACCCTGGTAAGCATAATGTTGCGTGTGAACTTAGCCGCTGGCCTGGTGATGGGTCAGCTGCCTTGTGTACCTTCCGACCCCGACGAGTCCCGAGCGGGCTTGTGGGGGCCGCTGCACCTCGGGTGTCTTCTGATTAACTTGTGGATCCCGCGATGAAAACCTCCGGAAAGGGTGTGGTAACAGCGGTCCTGGTTGTGAACGTGCCTGGCCCGGCTCATGAGGGGCTCGCGAGGGGGGGCAGCCGATGTTCACTTTGGACGCAAAGCCAAAACCAGAACGCGAGAGATTGCTCGAACAAGACTAAACACCCCTTCCCCCAAACACACGCAAGCATTGAGCTCAAATCCAACTTAAATCCAAATCGAAGAACTTCGTCAACAAGGAAAGGCAAAAGCAAAAGGCCGCATCCAGCACCTAGTCTAGTCTTCGACATCTTCTCACCAGCGCGGAGCTAAGTGCTGCCACAGGGCGTGGGCGGGAGCCCCCGAGGCCCGAGGGCGGCTCTCTGGAGACTCCGGGGCGTGTACAGCCCCACTCATTATTACGTGAGAGTGTCACGGGCGGCGAGCTTCACAGGCACTGGGCCTTCTTCACAGGTACTGGCCTTGCTTCATATCGCCAAACGAGGGCCCCGCCTTGCGCCTCACTCTGCCGCCATCGACGGCGACCGGAAACCAAGGACGACGCCAATGGGGCAGAGCGGTCGCTAGCGGTTCCCCCGACGACCACGGGTCCCCTACCGGGGGCAGGCCCTAGGGCTCCTCCTCGGCAGGGGGCCTACCTCCTAAGAACTCCTTGCTCCGACCACCGCGGGGACGAACCCGAATCTCGGCCCCTCTCCTGTAGCCCCATGCGCCCCCCTCCTGAAAGAGCTCAGCTCCTAGCGTCTCCTCGCCCCAGCCAGGCCCGAGGAATGAGCCATGATCTTCTTCCAGTGCGCACCCCTGATCCACCATGCGGAGCACGTAAGCTTCTGGGGCCACCGCCCCGTGTGCCTCGCTGTAGCGCCCCGCATGCCACGCAGCCTGGCTTGGAGCGCCGTCTTGTGGGTGATGGTGCGGCGGTCCGCTGAAGCCGAACGCCACGGCGGGCACCCCTTCGCTGGCCTAAGAAGAGGCAGGCGCGACTTGTCGCCCGGTGCCGGCGGGGGTGTTAGCACTGAATGGGCCCTGGAGTCCGCCGGAAGTTGCGTGCGCGCGCACGCCGCCGCCATACGGCCCGCCTTGGGTCTGGGGTGGCAGCTGGACGCAGAAAGGAGGTGTCCCTGAGGCGGCGGCGTCCAGGAGCTCGGCGACTCGCTCCAGCAACATGTCGCGGCCGCCCTCCAGTAGCCGACACCGTAGCAGCTCTCGGGCCACCGTGAGCGCGGCCCTGGAGTTTGCTTGCTCTCGTCGGGTGTACGGCGTTGTGGCCACGGCATGGTTTGAGGCCCTTGCTGCGGCCCGCACCTGCCGTGGTGTGAGGGAAGGCGGCGTCTGGCCGCGTCGCCCACGCCCCGCAGCACCCTGCGGTGCGCAGGCTGCCTGTGGTGCAAGGTTGAGGTCGCCCTGGGCCGGTGACACGGTGTGGGCGGGCCACGCTGCCCAGCGGTCGACGTTAGCAGCCGGGTCGCTTGACATCTGAACGGCGGGGCGACGGAACGCGATGCGGAGGAAGAAGGATTTCGGCGCACCCCTACCTGGCGCACCAAATGTTGGATTTCGGGTTCCGGCAGACCCTTGAGGTTCGAACACTAGGGTGCGCGCGGAGATCTCTCCCCCGCCGATCTACGTCCAATCTCCTCGCATGATCTAAACTGGAAACAACAAGCAACACAAGGGACACAAGGTTTATACTGGTTCGGGCCACCGTTGTGGTGTAATACCCTACTCCAGTGTGTGGTGTGGTGGATTGCCTCAGGGGCTGACGATGGACAGTACAAGGGAAGAACAGCCTCACGAGAGGTGTTCTTGAGCTGGTGCAATGAACTGCTTGGGTGAGTTTAATCGCCTCTCTCTCTCTATCTCTATCTCTTTTTCGGTCCCTTCCTGTCCGTCCGCCCTCTACTCTGTGGTGGCTAGCTCTATTTATAGAGGCCCTGGGCCTCTCCTCAAATAATGAGCGGGAAGGGCGCCAATAATTGGCCATTTTGAAGGGGAACATCTAGTACAAGTTATCCTGACCAAAGGTGGTCTTCGGCTGCCAAAAGAACTGGTGATGACACCGTCTTGGGATCCACGGTGACCTCCGTCCTGCCGCTCTGTTGGTCTTGGTCTCGTTGCACCGGAATGGTAACCTTTGCCTGGTGCCTTGTCCTGTGCTTGCCCCGTTTGCACCAAAGGGGAAACAAGGACACTGCGAAGGCTGGCGCCCGCCTGGTCTCGATCGTCATGGCTTGCATCACGGGCTCCTCGTGAGGTACCCCTGCCTTGATCTCTCCGCCTCCTCGCGAGCCTGCCTGATGAGGCTGCCTCTGAGGAAGCTTCTGGTCTTCCGCCCCGCGAGGCTTGGCCCCTCGCGAGGGTCTTGAGCTTGAGCTGATGAAGATGGGCCGTGTCGTGGTTCTAAGTCTGATAGTAATGTAGGGGGGTAGGTATGGAGAGGCAAGATCTTAGCTATGGAGTAGTTGTAAGCACACGAGGTTTACGAGTTCAGGCCCTTCTCGGAGGAAGTAATAGCCCTATGTCTCGGAGCCCGGAGGCAGTCGACTGGATTATGTGCGTATGAATTACAGGGGTGTGAACCCTTTACACTGAGGAGGGGGGTGGCTTATATAGAGTTCGCCAGACCCCTCCGGCCCTCAGTTATGCAGGGTTTGAAATACATTAAGGTCGGGCGTTACTGGTAACGCCCCTAATAAAGTGCTATGATGACCATAAAAGCTACTTAATGACCGACCGTTAGCGTGCGGAGTGACTTTAGGTCTCCTGGCCGTCGAGTGGTTGGATCTTGGTCGAGTGATTGCTTCTTGGTCGAGTGTCTTCGAGTCTGTCGAGTGGGACACCTCCAAGTCGATTGAAAGGTGATTTCTTCTAGAGATGTCCTTGGGTAGGGTAGTTAGGACAGGTGCATGACCCTACCCTAGGTACATAGCTTCATCAGGCCGCACTGGGCCCCCACTTGAGCCACGCCGCAGGCCGCAGGCAGGCAAGTCTGGGGACCCCCGTTCCCAGAACGCCGACAAAGAGGGCCCGAACCTGGGTAAAACATCGTGTCCCCTGCCTCCTGTTACCATCCGCCTTAGACACACAGTTCGGCACCCCCTACCCAAGATCCGCCAGTTTTGACACCGACATTGGTGCTTTCGTTGAGAGTTCCTCTGTGTCGTCGCCGTTAGGCTTGATGGCTCCTATGATCATTGATAGGGATGCAGTCCAAGGTGAGACTTTTCTCCCCGGACAGATCTTTGTGTTCGGCGGCTTCGCACTGCGGGCCAACTCGCTTGGCCATCTGGAGTAGATCGAAAGTTACGCCCCTGGCCATCAAGTAAGGTTTGGAAGCTTAAACTACACGGCCGATATCCGCGGAGACTTGATCTTCGACGGATTCGAGTCCCTGCCTTGTGCGCCACGCGATCACGATGAGTGCGATTTAGCTCTACCATCGGACCGTATTCAGGAGATCGCACCGGCAGCCGCTCCGACCCTCAATTCGGAGCCAGTTTCGCCATCTGTGGACAGGTGGATAGACCCCGTCACGGAGGTCGTACCCTCTGCGGCAATCGAGCCGAATATCGACCTTACCCTTCATGAGAGTCATGTTGCCAAATTGCCGGATCCTTCTCCGGCCACGGACTCCAAACCGCCTGCGCCCGTTCCTGTCGAATCCGATTGGGCGCCGATCATGGAGTTTACCTCCGCAGATATTTTTCAGCACTCGCCCTTTGGCAACATACTGAACTCATTAAGGTCTGTCTCCTTGTCAGGAGAGGCCTGGCCGAACTACGTCCGGCAGGATTGGGATGCGGATGACGAAGAAATTCGCCGCCCACCCACCAGCCACTTAGTAGCCACTGTCGATGACTTAACTGACATGCTCGACTTTGACTCCTAAGACATCGACGGTATGGACGACGATGCGTGTGGCGAAGAGGAACCACTGCCCATAGGGCACTGGACGCCCATTTCATCACATGACGTATACATGGTGGACACACCCAAAGAATATAACGACGAGGAACGGAAGGACGCAGCGAAGGGTGGTTCTCTCGAGCAGCAGTCAAAGCGGCGGCGTAAACGCCGCTCCAAATCCAGCCTCGGCAGAAATAACGATCACATAGACCCAGCGTTAGAGCAGGGTGAACCATTGCCCGATCACGGCAACACGGAAAATCAAGCCGAACAACCCAACCCCGTCGAAGATAACAGTCCGGACGACATCACACCGGACAGGCGCCAGAAGCAACATAATGCCCACCAAAGGCTTGTTGCCACAGCGAGGAGTCTGAAAAATAGAAGCAAAGGCTCAAGGCTGCACAAGACACACTCAAAATCAAATGGAGTGAAGTACTCAACACAGCAGCGAAGTATGGCAGTAATCGCCACACCAAGAGCTATTCGAAGCGAAAGTTGATACCTGAATTCGATGAGGAGGCCTTAGAGCCTCCACAATTAAAAAATAAAACGGCCATCTGGTCGGATAGACGACCTCATAGCCAACATAAAGCGGCAATCGACGCCGCACATAAACCAGTACGCGATCCACGTAAGGGCTCGCATCAAAAGGACGGCGCAACCAGATCCATCTATGGACCATGCAGGCGCGTTCCAACATACAATGCGACACAACAAACATCCGAATACCACGGTACACCCAAATACAGGGGCGCCACACACCCTCTATGTTTCACCGATGAGGTGCTGGATCATGAATTTCCAGAGGGATTCAAACCCGTAAACATAGAGGCGTACGACGGAACAACAGACCCTGGGGTCTGGATTGAGGATTACATCCTCCATATCCATATGGCTCGAGGAGATGATCTCCACGCCATCAAGTACTTACCCCTCAAGCTCAAAGGGCCAGCTCGGCACTGGCTTAAAAGCCTCCCCGAAAACTCCATCGGAAGCTGGGAAGAGCTCGAAGACGCCTTTCGGGCAAATTTTCAAGGGACATATGTCCGACCACCGGATGCAGATGATTTAAGTCATATAACTCAACAGCCCGGTGAGTCAGCCCAAAAGCTTTGGAACAGGTTCCTCACTAAAAAAACCAAATAGTCGACTGTCCGAACGCCGAAGCCTTAGCAGCTTTTAAACATAGCGTCCGAGATGAATGGCTTGCCAGACACCTCGGTCAAGAAAAGCTGAGAATAATGGCAGCATTAACAAGCCTCATGACCCATTTTTGCGCGGGCGAGGACAGCTAGTTAGCCAGATGCAGCACTAGCGACCCAAGTACATCCAAAGTCAGGGATGGAAATGGGAAATCACGACGCAGCAAGAACAAGCGCCGGAATAAGGAATTCAGCCCGAAGAGCACGGCGGTAAACGCCGGATTTAGAAGCTCTCGGCCAGGCCAGCAGAAGCCGCCCTCCAAAGGCAACAGAGATGAACTGTCCAGCCTAAACAAAATGTTGGATCAAATATGTCAGATCCATAGCACCCTGGATAAACCTGCAAATCACACCCACTGAGAATGTTGGGTCTTCAAACAGTCCGGCAAGCTCAACGCCGAACACAAGGGGCAGGATACACCAAGTGAAGACGAGGATGAGCCTCGCAATCAAAGCACAGGGGAACAGAAGAAATTCCCACCAGAAGTCAAAACAGTCAATGTGTTACACGTGATATAAGGAAGAAACAAAGCGGCACCCTTAAAGGAACATGCCCAGGGCCTATCACCGCGGAGCTCCACCACTGGTCGTCCCAACCGATCACCTTCGACCATCGGGATTACTCGGCAAGTATCCGGCGTGCAGGATGGGCTGCCTTGGTATTAGATCCAATAATTGACAGATACCACTTCACCCGAGTCCTGATGGACGGCGGCAGCAGTTTAAATCTGATTTATCAGGACACAGTCCGCAAAGTGGGGATAGACCCATCAAAAATTTTCCGCAGCAATGCTGCCTTTAAAGGAGTAACACCAGGCCCGGAGGCTCACTGCAGGGGCTCCCTGCTATTAGAGGTTATATTCGACTCCCCCGACAACTTCCGCAGAGAAAATTTAACCTTCCACGTTGCTCCGTTCCAAAGTGGCTATCAAGCACTACTCGGATGCGAAGCTTTTGCTCGCTTTAACGCAATACCGCATTACGCTTCCCTCAAGCTCAAGATGCCCGGTCCACATGGCATAATTATAGTAAATGGAAATATTGAGCGCTCCTTGCGCGCCAAAGACGGTGCGGCCGCCTTGGCCGCCGCACACTAAACGGCCTCACCAACTCAAGCATTTGATAGGTCGTTAAGACCACGGACACGGCTAGATGAGTCCGGCTCAGCTATATGTAATTAATACAAGTTTGATGGCTATACCCCTATTACAATACAAGGGGCTCAACGCACGCGCAAAAGTGGCAATAAGGCTCACCTTCACTCATTTTCAACTGTATATTGTTTATTTAGTATAACTTAAGTTTTGCACGGCAACTTTTCAATTAAGTTCCTCTCTTTTTCAGATGACCATCGTGCTACACCCGTCCAGAATATGGCACAACGGAGACACAGGATGTGCAGCAGGGACCCGTTCCAAGGATTCTTCGTAGATTAAGACCCTGCGTAAACCTTTTTTACTTTCTCGTGTTGATTTACATCCCTCGGATTCTCAGTACAACCGAGAAGGATGCTGACGTCTTAGCATGTGGCCACGCCAGAATAATGCACGTACCTGGACACCAGGGGTTATTACAAAGGGTACTGTTTAGACTCGGCTTACACCATAAAGACTGAATACCTTAGGGAGTGTTCGGCGTCGCGAGTTTGGCCTTATATGCATCAGCTCCGAATCATGTCTTTGGTGAAATGTTGGGTTTGCCCGGCTCCTGTGTTTTGCGGCCTTACGTTCCACTCCATCGGCTAGGGCGGCACCAGGAGAACTACTGCGATTGTGCCCTGGTTCATCCGGACGAGCACCTCAGTAGAGAAAGCCGAAAACTGACTGTCATGATATAGCATAAGACTGGTCAACCACTCGATGACCTATCGGAATCTTCGGGATTCCTCCGCATTAACGAAGGGTCGTGTCCCAGCCAGGCATGTACGCACCCCGAATCCGGGCGAGTGCGGAGCCACCAGGGGCTATATAGTAGCCCCACTGTCAAACTCCTATGGCTAAGTGAAAGTGTTAAAGCATTATAGTCCGGTTGCCTAGTTCGCTGCGCCATCACCTCCTTCCTAGGACCAAGACGTTGGATTAAGTGTGAATATGCATCTTCTACGAACACCCCCGCATTGTATGCGGGGGGGCTGAAGCCGACGACTGCAATCTTTCAGGTTATATACATATATACATAAACGGCCGCACAGGAGGCATCACAATACTTTCGGTTAAAAGTATAAAGGAAAATTTTGTTTTTGCCACTCTATATTTTGCCAATTTTCCTTATGCCACTCTAGATTTTGACATTTCACTTTTGCCACTCTTAGTTTTTGACAAATATCTGAATTGCCATTCCGGTGGCAAAAGCAAAATATTAGGAGTGGCAATTGTGACACATTTCAAAAGTTAAGAGTGGCAAAAATGAAATAAAATTATTCTGCTTTTGCCACAGAATGGCAATTGTGATAATTGTCAAAACCTAAGAGTGGCAAAAGTGAAATGTCAAAATCTAGAATGGTATAAGGAAAATTGGCCAAATCTAGAGTGGCAAAAACAAAATTTTCCCAAAGTATAAACACATCCTTGATAAATTTAATAAAACATTGTTTCTATAATGGGAATACATGTCACTCAAACATAATATTCTTCGAGCACTGGGCCTCTATCAAACGAGCACCATCAAGAACTTGTTCAAAATAGTGCTCGGCAGCCACTCGGCCTATGGCCGAACCCTACGCCACGACAGTGGTAGCCTCCATCTCCGCCCAGTATGCTTTGACACGGGCAAGGGCCATCCGCGAGCCTTCTATGCACGCCGACCTCTTCATCGCATTGATGCGCGGCACCGCACCAAGGAACTGCTGCACCAGGCTAAAATAACTATTCGACTTTGGCCTTTCCGGCCACAGCTGATCCACGACAGACCTCATGGCGAGTCTGGACAACCTATTGAGTTCGGCCCATTCGGCTAGCTGATCGGTCAATGGAAGTGGACGCTCTGGAACGTTAAACTGCGACCAGAACAGCTTGTCCACTTCACGATCTGTTTGATCTCGGAAGTATTCGGCCGCATCGACAGTGCTCGCCGCCAAGTCCAGATATGCGTCTGCCGAACTCCACAGCCGATCCAGAGGGGCATACCACGGATCTCCGAACTTCCTCCGCAGCAAAAAGGGCTTCCCAGCCACAATGTCACACGCTTCACGCAGCTCCTCCTTCTTCGCTCTCATGGCAGAACATGTGTCTTTAGTCGCCATCATGGCCTTTTGAAGGTTCGTCGCCTTCGCTCGGATTTCTTCCTCGCGGAATTGGCAACGGTTGGTAGTGTCTTTCAACTTTACAGCCATCTTGGCCATTTTCTCTTTGCTCTCACAATGCGCAGCCTTCTCGGCTCTTAACTCTTCGGCCGCCTTCAAAGCAGCCGCATTACTACTCCTTGCTTGTTCTTTGGCCCAGGCAAGTTCCGCCCGAAGGGTCTCCACGGTGGCAGGTCCATCTGCAGTCACAACATATTAAAGATATTGGCATCACGCTGCTCTTACTATGTGACATTCACCAGAAAATATCACTTACCCGTGCCTCGTCAAGCCGCTTGTTAACAAGCTGGATGTCGGCATCCGCCGCATCCAGTTGCCGCTTTAGTTCGGCAAACTCATGAGTCTGGCTAGCCACCGGAGCTTCCACTACCTGCAAATAAAGGCGGTATGGTTATTACCTGGGACTACGATCCTTTGTTTTCCGCCGTTCTCGGTGACAACCAGAGTCTCAGGGGCTACTATCTACACAGGGCACACCTAACAATGTTGGGTACTATCACAAAGGTATATCATTTTACGTACCTCAAAACCCGTTACTAGACTCATAAAGGCATCATGCAACCCGCTTTCGGCGGACGAAATCCTTTCCATCACCGTACCCATCAACGTACGGTGTTCTTCCAAGATGATCGCTCGCTTCAGCAGATCCCTCAGTGCGTCCGACCGCATACCAGACGGCGCCGGACTCTTTTGTTTTCCCTCTTCAAGAGCCGGATGCTGGGGAATTCGGGTGACTATAGGATTATCTTCTGGCCTCATCGGATCCAGAGAGGCCCTTCGTGATGAAACTTCAAGGTCACCCGCTTCTTGAGTGGAGGAGTCCGGGGGAGGCATTTCGCTCTCCATCATCTTCGGAAGAAGGTCACCCGCTTCTTGAGTGGAGGAGTCCGGGGGAGGCATTTCGCGTGGGCTTTGTGCGGCAAGAGCACCTTCCAGGGCAGGACCCTCTGCTAGAGACTTCTTCTCTCGTTTGGAAGCCTTGGTTTCCGGATCTTCAGAGGCGGTCCTCTTCCTTCCCCGGAGCGAGAGAAGGTCAGATTCTTCCCCTTGGTTATCCTCCCTCACGGAGGCGCTCATTCCCTCGGTTGGAATTGGTAGCGATGGGGGCCGCTTTCACCCTCATTATTCCCCCCTTTATCATCCTTTGAGGGCTCCGGGTAAGGTGCTAGCTCGAGCATCTTTTCCAGTACGGGATTGTCCAAACCCTCAGGAAGGGGGGCCGAACACCGAATCATCTTCGCCTTTGTTAGCCAGTCCTGGTCAGAGAGCGATTTCTCAGAATGACGTCATGATAAACAAAAGACGGTGTGTTCAGCTAGAGAATTACTTACTTAGTCGGCGGTGCGGTTCCTGCTCAGGCCCACATCCTCGGTAGTATCCGGACACTCTGTTTTTGGTCTGAAGAATGATTTGTACATCTCCTCATGTGTCAGGCCGAGGAAATTCTGAATAGCGCGCGGTCCTTCTGGGTTGAATTCCCACAAATGGAGGGGCCGGCGTTTGCAAGGCTGGACTTGACGAACCGGCATGACTTGCACTACCATGACCAAACTAAAATCTCCCTCGAAGAGATCCCGGATGCGGCTCTGCAGTATGGGCACATCCTTAGCTGGACCCCAGCTCAGCCCCCTGCTGATCCATGACATCAGTTGTGGTGGAGGGCCCGAGCGAAAGGCGGGGGAAGCTACCCACTTGGCACTTCTGGGAGCAGTGATGTAGAACCACTCCCGTTGCCATAATCCGGGCACCACTGGAAAGGAACCTTTTGGCCATGGAGCTCCAGCAATCTTGCTTACTAATGCACCCCCGCACGCTGCATACTACCCCTCAACCGTCTTCGGCTTCACATCAAAGGTCTTGAGCCACAAGCCGAAGTGAGGGGTAATGCGGAGGAAGGCCTCACATACGACAATAAATGCCGACATGTGGAGAAAGGAATCCGGGGCTAGATCATGGAAATCAAGCCCATAATAGAACATAAAGGCCCTTACGAAGGGATCCAGTGTGAGGCCTAGTGGTCGGAGGAAGTGGGAGATGAACATGATGTCTTGATGGGGTTCAGGAGTAGGGACAACCTGCCCTCGGGCGGGCAGCCGATGTGAGACTTCGGCGGTCAGGTATCCACCGGCCCTGGAGACTAGATCCGGACATGATTGAAGATCCAAAGCACCTAACCTAGGCTTTGAGTGTTAGAACTCGAGGCGGGGGAGGGATTCGATTGAGCACGGGAGGAAAAAAGTAAAAGCCTTGACCCTTTATAAAGAGGGTGAATATCAAGCGTCCTCCTCCTGGCCGTTTGGGACTTGCCTAAAATCCAGGAGTCCTAGGCGTGGTCGGGTTACCCACGCCCGTATTGATGAGAATCCCGTAATAAGGGGAAAATGATCTCTGCTTTGACAAGACGTGTCAAGAAACTGCCTCGCGTTATGTGCGGGGCTAGTTAAAGGAAACGGTTCGAATAATCACCGGGCCATGGCATAATGTCATGTTGCCGAAACAAGTCAGCAGATTAGATTTGTGGAAATATTATTCTCTCTACAGTGGTATGTGGAACTTATTTTGCAGGGTTGGACACTATCCTTGTATTCAAATTCTTCCGTGGTGTATTCGCAGGAGGAACCCGCCTTGCAATGCCGAAGACAATACTGCGCGTCGGACTCATCGTCATTGAAGCCTGGTTTAGGGGCTACTGAGGGAGTCCTGGATTAGGGGGTCTCCGGACAGCCGGACTATATCCTTTGGCCGGACTTTTGGACTATGAAGATACAAGATTGAAGACTTCGTCTCGTGTCCGGATAGGACTCTACTTGGCATGGAAGGCAAGCTAGGCAATACGGATATGTATATCTCCTCCTTTGTAACTGACCTTGTGTAACCCTAGCCCTTTCCGGTGTCTATATAAATCGGAGGGTTTTAGTCCATAGGATAACATACAATCATACCATAGGCTAGCTTCTAGGGTTTAGCCTCTCCGATCTCGTGGTAGATCAACTCTTGTAATACTCATATCATCAAGAATAAATCAAGCAGGACGTAGGGTTTTACCTCCATCAAGAGGGCCCGAACCTAGGTAAAACATCGTGTCCCCTGCCTCCTGTTACCACCCGCCTTAGACGCACAGTTCGGGACCCCCTACCCGAGATCCGCCGGTTTTGACACCGACAACGTGCGTGTGAGAGACGGGTCAGGAGGCTTGCACGAATGATGAGGGGGGACGATGTGACTGTGGTAAGCAGACGTGACTACATAGGAAGATCAATCACCCTTTGTTAGAGAAAGGAGAGTCATAACTTGTGAGGTACGTCGATCGATGGGGGGGTAGTTAAAGTTGATCTAGGTATATGTTGGGAGATCGATTGGTATACATGCATGTGTGTGTTAGAAGCAAATGAGGCACGAGGAGAAGGATAGAGAGAGAGGGATGCATGTAGGAGGTGGTACGGGAGGCATAATATATCGAGGGGGAGGAGTGTGCGAGTACAAGAACGATGAAAAGAGTGGTGGGAGTGAGGCATGGACGATGACAAGAGAAGAGGGGAAGCTTGTGTTTGTGCTAGGAACACCTGGCTAGAGAGGAATATCGATCGATGTGTGCTGTAAAGAAGGAGCTGGGGGGCCTACACACACCGTGGGTGAACGACCTAAAGTGAAAAGACGAATTTGTGCGATGGATCTAGAGAATTCTGAGGGAGGGTGAGAGGGATGCGGGCGTGTGCATGCACAAGAGAAAGTTAGCGCTAGCTACAAAGATAAGAGGGTTGTGTGGGAGTAAAAGACGAATAGAGATCATATATACTTCATTATAAAAAGCGAATTCAGATATTTGAAGAATTTATCATAGTGTTTCAAACCGACGCATGTGTGAATATATAAAACGGTGATACACATGGTGTGGTTATAAACATGTTATACTACATTTAATATATTTTATCTCTACTCTTATAAAAAATGGAGTTGTTGATGATGGTGTGCCTGCCATCCTGCATTATAGGCCGTCCGATTTATATTTGGCGGATAGCAAGGAAACTGTGATGGTTGAAGTTGGCAACAATCATGATTGTAGATTCTTATTGAAATAGAGAAACGAATTCAAATTTAGTTCGAATTGCAGCAGTAGTATAGACATTTGGAATGCACTAAAATGTTGGTATGAGTAGGTTACATGCATTATACAGCAAGCAAAAAAATTTAATCGGACATAACATGGATTCATACTCCCTCCTTCCATCTATATAGGGCGTAATGAGATTTTTAAGACCGCCTTTGACTATTGACAAGATTAATAGTACATGACATGCACAGTGTGAAAATTATATCATTGAAAGAACCTTTCATAGACAAAATTAACGGTGTGCTTTGTGTAAGTTGCATGTCATATATCATTGCTCTAATATTTAGTAAAAGTTAGCATCGAAAAACGCATTAGGCCCTATATAGATGGAAGGAGGGAGTGGCTTTGAATAGCATTTGTATAGTAAAATGGGGCAAGACTCTCTCTTTGTGTGGTGTGAATAGTTTTATTTTTTTCGTTTTCTATTTGGTTGAGGGAAGTGCGAATTGATTTGGTACGTACAAGTACAATATTACTACACGTTAGGCTTGTCCCTAAATTTAACCCACGTCTTTTTATATCCCTAAAATTCAGATATCCTGCTCCCAAAACTGGCGCCTTCACAATCCGCGCCTTGCTATCCCGAAATTACAACACGCGCGAAAACTCCCTCCAGCTGCCAAATCCCGACACGTGAAATCCCCCTTCTAACCCTGAGCCGAAAGGGCCGCTAGTTCAAATCGGTGGGGGGTACTTTTGTAACACACCCTACATTTTGGACAAGCGCGTCCCTAAGTCATGCTTCACCCCCTCCCATCACCCCCTCCCAGGCCGCCATAACCTCTCCGCTCCAGCCGCGAAACCCCACCCTCCTCCGTCCGCCACGTCACCGTTGCCCAGCCGGAGCCTCTGCCCCGACGACGTCATCCACTGCAACAGCTCGACATCCCTCATCCACCTCCCTGGATGAGGATCCGTCGTCCATCTCGCCGTCCCGCCGGTTCAGCCGCCCCGTCCTCCACCTCCAAGGAGCTGCTCCGATGATCGCCTCGTCTATCACGGCTGCTCCATCCCCACAGTGTCGCCTTAACCTGCTCCACCGGAACCGCAACATCCTCACCGACTCCTCGGACGAAGCCGAGGCCTACTCGGTGCCACCAAAGAGGTTGCACACTCATCGCATCGCACCTTCTGCTTAACTCGACCTCCCGACGCCGACAGTGCTCCATCTCGCACCCCCATGGAATGGCTACCTTGAAGCCGGCGCCGCAGGCGACATCTCCACGGTGGCTCTCCCCCAGTGTGAGGCCCCTTCGGTGGCAGCGTCCATACCAGCCGGATTTGCTGCTGCTGCTCTGGCTCTCGCTCGATTGCTCGCTCACCCAGCTGCTGCTGCTGCTCTCCCCCTCACTCATGCTGCTGCTCTGCTCCGATTAAGCCACACTTCAGTCGACTGAATCGACTTTTGGGTCAGTCGATTTTCAGGGGTTGGGGGGATCGCCGGAGTTAAGGAAGAACCACCCGCAGCGGGGACGGGGGCTCACCGGAGAGGTACCCCACTATCTATCTTAGGGTTCAGGGTGGGGGCGGGGGCCTAGAGGGCTGGCCGGGGCGGCGGTGGCGAGTTGTTTCGGGGCGGCGAGGCGGCGCTGGGGCCGGCGGTTCGACCGGTGGTGGCTCGCGGCTCAGGGGGGTGCATGTTGAACATGAACTGCAGGCCCTCCCTAAACTACATGTCAAGTGCCTCTCTGCTACCACTGCGTTCAGTTTCGTCAGTAGCATTCAGATTCCATAGTAAATTTCAGTTTCGACAGTTAAGTTCAGAGTCAACAGTTTTTACCTCATCTGTTGTAGTCAGGTGGTTTTTGGTGATGTTAATTTTACATCCATTTTACATCATCTATTGGAGATGCTATTAGAATTCCACTTGAGATTGATGATGTTTGTCTTGTGCTGCTTCAGCCTTGACGTCTTACGGCTCACCGGAGCTGCTCCAACGACAGAACGATCCATCACAACAGAGCAGTGCCCTGGACGTCATCTACAGATACCTCAGATCTTCCTCCACACCTCCAACAGCCACCTCTGCCTCAACTGCTTCAGCGACCAACCCAATGATGCTGAGGTCGACACGGCTACGGCAAAGAGGTTGTACACTTGTTGCATCACTTATTACTATACATTCATGTCGATCCATTAGGGCTATTTTGGTTCAACAGAAAAACGCCGATCCACTGGTTGTTACCATCGCTCTAAATTTCTGCATGCTCTCCTTACATAATCTCACCATATTTTTTTCGTATGCATGTCAGATATTGTACACAGTCATGCTGAACATGTAGAGAAAAAGAGAAGAGTTTTGCGTGGCAATACAATGTCATACAGACATCGCTCCATGGTGGGTTCAATGGCAAACCCTCCCCACCCCTCTCCAGATTGTAATCCAGAGGAAGATATCTGTTCTGAGGCGGATTCAGACGCCGCTGACTACTCCTATTTACCTCCAAGGTGTTTGCTCTACCTTGGCATGATGATGTTAGTCATATCATGCATATGTTGCCTTGCAGTGCCTACTTTTGACATCATATATGTCATCTGCTTAGTTTAGACATGTTCTCTAATGCCACCTGTTTAGTTTCTATATCATATATGGGAATTATGCAGTCTCATGTCTTTTAGCCAGCCATAATATATGTGAAATGTGCAATGCCATCCTGTTTAACCAGACATCATATATTTGAATGATATCTTGCCCATCCTTTTCTTCATTACATTTCCATTTGTCGACAATGTTCATACATTAAACTACTCTTCCTGTGAATCAGCCATTTGGGTGGGAGATGGAAAAATCTGGAGTGAAAACAAGGCCTCAGAGCAAACAGTGCTACCCGTCGAAGCAGATCTCTTGTTGGGTCCCGATTGCTCCTCAGAGATGGATTCAGAGACAGATGACCAGTCCTATTCCCCCACTGAGGTGTATGCTCTAACTTGGCACAGTTATACTACTCATATCATGCATACGGTGTCTTGCATTGCATAGTTTAGACATCATATACACAATATTCAACACAATGTTCTTAGTTTAGACATCATATCGAATGCCCTCTGTTTAACATATAAATCACATATGTGAATTAAATGATGCGATCCTGATTACTTAGATAACATGTAGGTGAATTGTGTCATGTGATCTTGTTTAGTTATTCATCATATCTTTGAATTATGTTATGCTATGCTATCCAGTTTAGATAGACATCATATATATGTGAAATTATGTCATTATATCCATTTTAGTTAAACAATATACATATCAACTATTTAATGCCCTCTTTTTTCCACACTATCTATTGCATCTGTCTCTCATACAATGTCTGTACATTCTACTACGTTTCCTGTTTATCAGCCATTTGAATTGGAGCGGGTGATGCCAGTATCTAGCGGACTAAAAACATGGTTTTCAAATAAAATAGTGCTACCTCTTGGTGGAGATAGCACCCCGGTTGTACATGCACAAGAACCAGCCCTACCACACATAACCCAAACTCTCGCAGATTGTACCCCTACTGTGATGGACAGAGAACCAGCCTCACCCAATCTAACCCCAACCCCAGCCGATAGTAACCCAGTTCCTATTGACACAGCACCATCTCCACCAAAGAGCTCCCAAACAACAGCAGTTAGTAAGGCAGCTCCAGTGCCCAAAGGGCCAGTACTATCATGGTGAACCCCAACTCCACCAGTTAGTACACCTATTCCTGTGGAGGAAGCACAACCAGCTAGTCATAGTTTAGCATCTATCACATTTGATGTTGTTAAATCGTATGTGCGTATCTTCCCATCTTGGAAATATTATACTAAAGATGAAGGAAAATGCCAGTTGAAGGTGTTTGTCCAGGAGTTATGTGTAAGTAATGTTATTCATGGCAATTACTTTGCTTCGTCCCATACATCCTACCTCCATGATGGTTATAATACAGCAAATTTTCCCATTTTTCTCTATAGAGAAAGACCGGTCTGGAAACTCAGGATGAGGTAACCTGTGCTAATACCTCTTCTATCTTCAAGAATGCTTGGTGGCAGTATCGGAATTACCTAAAGAAAACGTACTTCACTGGCAAAGAAACTCATCAAATTCCCTTATGTTCTCCTGAGACACATTTACTGGACGATGACTGGGAACGCCTTGTTCTGTACTGGTCCCGAACCAAGAATGTGGTAAGGTCTATGAGATCATCTTCTATTTTTAAGTATTATATTCTTGCGTCTTACTGTACTCTATTCATGTAGAACAAGTGCCTAAACCCGAAGAACAATTGTTCTAATTTAAGATTCCATTGCTATCATAGTTCAAAAAAGCGCTAGGTGTTAATTGTGCGTTTTGCCACTGCCTTGCGCTTTACTGACCAAAGCGCATGCTTATGCGCAGTTATGCATAGATTATGCGTAGTTAGGCGCAATGCGTTTTGCCAACGCCTAGAGCCTAGGCGCGCTTAAGTGCTCGCTTAGGCGCGCCTTTTTTAACTGTCACAGCCCTAGATTCATGTCTGTAAATAGTTGCATCAGTGAGCATGCATCATGTTTAAATTCAAAGGAAATTTGAATTGGGGATGACCAAGCCCTAGCACTAAGTCAATTCAACTAGGTTCAAGTTTAAATCTTTTCAATGAACCTAGAATGACCTTTAGAAAAGTTCATGATTTTTGATAAAGGTGAAAACCTCTGCCAAAAATGATGCCAATATTTTTAGGCCATTCTGGATTTTTGAATAACCCATATTGTATTTGAATTGGGGCATTTAAATACTATTAGTATTTTTAAATGCTCCAACAATTCTGAAAATAGTTAAGGGCCTGTGTAATAATTAATTTAATGCCCACAATTATTTTCAGGATTTATTAAAATGATTTGGGTTATAAACTAAATCAAAACAAAATAACAAAAATAGAAAAGCAAAACAAATTATAAAAAACAGAGGAGAGAAAGACTTACCTGGCGCTTACCTGCAGCAGATCCGGCCCAGTTCTTTTCCTGATCCAACCCACCACCGCAGCCTCCCTGTCGTCTTCCTCCCTGGACAGAAGGACAAGCGCGTGCTCGCTGCGCGCTGGCCACGCGCCTCGCCAACTCCTGCTTGCCGCCGAGGGTCTGGATGCCTCCCCGAGTGCCACGCACTCCCCCTCGACCCCTGCACCTCTCCCCTCTCCCCCGGAACCCCCTGTCCCTCCTCTGCTCTCTTCCCGCAACGCCACCATCGCCGCCGCTCGCTGTTGCCGCGGCCAGAGCCACCTCCTCGCCCTCCACCCGAGTCCAGAAGCTCCGCCTCGTCTACCTCGTCCTCTCCGTCGACTCATGTGACGTCGGACGCCTCGAAGCGCTGCCCCTAACGCCTTCTTCTTCATCGGGTCGCCGAGATCGCCTCCGTCGCCCCGCTTGCTCCGGCCCCTCCGCGAGCTCACCGACTCGCTCGTCGTGTTCTACGTGAGCTTCTGATCATCCTCCCCCTCTCCTTTCTCTCTCTTGCACTTCGTAGCCGCCACGCCCCCTCGCCCGACTGCACCGCCGCCTGCACTCGCCGCCGACACGACTCCGGCGACCATTTGTTCCGGGCGTCGTGTCCAACACACTCGCTGCCCCGCGTAGCCGCCGTAGGGGTCATGCATGCGCCTCCACGGCCACTACATTGGCATCACCGCGCTCACCCGAACGCCGGCGCCGCCCCGATCTCGTTTCCGGCGAGCTCCGGCCGTCCCCGCTGCCGCCACATGTCGCGCTGGATGCGGGTGAGCTCCAGCTCCCCGTAGATGGCCTCGGCCGCCCGTTTTGTCGCCGGAGACGCAAACCCGAGGCACGCCGCCGCGACTGGCCTCGCCGGCATCAAGTCGCCGGCAGGTTTGACCCCGCTGACCAAGTTGACCCCGGGTGGGCCCAGTTTGACCCCTCTGGGTCTATGACAAATGGGACCCGCCTGCTAATTAAGTTAGGATTAGGACTAACTAAAAATTAGTTAGACTATGACACTGACACGTGGGACCCACTGGTCAGGTTTGACCCGGACCGTCCCAGTTGACTGCTGAAGTCACGCTGATGCACTGCTAACGCAATAAAGCATTTACTGGATTTATTCTTTTACAGTAAATTCCAGAAAATAGCCAAAACTCTAAAAATCATAGAAATTAAACCGTAACTCCAAATGAAATAATTTATATATGAAAAATTATCAGAAAAATATAAAGAATGTGTTTATGCCATTTTCATGCATGTTTGAGCAAGTTAACATCACCAACTAGGACAATTCATGTTTATGGAATATATGGTATGTAGTTTTGGAGTTGGAATTTGCTATATGTTTGAATTCCACTTCAATTATTATGACTAACTGTTGCATTAGGTGAATTCAGTACCTTAACATGCCATGATCATACATCATGTTTGTTGCATTGCATTGCTTGTGTTCCTTCTGTGTTTGCCGGTGATTGTTCCCCCTCGGTAGACGATGTTTCCGACGATGAGATCGATGACACCGATGAAGAACTATACTATCTTCAGAAGTGCCAGGAAAGCAAAACCCCCTTGTTCATTCCGAAACAATCCCACTCTCTCGCTCCTGCTCTCTTTTACTACATTAGGACTACAACGATTCAACTATTACATGCTGCGGTAGTTGAACCCCTTTCCTCTGCATGACCTGTCATTGCCACAATAAATAGATGAAACCCACTAGCATGAGTAGGAGTTGTTTGAGCCCTGATGTGCCTACTCATTCATGCTTGTTTGTCATGCCTGCTACTGCTTAGAGTTGAGTCAGGTCTGATTCATCGGGGGTGAATTAGAATGGCGTTGAACATGTCCTAATGTGTGTGAGCTAAGTGTGTTGAACACGATTTGGTAAAGGTATCGATGAGAGGCCATGTAGGAGTACATGGTGGGTTGTTTCATTGGAACCGTCCTTAAGCACCGAGATCTGTATGTGTGATTTAAGAACCAGTTACTACCATGCATTGGGATCCTTAATTGACTCTCTCGGCTTCTTAACCACCCTAGTCCTCTGTCCAGGAGTTGCAACTAGTTTCTGGTGTTTGTAGGATATGTGTTGGCGGCCGTGCGTAGCGCTGACCCCAGGGGTGGGCTATGTTGCGGTAGATACACCGTGGCCGGGCATGCCGGGTGCCCGTTTGGTGTCTCGGAACCCTGTACACATCGTTCGGGGCCGTATGTGGAAACCTCGGCCGGACTCCCTGCGGATGGAACCTGGATAGGCGATAAACCTGGACTAGAGACTTGAGTGTTTAGGTAGGCCGTGGCCGACACCCTCGTTGGGCTTCCGCTTGAAGGTTGCCGAGTACATGTCGTGTAAACGGCGGTAAGTGGTGAGAGCGTGTATGAAGAAGTACACACCTGCAGGGTTAACATCATCTATTCGAATAGCCGCGCCCGCGGTAAAGGACTACTTGGTTGCCTATACAGTTCATAGACAAGTGAAAGTGGATACTCTAAAATGCGCAAGATAAGCATGAGTGCTATGGATGGCGTTCTCGTAGGGAGACGGGAGAGGATCCATAGTGGTGTATTGATATGGTGAATATGTGGACTCGTGTGCGCCACCTCAAAAGAGTTGCTTGCAGTCGTAGTTCAGGTTAGCCACTGGGTCAAAGCTGGCTTGCTGCAGTTAAACTCCAGTACCCCTTTGTTGATACCGATGCATATGTAGTTAGTTCTGATGTAAGTCTTGCTGGGTACATTGTACTAAGGTTTGCTTAATTTATGTTTTTGCAGAGAGACTTCAGTCTCGCTGGTAGTTCCACGTGGACTTCGACGTTTAGCTTGTTACATCAGCTACGATCTTGTGCCCTCGGCAGGATCAGGTAGATAGTCAGGCTTCTCAGCCTTTTTCATTTGTAGATGTGTGTACTCAGACATGTTAAGCTTTCGCATGTGCTTTGTCTGGTATGCTCTGTATGTTGGGGTCATGAGACCCATGTTTGTAATGCTTGGCTCCTCGGAGCCTAATGAATAAATACTCTGAGTCGTAGAGTCTTGTTGTGATGCCATGTTGTATTTGCACATATCGAGCATATTGTGTGTATGATTGAAATGCTTGGTATGTGTGGGATCCGACAACCTAGTTGTTTATCCTTGGTAGCCTCTCTTATGGGAAAATGTAGTCTTGTGCTTCCATGAGCCATAGTAGTCTGCTACAGCCCGGTTCACCGGAGTCCTGCTAGCCCAGCACTACTGCTCCGGAACACTTGACTGGCCGGCATGTGATTCACTTCGTTCCTGTGTCTGTCCCTTCGGGGAAATGTCACGCGGTGACATCCGGAGTCCTGCCTAGCCTGCTACAGCCCAGGTTCCCGGAGTCCTGTTAGCCCAGTGCTACAGCCCGGATTCGCACGCTGCTGACCGACATGCTCGATGTTGATTCATGTATGCCTGTCCCCATAAGTTAGTGCCAGTTTGGGTTCATGACTAGTCATGTCGGCCCGGGTTCTCTGTCATATGGATGCTAGCGACACTATCATATACGTGAGCCAAAAGGCGCAAACGGTACCGGGCCATGGTAAGGCGACACCCGTGGGAATACCATGCGTGAGGCCACAAAGTGATATGAGGTGTTACAGGTTAGATCGGTGTGACTTAGAATCGGGGTCCTGACAGCTTTGGTATCAGAGCCTGACTGCCTGTAGGATTATCAAGCCAAGCTGGTCGAAGTTGAGTCTAGAAATGCTTTAGTTATATAAGGGAATTGATTGTGGATGGGAACGTAAGGCTCTTTTTACTCCTTTCCCTTATGCCCTTCTGCTCTGAGTCAACCTCTTCTTTTCTACGGGGGTTAAGAACTAGGCTTCTCTTCTATTTCTCAAGATGACGTGTTACTAAACCGTAGTTGCCTAGGATTGTTGAGTTCAAGCCTTAGTTCAGTTCCTACTACTTCCATATGTCATAGCTGGCCTCAGAACTTTGATATTGTGATGTTGAGTGGTTATGCCACCATTTTGCAGGATGTCTCAAATCATTTTGAGCATTTACAGCTGTTATGTTGTCTGAGTCATCCTAGGTTTTCTAAATAGTCTGATGCACTTGCAAATCTTTCCTCCATGTTCCCGTTGTATTTTTGGGCCAGATTAAGCACACTAATCGGTGTGTTGAGGTACTCTGTTGCCTAGACATATATGTTGGAGCTACTATTATGACCCTAGGTGTTTTAGGGACTCACCTAGTAATCTAGCCATGTTTTGTGTTCCCAAAGTGATCATTCTGGCTACCATCCTCGAAAGCATCCCGTGATGCCATTTAGTTAGTAGGCCTTCTATTTCTGGGTTTTGAACCCGAGATTCACCCTACTTACTTCATGTTGATAGTGTTTGCTCGTTCCTTTAGGATATTAGTAACCTTTGTGATAGTCCTCGAGGTCTGTGGTACATCGTTCTTCCAACTACCATGAACTACTTATGGCAGAAGTTCCTCGTTGAACCGAAAGATCACAACGAGAGTGCTCTTAATGAGTTCTCCCTTCTATATTGTGAATCTGCCAGTTCTACCGTTCTACATGGGTTATCCGGAAGAAATGTTGAGCTTTGCTCGACATACTAATCTATGCATCTACAACTCAGAAAGATATATGTTCCTTTGAGTTGTCCCTCTTTAGCTGGTATCTGAACTTCGTCTATCAATTGTTGGTCAAGAGTAGTTGTGCATTGGTGTTATCGATGCCTATTATTCATGTGATCCGTCAAGCCATTCTATTCTGGAATGACTAGGAGAAACAAACTCCAGTACCTCATCCATATCTAGGATTGGGTCAAAGCAGTTGTATTCCGCAGATCAAAATGTCAATCCAGCTTTTGATTCTGTTCTACCCTGAAGTATTGCCCTCTTTATGTCAGGAATATCATAGGAATTGCACAACCTCCTATGAAATCTTGATACAGTGATAGTTCTTGCCATCATTATTCATTCCTCGGTCCCATGTTGTTGTAACCGGAATGCCGACAAGTAAACTGTGATGTGTGAAATAAATACTCCTAGCAACCCTATTGCTTGGTAGATAATGGACAATAATCTTATCCTTAGCGTGTTGATTATTGAATCATCACCCTAAGGTTTATCGTGCTACCTAGTCCTTATTTCCGATGCACTTTTCGATCAATGAGTTAGGATAGTGTCAATCCTTGCTTATTTGATCATATCGTCTTGCCCTGAAAAGCAAGATTGTTCTCGAGCTTATTAACATATCGGTGGTTCGTGATTTTCTGAATATCTTCTCGGAAGTATCACCAGGTCATCACCTGACCGATATGGTGAGTTCGTGATCAAGTTGGTTTACCAATAAACCACTCTTTCCCCAAGAATCCATGTTGGATACCCCTGAGCTAGTTGGTTAAGCTAAACAACAACTTGGAGAGTTGGAAGATAAAAGCTAGCCCAACTTAGTTCATTCCAAAGGGATATCCTTGTGTTTGTGTGTTAGTTGAAGAAAGATGATATCTTCATCAATTGTTCCTCGTGATCGGTTGTTGGATCTGTTGTCTTGTCAAAACTTTGATTTGAGTGTGGGCTATCCTCAAATCAAATCAGTACCAACGATATTCGTAATGTTGTCTTACCCTTGGTTGACCCCTCGAGCATACACCATTACATCTTTTGGTCTGACCAATACTATCACATTGTTCACATAATGTGGAAGTCCAGTGATATGGAAATTCCGATGAGTTGCTATTGAGCCCATCAGCAGCATTTTGTCTCCTCCATGATTTGTGTTGAACATCCAGCTAGTGTTGGAAACATGTGTAAGCATTTTCTTCATGCCCCGTTCCTGAAGTATATGTTTGGATGAAACAAGTGACTTCCTTTGATTCATGTGCATTTGATGTAAGTTGCCGCCGTGAATTCGAGAAAGTTTGTTTTGCTTCCACTGGAATCATCCCAAGTCAGTCATGCATGTGCGAAGTATTCTATGGTCTGATAGACTGATCATCTTCATTCTATATGTATCCCTAGCACACCAAGCCACTGATTGATTTGTTCAAGGAGAAGAAGTCTCTTCTTAAGAGCAAGACTTATGCAAGGACTTTGATATCCTTGATGATGGCTCCCCACCTGGACTCAGTAGTGTTTTATTATAAGACTACTACCTGGCCATGCTTGTCTGGGACAGCATGTTCACATGTTGTAGCAGAACCAGCTCATGTTCTGGAGCTTGCTATCATAGTTCATCTCCCGAGAATCTCGCAATGTCATCTCGTCGATTTGTGTTGCAAACTTTCTTTCTAGACTCGATGAGTCTGGAATATCCTGACACCAACCAGATCTGAATCTCAGGCAGATGTGATGGTTGGGACGTTTTCCCAAGAGCTATAATATTGGTCTCTTGGTAACCGGTAAAGTGGATGATGTGGCCAACACACCCAACCGGAAGACCTATTATTGTAGTATCTTGTTTGAAGAAGTTGGCCACCTCCCCATAAGGATCTCGTAGAATTTATTCCAATAGCAGTTCCTTATGGATTTTTGTGTTCCCGAAGTCCAACCTTTTACTTGATGTCCTAGATACCAAACCATATCAATAAATGGGTTATGCTAGCACATCAAGGAGAACATTAGAAGCAAAGTGCTAAATGTCTCTTGGTTGATCATCCAGATTTGATCCCTTGGCCTCGCTAAGGTGAAATCTGAGAAGGTGGTATCTCCCTTTACATCTGCATCGTCCATCACTATTCATCATGGTAGTATGTTGTGTTGCCAGGATCCTTGACACAGATATTGGTAAAACTTGATGAATATGGAAATGCTCAAGTTCTTGAGAGCACGCACAAGCACTAGGATTATCGTAGGCATTAATTGGGATCTCCTCTCAGTTTCTTCGATTATGCCATAACCTTTCTAACAGTGGAATCACTCTCTACTGTTCGGTTTCTCCCTAGTTACTAGAATCATTCCCAACATTTGCATTTTGTTCCCAGTTTGCACCCCATTGTGCCAATTTCCTATGGGTTGTCCTTCTCAGCAGTTGCTATCAAGGATCGTCTTCAAAAGTGGACTTACCATGGGTCCCATACATTTCCGGGATAAGCAAAAGTCATCCATTGCGTTGTCTTCAACAAGGTAGTCCACATCATCCATCCTAGTTCGAGTATGCCATTTCTTCGAGCTCTTTCAAACAATCAAATGTAAATTGCCTTAAGTTGGTATGAAGAGTTTCAATGATCTATGGATCAAAAGTAATTCTTTTTGCCACTTAAGGGAACAATCCAATGAGTCACCATTTCCAAGGTGCCCCGTTACGGGATCATGGCAATTACTTCCTCGCCACCTTGACACCATCCACCATCTTTCTAAGCGTGGAATTGTTGCCCACCAAATCAAACCCCGTCATTTGTTCTTCCATCCCTCTCGATGTGTTTTGTGTCTCAACTCGAGATGTTTCAACATCTCATTCCGTGAGTTGATCTTGTATAGCTCGATCTTCGAGAAGATCAATCCTAGTATAGCTTCTTTCCGTCGTCATCGCGTGGATGAAGATCTCAAAAGCGAGGATGTCAAGATCAATGTATGCAACGAATCAACAACCTTATGAGGTGCAACCTGGATCATGAAGATTGTGTTGGTCTTGTGCCCCCTCTGTCTTCTTACCTCACGTCTTGAATCTCGGGACGAGATTCTTGTTTGGTGGGGGTGAGTTGTCATAGCCCTAGATTCATGTCTGTAAATAGTTGCATCAGTGAGCATGCATCATGTTTAAATTCAAAGGAAATTTGAATTGGGGATGGCCAAGCCCTGGCACTAAGTTAATTCAACTATGTTCAAGTTTAAATCTTTTCAATGAACCCAGAATGACCTTTAGAAAAGTTCATTATTTTTGATAACGGTGAAAACCTCTGCCAAAAATGATGCCAACATTTTTTAGGCCATTCTGGATTTTTGAATAACCCATATTGTATTTGAATTGGGGCATTTAAATACTATTAATATTTTTTAATTCTCCAACAATTCTGAAAATAGTTAAGGGCCTCTGTAATAATTAATTTAATGCCCACAATTATTTTCAGGATTTATTAAAATGATTTGGGTTATAAACTAAATCAAAACAAAATAACAAAAATAGAAAAGCAAAACAAATTATAAAAGACAGAGGAGAGAAAGACTTGCCTGGTGCTTACCTGCAGCAGATCCGGCCCAGTTCTTTTCCTGGCCCAACCCACCACCGCAGCCTCCCTGTCGTCTTCCTCCCTGGACAGAAGGACGAGCGCGTGCTCGTTGCGTGCTGGCCACGCGCCTCACCAGCTCCTGCTTGCCGCCGAGGGTCTGGACGCCTCCCCGAGTGCCACGCACTCCCCCTCGACCCCTGCACCTCTCCCCTCTCCCCCAGAACCCCCTGCCCCTCCTCTGCTCTCTTCCCGCAATGCCACCGTCGCGGCCACTCACTGTTGCCGCGGCCAGAGCCACCTCCTCGCCCTCCATCCGAGTCCAGAAGCTCCGCCTCGTCTACCTCGTCCTCTCCGTTGACTCACGCGACGCCGGACGCCTCAAAGCGCTGCTCCCGACGCCTTCTTCTTCCTCGGGTCACCGAGATCGCCTCTGCCGCCCCGCTCGCTCCGGCCCCTCCCCGAGCTCACCGACTCGCTCGTCGTGTTCTACGTGAGCTTCTGATCATCCTCCCGCTCTCCGTTCTCTCTATTGCACTACGTTGCCACCATGCCCCCTCGCCCGACTGCGCCACCGCCTGCACTCGTCGTCGACACGACTCCGGCGACCATTTGGTCCGGGAGTCGTGTCCAACACACTCGCTGCCCCGCGTAGCCGCCGTAGGGGTCATCCATGCGCCTCCACGGCCACTTTATCTGCATCACCGCGCTCACCAGAACACCGGCGCCGCCCCGAGCTCGTTTCCGACGAGCTCTGGCCATCCCCACTGCCGCCACATGCCGCGCTAGATGCGGGTGAGCTCCAGCTCCCCCTAGATGGCCTCAGCCGCCCGTTTTGTCGCCAGAGACGCAAACCCGAGGCTCGCCGACGCGACTGGCCTCGCCAGCGTCAAGTCGCCGGCAGGTTTGACCCCGCTAACCAAGTTGACCCCGGGTGGGCCCAGTTTGACCCCTCTGGGTCTATGACAAATGGGACCCGCCTGCTAATTAATTTAGGATTAGGAATAACTAAAAATTAGTTAGAATATGACACTGACACGCGGGACCCACTGGTCAGGTTTGACCTGGACCGTCCTAGTTGACTGCCGATGTCACGCTGACGCACTACTGACGCAATAAAGCATTTACTGGATTTATTTTTTTACAGGAAATTCCAGAAAATAGCCAAAACTTCTAAAAATCAGAGAAATTATACCGTAACTCCAAATGAAATAATTTATATGAAAAACTATCAGAAAAATATGAAGAATCTGTTTATGCCATGTTCATGCATGTTTGAGCAAGTTAACATCACCAACTAGGACAATTCATGTTTATGGAATATATGGTATGTAGTTTTGGAGTTGGAATTTGCTATATGTTTGAATTCCACTTCAATTAATATGACTAACTGTTGCATTAGGTGAATTCAGTACCTTAACATGCCATGATCATACATCATGTTTGTTGCATTGCATTGATTGTGTTCCTTCTGTGTTTGCCGGTGATTGTTCCCCCTTGGTAGACGATTTTTCCGACGTTGAGATCGATGACAACGATAAAGAACTATACTATCTTCCGAAGTGCCAGGCAAGCAAAACCCCCTTGTTCATTCTGATACAATCCCACTCTCTCGCTCCTGCTCTCTTTTACTTCATTAGGACAACAACGATTCAACTGTTACATGGTGCGGTAGTTGAACCCCTTTCCTCTGCATGACCTGTCATTGCCACAGTAAATATATGAAACCCACTAGCATGAGTAGGAGTTGTTTGAGCCCTGATGTGCCTACTCATTCATGCTTGTTTGTCATGCCTGCTACTGCTTAGAGTTGAGTCAGGTCTGATTCATCAGGGATGAATTGGAATGGTGTTGAACATGTCCTAATGTGTGTGAGCTAAGTGTGTTGAACACGATTTGGTAAAGGTATCGATGAGAGGCCATGTAGGAGTACATGGTGGGTTGTTTCATTAGAACCGTCCTTAAGCACCGAGATATGTATGTGTGATTTAAGAACCAGTTACTACCATGCATTGGGATCCTTAATTAACCCTCTCGGCTTCTTAACCACCCAAGTCCTCTGTCCAGGAGTTGCAACTAGTTTCTGGTGTTTGTAGGATATGTGTTGGCGGCCGTGCGTACCGCTGACCCCAGGGGTGGGCTATGTTGCGGTAGATACACCGTGGACGGGCATGCCGGGTGCCCGTTTGGTGTCTCGGAACCCTGTACACATCGTTCGGGGCCGTATGTGGAAACCTCGGCCGGACTCCCTGCGGATGGAACCTGGATAGGCGATAAACCTGGACTAGAGACTTGAGTGTTTAGGTAGGCCGTGGCCGACACCCTCGTTGGGCTTCCGCTTGAAGGTTGCCGAGTACATGTCGTGTAAACGGCGGTAAGTGGTGAGAGCGTGTATGAAGAAGTACACACCTGCAGGGTTAACATCATCTATTCGAATAGCCGCGCCCGCGGTAAAGGACTACTTGGTTGCCTATACAGTTCATAGACAAGTGAAAGTGGATAATCTAAAATGCGCAAGATAAGTGTGAGTGCTATGGATGGCGTTCTCGTAGGGAGACGGGAGCAGATCCATAGTGGTGTATTGATATGGTGAATATGTGGAATCGTGTGTGCCACCTCAAAAGAGTTGCTTGCAGTCGTAGTTCAGGTTAGCCACTGAGTCAAAGCTGGCTTGCTGCAGTTAAACTCCACTACCCCTTTGTTGATACCGATGCATATGTAGTTAGTTCTGATGTAAGTCTTGCTGGGTACATTGTACTCACGTTTGCTTAATTTATGTTTTTGCAAAGAGACTTCAGTCTCGCTGGTAGTTCCATGTGGACTTCGACGTTTAGCTAGTTACCGCAGCTACGATCTTGTGCCCTCGGCAGGATCGGGTAGATAGTCAGGCTTCTCAGCCTTTTTCATTTGTAGATGTGTGTACTCAGACATGTTAAGCTTTCGCATGTGCTTTGTCTGGTATGCTCTGTATGTTGGGGTCATGAGACCCATGTTTGTAATGCTTGGCTCCTCGGAGCCTAATGAATAAATACTCTGAGTCGTAGAGTCTTGTTGTGATGCCATGTTGTATTTGCACATATCGAGCATATTGTGTGTATGATTGAAATGCTTGGTATGTGTGGGATCCGACAACCTAGTTGTTTATCCTTGGTAGCCTCTCTTATGGGGAAATGTAGTCTTGTGCTTCCATGAGCCATAGTAGTCTGCTATAGCCCGGTTCACCGGAGTCCTGCTAGCCCAGCACTATTGCTCCGGAACACTTGACTGGCCGGCATGTGATTCACTTTGTTCCTGTGTTTGTCCCTTCGGGGAAATGTCACGCGGTGACATCCGGAGTCCTGCCTAGCCTGCTACAGCCCGGGTTCCCGGAGTCCTGTTAGCCCAGTGCTACAGCCCGGATTCGCACGCTGCTGACCGACATGCTCGATGTTGATTCATGTATGCCTGTCCCCGTAAGTTAGTGCCACTTTGGGTTCACGACTAGTCATGTCGGCCCGGGTTCTCTGTCATATGGATGCTAGCGACACTATCATATACGTGAGCCAAAAGGTGCAAACGGTCCCGGGCCATGGTAAGGCGACACCCATGGGAATACCGTGCGTGAGGCCGCAAAGTGATATGAGGTGTTACAGGCTAGATCGGTGTGACTCTGAATCATGGTCTTGACATTAACTATGATTGCTTTGATCTTGTATCACTGTATTTACTCATACAAACTTATTTTTAAATTGAAGGATCCAATCGAAACTCCAATGGCACAGCAGGTATGTTCACGCATGTTTCTTTAACAGGTTTGCTCTTATCAATAGCTCTGTTGATTTCAATTTCAATTGTGTATACAGTTGACTTTCATATCATGCACATTACTAGCATCACAACGGAGCCAATAGTGTTGTTGTACATGTAGACCCGTGGTACCCATCTGAAATCTTGTTGTGCTGTGTAGTTTCCCACGCTTTGTATTCTTTCACTGCTACTTTGTCTTGAACTAATATGATTTGAACCGTGTCTCTATTTTGATTTGGCAAGACAATGCAGTGACCATAGGACATAGATATATGTTTGTTTGATGCTTTTATTATGTACTAGTACTTGGCAATAGAAGACTTGGTAGTTTAATCCTGTCCACCTTACTAATGAACTAGTTCCCCGAAATGAGTTTCATATACTAGTACATGCTAAACTTGTTATGTGTCTGCTTGTTTCTTATTTTAGAATGCTGACAGAATATTGGGGAAGAGTGCCTTATTAAGCAATGGTAAAGGAAGTAATGCAGATAAGGTTCAGGATAGTGACACATCCTTGTTGGTCTCCAACAAAGCTAATAAAACAACTAAGGAAGACTATCTTGAAGACAGCGAGACAACCCCAAAGTCTTGTCTTGGTTTAGTGTTCGAGTTACTGGCCACTACCACTTGCACAAGCTATTCAAACTCACTGTCTGAATCAGTTCGGTTTCTTGAGTCTCAACTACAAGCTGAAAGACATCGATCAGCTGTGCGGCGACAAGAAGCGGCAGGACTGCGGAAGTCCCTGGAGCATTCAGATGCATACTTTCTGGTGCAACAACAAGGGTTGGAGGATTTTAGCGCCAAACAGGACAAAGCTAATCAGCTTGCTAAGCTTATTGCCAGCATGGTGGATACCCAGGATAACGTTTCGTGAGCTCTTCTGAAGTTGTTTCAGTTATGCTCTTGTTTTGCTGCTGCGTTTATTTGCACTGGTGGCCAATTTTGACGGCGAGTGTATGTAATGTGTTGCTTTGTTCCCTATATTTGCACTAGTGGCGAACTTTGATGCCCAGTGGGTGTAATATGTGTAATAGCGGTAATAGGCTAGCGTTAATTGCTTGCTTATTTATTTCCTTATTGTCTTGTTTAGTTGTTTGCTTGTAGTCACTGCAGTTCTTTTTATTTTTTTTCTAGTGGCCACAATAGCCTATTTTTGGTAACTAGGCCGAAATAATCATGGCAACACACGGACTGTTGTAACCATGGGCCTCCTGCAGGCCGTATGATCCATGGGCCTTCATCCGGCCGTAGGATCCATCGGTCTTCTATACGGGCCTTAGGGTCCATGGGCCTTCTACGGGCCGTAGGGTCCATGGGCCTTCAACGGGCCGTATGATCCATGGGCCTTCTATGGACCTGTGACGCCCCCGATTTAATCGTACACTAATCATACACGCAAACGTGTACGATCAAGATCAGGGACTCACGGGAAGATATCACAACACAACTCTACAAATAAAATAAGTCATACAAGCATCATATTACAAGCCAGGGGCCTCGAGGGCTCGAATACAAGAGCTCGATCATAGACGAGTTAGCGGAAGCAACAATATCTGAGTACAGACATAAGTTAGACAAGTTTGCCTTAAGAAGGCTAGCACAAACTGGGATACAGATCGAAAGAGGCGCAGGCCTCCTGCCTGGGATCCTCCTAACTACTCCTGGTCGTCGTCAGCGGGCATCACGTAGTAGTAGGCACCTCCGGTGTAGTAGGAGTCGTCGTCGACAGTGGCGTCTGGCTCCTGGGCTCCAACATCTGGTTGCGACAACCAGGTAGAAGGGATAGGGGAAAAGAGGGAGAAAGCAACCGTGAGTACTCATCCAAAGTACTCGCAAGCAAGGAACTATACTACATATGTATGCATTGGTATCAAATGGAATAAGGGTATCATATGTGGACTGAACTGCAGAAAGCCAGAATAAGGGGGGGATAGCTAGTCCTTTCGAAGACTACGCTTCTGGCAGCCTCCGTCTTGCAGCATGTAGAAGAGAGTAGACTGAAGACCTCCAAGTAGCATCGTATAGGATAATCCTAACCGATGATCCTCCCCTCGTCGCCCTGTGAGAGAGCGACCACCGGTTGTATCTGGCACTTGGAAGGGTGTGTTTTATTAAGTATCCGGTTCTAGTTGTCATAAGGTCAAGGTACAACTCCAAATCGTCCTGTTACCGAAGATCACGGCTACTCGAATAGATTAACTTCCCTGCAGGGGTGCACCACATACCCCAACACGCTCGATCCCATTTGGCCGGACACACTTTCCTGGGTCATGCCCGGCCTCAGAAGATCAACACGTCGCAGCCCCACCTAGACCAACAGAGAGGTCAGCACGCCGGTCTAAACCTAAGCGCCCAGGGGTCTGGGCCCATCGCCCTTAGCACACCTGCACGTTGCGAACGCGGCCGAAAGCAGACCTAGCCTAGTGGCCTTCCAGTCCAATCCGGCGCGCGCCACTCAGTCGCTGACGTCACGAAGGCTTCGGCTGATACCACGACGCCGGGATACCCATAACTACTCCCGCGTAGATGGTTAGTGCGTATAGACCAAATGGCCAGACTCAGATCAAATACCAAGATCTCGTTAAACGTGTTAAATATCCGCGAACGCCGACCAGGGCCAGGCCCACCTCTCTCCTAGGTGGTCGGAACCTGCCCTGCTGCTCCGCCTCAAAACTCCACTCGCGGGTGCTCCTCAAGCCGACCCGTCTTTAGTCACCACATGTATCATGTATAAGGTATATAGTATATACCCGTGATCAACTCCCGAGTGATCACGGCCCGATAGTATAGCATGGCAGACGGACAAGGATGTAGGGCCACTGATGATAAACTAGCATCCTATACTAAGCATTAGGATTGCAGGTAAAGGTAACAACAGTAGTAGCAAGGACAGGCTATGCATCAGTATAGGATTAACGGGAAGCAGTAACATGCTACACTACTCTAATGCAAGCAGTATAGAGAAGAGTAGGCGATATCTGGTGATCAAAAGGGGGGGCTTGCCTGGTTGCTCTGGCAAGAGAGAGGGGTCGTCAACTCCGTAGTCGTACTGGGTAGCAGCGGCGTCGGTCTCGGTGTCTATCGAGAGAAGAGGGGGGAGAAACAATAAATATTTAAGCAAGCATATGCATAGTGATGCATGAAATGACAAGTAACGGCGTTAGAGGTGCCCTATCGCGGTATGAGGTGATACCGGTGAAGGGGGAAAACATCCGGGAAAGTATCCCCGGTGTTTCGCGTTTTCGCACAGATGAAACAGAGGGGGAAAGTTGCGTGTTCGCTATGCTAGGGATGCGTGGCGGATAAACAGGCTGCGTATTCAAATTCGTCTCGTCGTTCTGAGCAACTTTCATGTACAAAGTTTTCCCATCCGAGCTACGGTTTATTTTATATAAATTTTAAAAGATTTAAATCATTTTTAGGATTTATTTAATTAATTTAATCAACATTATCCAGAATAGTGTCTGCTGACGTCATCATGACGTCAGCATGACGTCAGCAGTTGACCAGGTCAACCTGACAGGTGGGTCCCGATCGTCATACTCTGTTTTAATTAATTAACAGTTAATTAGGTTAATTAGTGATTAGGTTAATCTAATTATAATTAATTAACTTAATTAATTCCTTAATTAATTAATTAATTAATTTTATTATTATTATATTTTTATTAATTCTTTTGTTTTTTTTTTTTTTTTAATTCGTTCTGGAGGCGGGGCCCTCCTGTCATTGGCCCAGAGGGGCCATAGCGGGTCGGGCGTGCGGGCGCGGCTGCGGGCGAAGCCGCAGCCCGCCCAGGAGCGAGACGCAGCAGGAGCAGGGCCGAGGGGCGCGGCTGGTGCAGCCGGCCGGCGGCGGCGGCGGCAGAAGGGCCGCCCCGGGTGGTGCCACGGGAGGGCATATGGAGCGGCGGCGGCGACGAGCGCACACCAGATGAGGGGCGCGCCCGGCGAGTGGGTCGACGCGCGGCACAGAGCCGACGCGGCCAGGGCGCGAAACAGGTGAGGGAGCGGGGCCGGCTGCGGGAAGGAGAGAGCCCGGGGTGGGCGCCGGAGTTGGCCGCCGGCGCGGCGATGGCCCGCGGGTCTAGAGGCGGAGGCGGGGCACGGTGGCACGGGGCAGAGGGGAGTGAGGAGGACCGGGGTCCTCACCGCGAAGCGTAGGGACGGGGCAGTGGGTCGGGGGGGTCGGGGGACCGCGGTGGAGGGGGACGGGGACGGGCGGTCGACGGGGAGGAGACGAGGCCGAGGCGGCGGCGTGCGTCGACGGCGTTGGCGACGAGGACGAGGACGACGGGGCGGCGCGGGGTGCGGTGATGAAGAGGACGGCAGCGGCGGCGGGGTGGCTCCGGGCGGCGAGCACGACGCGGACGAGGTGGCGTGGGTCCCGGGCGGCGTCCTGGACGGTGAGCGTCGGCGACGGGGTTGGGGCGCCGTGCGGGAGCGAGGGGAGTGAGGGGGGGGCTCGCCCCGATTGGATCGGGAGGGGAGCGGGGGGCGGGTGGGGCGAGTGGGGGGGAGTGGGGATCGGGTGGGTTAGGGTTTGGGGGGGGGAATGGATAAGGGGAGGGGGGAAGGCCGGTTGGGCCTGCGCCCGAATGGGCCGGCCAACTGGGCCAGTAGGCCGTGGGAGGGGGTTCCCTCTTTCTTCTTTTTTTTTGTTAGTTTCTTTCTTTTATTTATTTTCCTTTTCTGTCTTTATTCATTTTAAAATACTTAGGCAGTTTATAAAATTGTGTTTATTACACCATATTGACCTATGTAAAATATGGATCTCCCGAACACTTTTGTTTTAAATTTTGAAAAACTTTTATTGTTTGCTTTGATTTTGAAATTTGAATTCGAATGGGATTGAATCATCGTGAGGTTTACAACAGTAAGAGTGGTGACGAGGCATCATTAGCAGAGGTTACTGTAGCTTGATTATCCGGGCGTTACAGGACTGTACTATCCATGGGCCTCATACGGGCCGTAGGATCCATGGGCCTTCTACGGGGCGTATCATCATATCGCCAATCATGGGCCATACTATTCGTGGACCATAATGGGCCGTTAATAGGCCGTATTTGATAACTCTATGAAAACAGCCCAACGGGTTTTTTTTACATGAAAACGGCTCAACGTATTAACGGTCCGCAAACGGGCCAACTGTAACAACGGGCTGAATTTGGCCCACAAGCAGAAAATGACAGTAACGGGCCGTATGTAACCGAATGCTACAAACGAGCCCAAGAATCAATGGGCCCTGAGAAGGCCGAAAGATAACTTGGGCTGGAAACGGCCCAATGGAATAACGGGCCGTTAATGGGTATAAAGTGATACACTGTTCATTACGGGCCAGTTTCACCACGGGCCGCTAATGGGCCAAGAGTTACAAAGGTCCTCATATGGGCCTAAAGAAGTCATGGGCCACACATGGGCCGGAAGTTAAAACGGGCTGAATCATATTGGACGGCCAGATGACGCTATAGGGCCTAATTTGGATAGGGCGTAACGGGCCCTGGGTTAGCGGGCTGTAAATGGGCTATATGCGAACAGGTCGTTAACGGGCTTTCCGTGGGCCGGCCCACCACCTTTTGACCAAGTCAAACGGGCCGGCCTTTTCACAGGAATGGGCCTCTATTGGGCCGTGCCACATGTCGCCGCATCATAGGCGCCTTCGGTCCAATGAGCCGATGACATCTGTCCCAACGGTGAGCCGACACGTGTTTGCTCCAGCCAATGATGATTTTACACGTGCAAAATCCCCATTGGTCAGGGCTGTTAACGGGTTATCGGATCCAAAACCCGACCCGATAGCTTCACGGCGTTCCGTTACGGTGGATGCCACGTGTCGGTCACCCTTAATGAAAGCACTTCTGTGACGCGCAATTTATCGTCATGGAAGTGGACACTTCCATGATGATAATTTTGGTAATGTCCTGGAACACTTCTACGACAGCACAGGTATGACTATCTTGATTCTGTCATAAAATCGTCATGGATGTACATGCATGACAAAAAACGCGACCTACTGTGACAAACACATATCATTACGGAAGTGTATTTTTTTTGTAGTGACACATCCTTTCACTTTTACTTGTTTCCTTTTCAGGTCTCAATCCCACAGGCACCATCCGGTGGTCTGGTCATCGGTCCTCTTGAAGGATAAACACACCAAGACGACGAGAAACACACACATATGGGGGACTTTTTAGGTGATTCTGTTAACGATAACTCTACCTGTTTTTCAGGACCCAGATGCAGCTCTCCCTCTATTTCGGCATGCCAAATAGCATGTTGCTGATCGCACTACCTGTATCAATGCGCCTTGACATACTAATTAAATTACAATGAGAACAGTTTGCGGCTGAGCTATAGGACTCCAGCTTTTTACCTTTGTACCTTTTCTGTTTTCTTTCTCTTTTTCAGCTCCCCTGTGGATAACCCTATGAGGTAGCACCCATACACTTTGGTATGCTTGATGTTTGCCAGGGGCTTCATAGCACCCCACATTACGGCAACAAAAGTTCGAACACTTTTTATAAGTATAATTCGGCACCCCGAATTTAGCATTACATGCATTGGCTCCGAATCATGTCTTTGGTCAATAGTTGGGTTGGCCAGCTCCTGTGCTTGCTACCTTATGTTCCACTATATCGGCTAAGGTAGTAAAGGGAGAACTACTGCGATTGTGACTTGGTTTATCCAAAGGAGCACCTCAGTAGAGAAAGCCGAAAACTGACTGTCATGATGCGGTGAGAGCCGGTCAGCTGTTCGGAGGTTGCAAATCGTTGGAGATTTCTTCCGCATTATGCGAATGATTGGTACTTCCCAATCAGACGCTTATAGCACTCTAGTTCGAATACTAGGGGCTGTGCCCATGTTTTTATTGTCGCACTCCTATGACTAAGTGAGGGCGTTACAGCCGCATAGTCTGGTTGCCTGGTTCGTTGCGCTAAACAACTCCTTCAAGGACCATCTAATTGGATCAAGATTGTTTAGATTCCATCCCGAACACCCCTGTACTACCTACGTGGGTGCAGAAGCCGGCGATTGGTTAAACCTCAGATTTCATACCACACAGCTGCACAGGAAGTAAAAATTTAAAAACATAACCAGCATTATATTGCAAAATCACTTTGTTTTATCATACAAGGTAGGGGGAGCTTGAATACATTCACTCAAAGATAGTGTCTTTCGCACAATGATCCGCAACAATACAGGACCCTTCCAAGACATTGCCAAAGTATCGCTCGGGTGTGCGGTGCTCCTTGCCTTCGGGCGGCCCCTCGGTCGCCAACTTTACGGCGTCCATCTTCGCCCACTAGACCTTGACATAGGAGAAGGCCAGACGCGCACCTTCAATGCAGACAAACCGCTTGATGACGTCTAGCCGAGGGCAGGCATCAACCAGCCTCTTCATGAAAGTAACTGCTGGGTATAGCTCTGGCTGGCCATAGCCGAATTATTAAATCCTTCATGGCCAGTTCGGCCGCCCTGTGCAGCTCGACCAGCTGTTTTAGCTGATCGCTGAAGGGCACCGGATGTTCCGGCGCAAGATATTGCGACCAAAACAGCTTCTCCGGAGAGCCCACTTCTTCGGCTCGGAAGAATTCGGTGGCGTCGGTCACACTGCGTGGCAGATCAAGAAAAGCCCCTAGAGAACTCCGAATCCGGGTCAGTAAAAGATATTTCCTCTTCACATTCTTGCTTTGCATATTGAATGCCTTACTCCGGGCCGTCTCCGCACTCTTACGAGCCTTGGAGAGTTCGGCCTCTTGAGCCGAAGCATTGTGCTCCAAGGTCTCGCACTTCCTCACCGCGTCCTGGAGCTCCTGTTGGACTTCGTTGACCCGGGCCTTGAGCCTCTTAAGTGTGGCCTCCTCCTTGACAGCCTTCCCCTCGGCTTCAACCAGGGCCGCCTTCAGGGCTTCGACCTCGGTCGTCGCCTCTGTTCACATCATGGTATTTTGGTCATTACATATCATTTTCCCTTTTTCGAATACATAACAGGTTATTACTTACCTTGTTTTTCCTAGAGCTGCCTCTTCACCTGGCCCAGCTCCTCCTCGACCTCCGCCAGTTTCTGCTTTAGTCCGGAGACTTCGGCAGTATGCAAGGCCGCGACTAGTAGCGATGCCTGTGCATACATTTCAGACAAATTTAGTTAGTTTCCTGCAATAGGAGATTGATCCTTTGTCCAGTTTTTTTCTTTTTGAACACCGGACAGTGTCTTAGGGGCTACTGTATATATTGGGATTTTCTCCTTTTTGCGCCGCTTACCTCAAAACCTGTCAACAGGCTGCTGCAAGCTTCGGTTAGTCCGCTCTTGGCAGACTGAACCCTTTCAATTACCGTGCTCATAAGGACACGGTGCTCATCCACAATGGAAGCGCCTCACAGCGCTTCCAGCAGATTATCTTGTGCCCCTGGTTGGACAGGGGTCACCGGGGAATAGACATCCCCCTTCCTTCTAAGGAGGTTGCGTGCCGGATTCTGGAGCCGCATCGGACTTCGGAATCGAGTCCGGCTGAGGGTGGAACTGAATACGGCCCTCCCCGCCAGTCTCCATGGGGATTGATTCATCTGGAAGTCCGGCGATGGGGGTTTCGCCTTCTGGCGGATCCTGAGCCTCTCCCCCACCTAGAACAGTCCTTCGGGACAGCACCTCCGCATCGTCCTTGGCCTTGGGGGAGTGAGTGGTCGGCGGTGAATCGCTGGCCATCGCCTTTGAGTCCAGCGAACCTCATGATGAGGATCGCTGGGAACTGTCGTAGGCTGGACTGCAATAGCATAACTAATTATATCAATACAATGAAGAGGAAAGACTTGGTTTATGGGCGGATATGGGTTTTAGCACTTACGATGCAGCCCGAGGCTTAGTGTGGGGGTGTCTCGCCGGACTACTGTTGGTGTCCCACGCGGTGTTATCCACAAGGGAGCTCTTCCCTTTCTTGGACGTCTCCGCCTCCAGATTCGCCGAGGCCACCCTCTTCTTCCTTCCCTCATCAGGGGGAGGGTTGTTCTCCTTCTCCTCTTCATCATCGCCGTCTTCAGCGGTGGAGGACCGGGTCTTATCTTCAAACGTTGCGTCCGAACCGCCCCGGCGGCGGGGGCCACTCCGGACCCCCTTGGCCTTCTCGGTGGCCTTCTTCTCTGGCGCCTTATAGGGTGCCGGCACTAGCATGTTCGCTAAACATGGGATGACCGGTTCTTCTGGGAGCCGATCCGGACATTGGATCAGCTTCTCCTTCTCCATCCACTCCTGAAGAAGCCATGATAATAAAGGCTTAGACCTCATCCTTGAAATAAACAAGGGATGAAGTAAGAATAATATACCTCTTAGCGAGGTGGTTGATGTCATGCCCAAAGTCCAAATCTGTGGCCGACGGAGTTTCATTGCCTTAAAAAGCAACCTTCAGGCATCTTCGTGAGTGGTTTCCAAGACCCTCTTCAGGGTATGGTGCTTCTTTGGATTGAACTCCCAGAGAGGGCGGCTTAGGCTTTGGCATGGAAGAATCCGGCGAACTAGCATCACCTGGATTATATCGACGAGTTTGATATCTCTATCCACCATGCTTTGAATGCGCGTCTGCAGCGCCATCAGCTCGTCTGACGAACACCAGTTTGGGCCCTTCTCAACCCAGGAGGTGAGTCACATGGGAGCGCCAGAGTTGAATTCAGCACTTGCGCCCAGGTGGTGCCGCGGGGCTCTGTGATATAGAACCAATGTTTCTGTCATTCCTTTACAGTCTCCACGAAAGTGCCTTTCAGCCAGGAGACATTTGCCAGCTTGCTAACCATGGCGCCTCCACACTCTGCGTGTTGGCCATCCACCACCTTCGGCTTCACGTTGAAGACCTTGAGCCACAGCCCAAAGTGGGGTTGGATGCGAAGGAAGGTCTCACACACGATGATGAACGCCGATATGTTGAGGAGGGAGTTCGGGGATGGATCATGGAAGTCTATCCCGTAGTAGAACGTCAGCCTGCGGACGAAAGGGTGGAGTGGAAATCCTAACCCGCAGAGCAAATGGGGGATGAATACTACCCTCTCGGTGGGCTTCGGCGTGGGAACGATTTGTCCCTGGATTGGAAGGCGGTGGGCGATTCCCTTCGCCAGCTACCCGGCCGCCCGAAGCTCGGCGATGTCCTCCTCCTGGACGGAGGAGGCCATCCACATGCCTTGACCTCCAGATCCAGACATAGTTGAGTGCTTGCTCGAGACAGAGAAGATGAGAACTTGGGCGCTGGAGGTCAAGAGTGGAAGGGCAGAGGAAGAGATAAGGTGTGGGTGGAGAAAAGGGATTCTTGTCTCATTATAAAGGCAGTAAATATTGAATGCCTCCCCACGCGCCTTAAAATTCGCCTACTCCCAAGGGCTGTGTAAATGGCACGATTGGGTTACCCACGCCCGTATTGATGAGAATCCCGCAATAAGGGGACACGATCTCTGCTTTGTCAAGACGTGCCAATGGAAACCACATCTCAAAACATGGGATGGAGGACAAAACGGTTCGATATAGTGATCTGGTAGACATGATGTCATGTTATAAAAATTTTGTCAGCGGACTGGATTCATGAAATATTATATTCTCTCTACGGTTGTGTGTGGTGTGAGTTATAGGTCCGGACACATCGGCACATCCGAAGACTGTTTTGGAGTTCAGAAGGAGGAACCCGCCTTGCAATGCCGAAGACAGATCTATGCGCCGAATACCTTGTCATTGAAGCTAGGTTCAGGGGCTACTGAGGGAGTCCTGGACTAAGGGGTCCTCGGGCGTCCGGCCTGTTAGCCACGGGCCGGACTGATGGGCTGTGAAGATACGAAGACTGAAGACTGCACCCGTGTCTGGATGGGACTCTCCTTGGCATGGAAGACAAGCTTGGCTACCGGATATGTAGATTCCTTTCTTTGTAATCGACATTGTGTAACCCTAGATCCTCCCGGTGCCTATATAAACTGGAGGACTTAGTCCGGAGGAGAAGATATTCCTTATCATGGTCGTACAAGCTAGACCTCTAGGGTTTAGCCATTACGATCTCGACGTAGATCAACTCTTGTAATACTTGTATTCATCAATATTAATCAAGCAGGACGTAGGGTATTACCTCCATAGAGAGGGCCTGAACCTGGGTAAACATTGTGTCCCTTGTCCCTTGTTACCATCGACCTCAGACGCACAGTTCGGGACCCCCTACCCGAGATCCGCCGGTTTTGACAACGAGACCCGCCGCTCCACATTGATGGCAAGTCAGGGCGACGCGACCTCTCACTGCTTCTGCGGTTGAAGCGGCATGCCGACCGAGGGCACCACCCGCTGCACGCCCGACATTTCAGACTACACAGCGGAGAGTAACTTTAGAGCAAGTACTACAATTAGATTACATAAGGTTTTAATTATAGTATTTGTGCTTAGTTGAAGGAGACATAAGAGGAGAGAGAAGAGAAGAGGGTTGTAAACTTGTAGCCGGTTGTAGCAGGAGCTCCAACATACTCTATGACAAAAGGTGGGGCCATTATTAATGATATAGTATTATACTAAAGGAACTAACTATTGTACTAGCAAGCTATTAGGTTGGTTCTAGATGATGTGTCAACTTCATATAGCCGGATGTTGGCTATATTATTAACCATGCCCTAAGTGTTGTGTGAGTGGGACTAAAGTTTAGTCTAGCATTTGCATGAGCATGATAATAGGAAACCTACACGCGCGCTCTGCGGGAATGAGCCTGTGCAAGGACAACAGCAATCCATGTGGTCTATATTTTTGTTGGTCAGAAAATTTATTAAGTCAATAATTAATAATTAATGGATGCCTTAATTACTCAGCCATTTCTGATTCTTTTGGATAGTGGGACTATTTCTGACTTGGACGTGGGGTTTGGGCCAAAGGCCTACTATTATACTTGGTCTTAACTCGCACGACCGACCTGACAGGCTCTACCCTAGCCAGCGTTGTATCATATGGTTTCGCACCGTTCCAGATCTTAACGAAGCGACGCAATTCTTCTCCAGCCCTCCTTCCGGCGTGCACCGCGATAAGGGACAGCATTCCTCCAAACCCCGCCTTTCGTGATCCTGTATGGGAGAGGGGCGATTAGGTTTTGGGGGAGCACACTCCTATGACTGCTTCCAGTGACGACTTCCTCGATGACAGCCTTCTTCCCCGACCTCGGTAACCTCTTCATCAACGACATGAGTGACAACATCAACCACAACGGTTCTGCTCCCGCTGTACAGTATGAGATTTTGTCCTCATGGTTTAGTCCGCATCATTACTTTGATCTTTGCAATTCTCGTCATGATCTATTTACTGTTGATTCAGATTAAATCTCATAATAAAATGCTCATATATTGAACAATCCAATCGAAAAACCTGATTATAGGCAATTTACTCCGAGTGGTTTTGCTGTGCTTTTCAAGCCGCCTACTTTTAAGGGGGTGCAATGTAAAAGGTGGCGCACAAGAGCAGTGTATTGGTTTTAGATCATGTACTACTATGACGCCACTAAGGGTAAGCCCTGCTGAGTGTTCTTGACGATTCCATTATGGATTCATATATGTCGTTTGATAGTGGCAAAGACATGTGGGCTGCGCTCGAGGCCACGTTTGGTGCCTCAGGTGTTGGCAACGAGTTGTATGTCAAGCAGCAATTCTGTGACTACAAGATGACTGATGAGCTCTCTGTTGTTCAGCAGACTCATGAGATACAGTCACTCGCTAAGGAACTTGAGTACTTTAAGTGTGTGTTGCTGGAAAAAATTGTTGCTGGGACCATCATTGCCAAGCTTCCACCTTCGAGGAACAATTTTTCTACTTCTCGAAAAAACAAGAGACATGAGTTTTCCATTTCGGATCTCATTAGCACTCTTGAATTTGAAGAGAAGGCGAGAGCAAAAGACACACGTGCTCGGGTCGCTGAGGGAGCTTCTTGTGCCCACATGGTACACGAGAAGAACTTTCAGCCCAACCAGCCCCAAAACAACAAGAACAAATCTTAGGGGAAAGGCAAGTTTGATGCAAAGAACAAGCCATCACATTCTACCAACTTCAAGAAGAATTCTCATAACAGGAAGGGATACAAACCTCAATTTTGGTAGCACCGCACAAAATTTATATGGCTGCATCTACATGCTGTCAGCTAACTTCATGGTGCTCCAGGTATTCTACATTCGTAACTAGGTACAATGACCACCACAAGACGAAATAAGCTTATTCGTACGTTGACTTGATGATTGCAGTGCGGAACGATCCTGTCATGTGTGGAGTAGCAAACAAGCAGTACACTCGAAGGTGGAAATCAACCAAGGACTTATGAAATTATATATAATTTTCCTCAGGCAGGTCAGTATCCCCTTCGTCAAGATGATCGTGTTTTGTCATGCCGAGCTATTGATATGTGCTACTATTTTGCAACACCGTTTAAGTATAGCTATGGTTTTCCTATCTTTTCAGATTTAGGACAATGAAGATGATTTCAGGGGAATTGCACAATATGGACTCATGTTGAGTCATCTCTATTGCCTCATATGTTTGTTGCAAATGTGCTAGCATGAATTGCAAGATGAGGCAGCTAGCTAGCTATGGAGTTGCCAACATGCTCAAAGTGCTTCCAACATTGAGAAGAAACAAGCATGCCTAGGAAATTAATATGTGCGCAGAGAGGCCCTTTGCTCAGAGAAGCATCGACCGATTTTCTTTATTTCCACACATTCTCACAGCTTTGTATTGGTTATAGTATGGTGAATCATTGAGATGCATAAACATGCTGAACTTTTGTTCTTGTGAATGTTAGTATGCATACCGTATCTTCTGAAGCTTGGTTTAATGTGAATGTTGACTAGCCTATGAACCTTTACATTCTAGTAAGTATATTGTAGGCCTGTTATTTGACACCTCACTTTGCCGCGCTACGCGACCAGTGTGAGTGTCTGCATCCAATACCGCATCCTCTAATTTGGTGGATGCCAAGTTGAAAAAGGTTACCGATGAGTAGCCATAAGCTGGAGGCGTCTCTTTTTTCTTTCGAATGGGCAATAAGCTGGAGAGTGTCTCGAGCTGCCTCTAGTGTTAAGGCCCTCTAGTACGAAACACGGGCAGCCAACTGGGCCGATACAAAAGCCTATCCATCTTAAAGCCCATTTGTTGTTATTTTTGTGAGGAGACCATATTTATTGAAGAGGGGGCGATCCCAGAAAAACCCTCCTTCCTCCTCGCTTCCGCTTATACTACAGCTCGCTGGACTCTCCCGCTTCCGTCGCCCCCAATTCCCCCTGCTCCCCATCTTCCTCACTTGTCCAGAAAACCCTCGCTCAACTTCTTCCACACTCGTACAGAAAACGCCCGCTCCTCTTCTTCCACTCCTACAGAAAACTCCATCCCTCCTTCTTCCCCACTCGCACTGCCACTAGGCTCGTCTCTGGCTACTCTGCTCAAACCCATGAGCTCGGTGCGATGCCGACAAGGAAAATGGAGTCGGCTAGCCCCAGCGCCAAGAAGATGAGGCTCCCGCCAGTGGCAACGCCGGTTGTAGATCCCGCACCCGGCAGCGCGGGGAGAAGTGGCGAGCCCCCCCACCCGGATCTGAGGAACCGGTAGAATCTCCGGTGGACCGCATCAGTGATCTCCCGGGCGTCATCCTTGTGGAGATCATCTCGTTTCTCCCCACCAAGGATTGCTGCCGCACACAAGTCCTCTCAACTCGATGGCGCCCTCTATGGCGCACTGCGCCCCTCAATCTCGACAGTCGTCAGATATCTGTCCTTCCTGAATTTGATCTCCTCAGAGCCATCGTCTCCTCTCACCAGCAGGGTCCCATTCAACGCCTCTGCATCCCGACACGCTACCTGATGTCTATACCCGGCACGGTGGACGCTTGGTTGACATCCCCTGATTTTGGAAAACTCCAGCAGTTTGAGTTCTACCATTACCATGAAAGTTCCATACCACGAACAGGCCAAGAATTCGTGCCCACACCACCGTTGTCCATCTCGCGGTTTTCCTCCTCTCTCCACACCGCCACCTTTGCCCGGTACCATCTACCAGACGATCTGGTACAAATGCTTCGACTCCCACTGCTAAAAAAACTTTTGCTTGTGGTGGTTTATCTGTCGAAGGCCTCACTGCACAGCATCATCCACTCCAGTTGTCCTTCCCTGGAGCGCTTGCTGATTGTTTTGGGAATAGAAATCCCTATCAGTTGTCTCCAAATAAAGTCGCCTCACCTTAAAAGCATTAGAATTTTTTTTGAAGGACAGCAGCTCATCATCGAAGATGCCCCTTCACTTCAAAGGTTGCTCCTTGATAACTATTATAGACCTTCGCAAATAAATGTCGTCTCTGCGCCCAAACTGGAGACCTTGGGTGTAATTCATGATCCGTTTAATGATCACAGGAAGCTGGTGTTTGGCTCCTCACCTTTTCAGGTACTGTATGTTATCATCTACACATTTGTAATCATAAGCTGCATTTTTCATTTGTGCGCATAAGTTTTATATCATCTTGGAGTACACTTTGGGTACTAATATTATGTTATATGCTCAATGAAGAGTTCGTCCATGGATAGCCTATCAATGCTACTGGATTCTGCCAAGATCTTATATATCTGAATGTCCAGTTTTGATTTGAACATAATTATTGGCTTGTTGTGATGCTTTCAATCTCTGGAGAATTTATATATAGAGGTGATGATTTCATGCACATTGAAAGCCTGTATATATTGTACTAGAATTAACCGTTTAGCTGTCGCTCTACCGACATACTCTTTTTTCAGACCTTAACTATTTTCAATCTGCGTGTCTACTTAGGTATTGCAACCACATGGAGAAAAAGGTATAACCAATCGGTGGCGTAATAAGCACCAGGATTTTCTTAGTTCTCATGACATTCGTTTAAGGACAATAACGATGGAAGGATATATATCCAACCAGGCAAATAGAAGCTTTGTCACATTCTTCCTGTTGAATGCGAGGTTACTATTATCCATGAGGCTTAAGTTTTACCGCAAGAGATTTCTCATGGAAGGACATGTTGAACAGCAAAAAAAGAAATTTTAGGTGCACAAATGGGCTTCTAAATGTGCTCGGCTTGTATTTACGAAAAAATTTAGTCATCCTGAAATATTTTTTTTCACAGGATGTTGATTTTATGGATCAGACTGATCCATTTGTTTGTGACTGCGGAAAAGAGTGGTTGGGTTAGATGTTACTGCCATGTTCTATCTGGGTTTAGTGTAAAAATTTGATGAACAATTAATCCTTGGGCTTTTTGTACCGTTTGTAAGCTTGAGTTGCATGTTGTTCCCTCGTACTCCCCTCCACCTGCCACTACACTGCCGCATTTTCCACGGCTGCTATTCGCTCCCGTCCAAGGCCTCACCGTCGTTCTCCGCCTTGGTTCACTCGCTGTGCCCGCCGCTGTCTAGCGTTGTCAACACGGTCAACAAGCAAGAGGAATCAGGAGATGACTATACGTGGAGAGGCTGACAGTAGGGCCCCACCAGGGTCATTGCATTACGCAAGCAGGTGCCTCATTATTACAAGCCAAAAAAATACTTCCTCCTAATTATTTGACAACTAGGTCCCACGCCATTGTCAATGCAGTCAATAAATGAGAAAATTACACAACAAGCCAATAACACTAGGGACCCAGCAGCTCGCCCAGTTGTTTTTTAGTTTCAGAGACGGAGCTCAGCTACGCGCTGTGCGGGGGCTGTGGCCCATCGAGCCCACGCTTATGCTTTTTATTTAAGCACATGATGAGCCCAGTTGATATCTTTTTTCTTTCTGAAAATGGCTAGGCCAGTTCTTTTTTTTGGAGAATACCAAAACCGAGGCCTACTTGCTTTTCTCAGCCCTACTGGGTTGCAAATCTTTCAAGATGACGAGGGATGTAAGTAGTAAGAAATGGATTCCACAGAAAATGGGCTATAAGTTGTAACAAATGGGCTGTAAAATTTCAAACCAAAGCCAACCGACAACTACATTAAAATATCATTTTTTCTAGATTTCTCTACTCTCTACTCCCACAAGATAGACTACTCATACAAATGCATTTTCATGTCCCGTGCAACGCACGGGCATCTTGCTAGTTAAGATTTTAAATTTCAACCATTTTTTGCGGAGAATTGTTTTTTGAATTTTATTTTGATATAATTTTTAAAAAATTATTTTAAACGTGACTCGAAATTTCGTGATTAAAAGAGTTGGGACCCCACCGAAATATGCAAAATTTCCTTGAACTTTTTAGTAGTGCCCAGAATATATGGTCTGTAATGCTAATAAAAAGAATATGGGCTTCAAATATCCTTAAGAATTAGCAAATGGCCTGTAAATTATTGAAAATAATGGCAAATGGGTTGTATGCTGTTTTCCATAGATTTGGAGGCTGACTTCTGGGCCTACTAGGTTGACGATGACGCTGTCCTAATTTTTTTTTGACGCGTACGCAAGGCTTTGTCAACTTAGTCAACATAGAGCAGTGACTGTTGGATGTCCATCCAACGGCCGCCGTGCTTCTTCATTCTCTGATCTTCCTGCTCCAGCCGTCCAAACCAGCGCCGGCGGGACTGCTTGCTCCCACCTCCCGTGGCTGGTTGTGCTGCTGTCAGGCCATCCCTCTACCCACCCGCATATCCTGTTATTTTCCGGCGACGTCAGCCTCACCCCACAGCCGACCAGGCAGTGCTCGTGCTCCCCTCAGCGTGGACATCCGCTGCGGTGGCTTCTCCGGCTCTGGGTCGTTCCCTTCCTGGGACTCGCCCTCGTCCACATTTGTGCTCTCGGCGCGATGAGGTCAACATGGTCCACATACAACAGCCACTGGAAGAGGCTGACAGTAGGGGCCCACACAAGGAAATGCCTCCTTATTACATGCAAAATAATGATTCCTCCACCAGACAGCCGGGACCCACCGGAAGGGCCTCTGTATTTCGCGAAAAAAACGTTCCCTCCGCTGACAGGTCGGACCCACCAGCTATATCTTCGCACGCAAGGAAGTGCCTCCTTATTACGCACACAAAAAGTAATACTCCCCCTGCTAGATGGGACCTACCATTGTGGGAGGCTGACTTGTGGGCCTACTAAGATGACGAGGACGGAGTGCTTTGTCAACTTAGTTAATATGAACGATTCTAGCTCCAGTCACCGTACGATGTCCATCCAAAGGTCGTAGTGCTTCTTCAACCTCTGGTCTTCTTGCTCCAGCCGCCCAAACAAGCGTCGGCCGTGGCGCCTGCTCCTGCCTCCCGTGTCCGGCTGTGCTGCCACCGCTGGCCATGCCATCCCTCTATACTGACCCACACCTCCTGCTATTCTCCGGAGATAGCAGCCTCACACCGCAGCCGAAGCAGTCAACCCACGTACTCTCCTCTGCGTGGGTATCCACTGCCGTGTCTTCCCCGGCTCTGCGTCATCCCCTTCCTAGGCCTCACCGTCGTCCACCGCCTTGGTGCTCTCGGCGCCGTGTGGTCAATGTGGTCAAGGAACGACTTCCATCGGAAGAGTACTGTACGTGGAGAGGCTGACAACTGGATCCACGGCCGCAGCAAGGAAGTGCCTCCTTATTACGCGGAAAATAATGATTCCTCCACCTGACAGCAGGGACCCACCGAATGGGCCACCGTATTTCATGAAAAAATGTTTCCCCCCTGACTGCTAGGACCTACCAGCTATGACACGTGCGCGCCTCTACATCTTCGCACACAAGGAAGTGCCTGACAGTCGGGACCCACCTGGTCGAAGTGTACGTAGCGTTGTCATTCTGGTCGCGAACGTGTACGTACATACTGGTCGATGTAGAGGCGCGCACGTGTCATAGTAGAGGCGTGCACGTGTCGTAGTAGAGGCGCGCACATAGCATGTACACGTACATACAACGGCCAGGGTCCAAGAAAGAAAATATGGCCACATATGTACATACGGGCGGGGTCTCGAACGCCTACTCGCGCATACATATGGCCAGGGCTCGTGTACATGACTAAGTCGGAATGGAGAAGCTGCACCGTCGTTGTGTTCATGGGGAGGCAACGGACTGCGTCGTGTTCATCGGGAGGCGACGGAACTCGTGCTGTTCATCGCGAGCCAACCGGCTTGGACGGAACAACCGATGGAAACGTGGCCTAGTGTATTGCGGAACAGAGGAAACAGCCTTGTGTTCGACTGGCCACTATCGAAACGGGATCCTGTTCATCGGGAGGGGTTTGGCATATCGCAAAATGGAGGGAACAGACTTCCTACGGTGGAAACGTGGTCCTGTTGATCGGGAGGGGTGTGGCGTACCGCAAAACGGAGGAAACGAACTTGTGTTGGAGTGCTAAGGTCGAAACGGGGGTCCTGTTCATCGGGAGGGGTGTGGCGTACAGCAAAACGGGACTCCATGGGATACTGTCATCTCCAGCGCCGACATTCTCTAGCCTCCACGGGCTACTGTTCATCCACCGTCGACCTCCTCCAGCCTCCACCTACGACTGTTCATCCACGGGCTCCTGTTCATCCAGCCTCCACCGCGCGCTCGTCCACCGGCTACTGTTCAACCAACCCTCTGCACGGGGTCCTGTTTAGCCACCCCTCCATGGGCTACTATTCATCCAGCCCTCCACCAGCTACTGTTCAACCAGCCCTCCAAGGGGTCCTGTTCATCCAGCCCTCCACGGGGTCTTGTTCATCCACCGACTCAATCGATCAGGGTACTGTTCATCTAGCGTCAATGGCCTATACTACCACGGGGTCCTGTTCATCCAACCCCCCACCGAGAACTGTTCATCCAAACCGCACCAACAACGCTCACTGTTCATCAAGGGAAGGAGGCAGCAGTGTTCGATCGACTTCAGTTAGCAGTAGTAGCGAAGGAATCACTCGGGTTCAGTTAATAGCAAGGGATCGATCGGTCACTCGGGTTCAGTAACGCGTAGCCTACAGTGCAATCGCTCGGGTTCAATTAGGCAAACGCCTCGCTTGGGTTCAGTTAGAGCGAATGCCTCGCACACACGCGCGTACGTACGAGAGAAACGCGCATCGCTTGGCCCCGACCACCCACCGTAACCGGGAACTCCCCGATATTTTCCTCGCCCTCGCTTCTACCATGGTTTTTTCCGTCATGGACGGCCCAAAGAATGTCTTGCAGCTGCGTCTCCGGCCCTCCCAGGACGAAAAGCCAATTTTCTGTCATGATTTTTGTCATAGAAGTAGGACCCCTCCACATCTATAATGATACCGGGTTTTGTCATAATTATCGTCATAGAAGTGTCATAAGTATGACAATTTTTTTTCGTTCGGCCCAAAATGTCATGGGTGTGTCTTTTTTTATAGTGAGAAAGCAAATGAACAGCCGCGTCCGGCACCTAGTCTAGTCTTCTCACCAGTGCGAAGCTAAGTGCTGCCACTAGGACGTGTGAGGGAGCCCCCGAGGGCCGAGGGTGGCACTTCAGAGACTCTGGGCGCTGATGAGGACATGACTACCTTGGATACGACCAAAAATATTGCATATATGCATATTTGTCAGGTGATTTCTAATGCAAACTATTCAATAATCTATTTATGTTATCCAAAACAAAAATACTTCACACACTTTTGTGTTTTGTGTAATTGTAGGTGTATGGGACATTTGTACAATCCACATATCAAGATAAGGGAAAAGAAGAAGTTTAGGTTCTGTTCAAAAAGTCCTCTCATGTCATTTTTGGGCCAAGAGAAGATAGAGTCCAAGTCTCTCACGTTCTGAATTCAGATTCGGACTGCACAGACATACCTGACTCAAAACGCCAACAACTTCTTCATACGGACTCCGAATTGGGTGATTCTTTTTTTGTTCGAAACTAGATTTCGTGCTCTTTCCAACCCAATTGGATTCACCTTCAAATTCGTCCAGAGCGTTGAGTTATAGACGAAACAATCTGACATTGCAGAAGAATCCGAGTCAAACTACAAGCCCAAAGGTGTTGCATCACCTCCACTTGGGCCCATGAGCCTTGTACGACCTAGGGTTAGTTTTAGGCTGCCTTGGAACGTCCTCCCACCTCCTTGGCCGCCACCCCTTGCTCCTATATAAGTAGATCCATCTAGTAGCTTTTTGCTTGGGTTTTGTTTAGATTAAAAGTTCGCCATAGCTGCAACTTCGCGTACTTCGTTTGTGTCCAATGACCAGACCAAGACATCACAGAACCCCACCTTGATCAATAAAGCTTTCATCTTATATTCGCAATATCCAGATTGTAATCTCAGTTTCTTGCGTGTTCTTCGTTTGCTCGCAGGAAACAGGCCCTCGTGGTCAGGTTGATCGTGCTCCGGCGTGGTCAATAACCCCTCGGAGTTGGTTTAGCGATTGCCAAGGCGCGATGTCCTCGCATGTTCGTAGTCGGACCGTCAAAGTCGACTTCCTCTAAAACGATAGCCACCATCTCATTGAAAGACGGGACACCTTTGCCTCTATCAAGTGGTATCAGTTTTCAGGTTCCTCGGTGAGAATTTCCAGTTTTTCCTAGATTAGATTTATTTTCTTACCTATTGTCCAAGAAAAGGCCACAAAAATAAGTTAGATCTATTCATCCTTTGTCCAAGCCAGTCTGAGCCTTTGCAATTTTTTTTATTGCTTGCATAGTTGAATTATCGGTTGCATCGTCGTGTCGAGTTGCTGGTCTTAGTGTCTAGTTCGTTTAGAGTTTTGAGTTCTGTTCACATTAGTCACACCGCCGCTGCATCATTATCCCTTCCACTGTCGACCACCCATCCATCAATTTCCACCACGTGCTACTCATCGTTCATTGTCACAATCATAGTTGAGGTCGTTCACATCTTCGCTAGATCCAATCTGCATCTTATCTAGTTTGTTTTGGAAAGAGGGAGAGAGAGAAAAAACAAAGAAAAAATTTAGAGAAAAAAAGAGAGAAAGAAAAAGAAAAAAAGTGTGAGGAAAAAAAAAGAAAAAAAAAGAGAGAGAAGAAAAAAAATCCGGATCGTTCTAGACTCAATCTCGTAGTTGAATTCGGATTGGAATCTGCTTTGTGCACTGTTCAGTAAAACAGACATAACTTCCTCATACGAAGTCCGTTTTGGCTCCACGAGTACTCAAATGAAAGCTAGCGACGAGATGCTTCTAAATAGTTGCAGAAGCAAGTTCAATATTTGGCACCTCAAAATAGGCTTCTAAATATGTCTTTTTGCCCTCTGAAGTTCACGAACACAACTTATTCCAGTTTTTCAGGCCAGTTTTAGAATATTTTTTTTGACTCCTCATATCAACTCGGAATTGAGTGATTCCTTTTGCGTTTGAAATCCTGAGTCAATACCATTCTTGAAAAATTATCAAAAAAATTGGCACAAACATTTCCAGAGGAAAGTTGGAGAGAAAGTTGTTGATATATCCTTCTTGGCTGTTGTTTCATATCATTATCTTTACTGCTATTGTGATCTTCACTTATATCTTGCTGTCGAGAGCTACTTCATATCCTTTATTGATGCTAGTTGTGCTACGCCGTGATTTTGTTAGTGTTCTAGGCTCGCGTCTCTAGTACGATCTAGCCTAGGACCAGCACAGTACTGTCGTTGAGCGTTTATTCAACATTGCATCTCTGAATTGATTATTGCTAATCTTTTGCTACCATATATAGCCAACCCAGCTCCACATATTTCTACACCGTGTCCACTGGCAATCGCTTTACACAATCTTCAAAGTTATGTGACACCGCTGGTTGCCTGTCACCACCTGCTGCTTGGTAAGAACTTGTAATACATTGATATTTGCTTTACTGTGAGCGCTTTACCACCACACCCTAGTAGTTCATAGGAACATTATTCTTGAATTTTGTTTCTTGTTTCTACTAATCATGACAGGTTCCGAAGATAGAAGTTCTTGGACGACGGACACATCTTCACCATCACGAGAGTTGGGACAACACACACAAGCACATGGTCAGGTTATCTTTTTACCGTCATTTGAGGGTAGATTTAATCCTACTACTTATCTAGCTTGGGAACTTGAAGTAGAACAAGTTTTTAGCCACCATGACTTTTCTGAACTTGAGCGAGTGCGAGCAGCCACTAGAGCATTTACTGGTTTTGCTTCTGTTTGGTGGAGTGTACATTGTAAGAAAAACATTGATAACCAACCCACAACTTGGAAAGTTTTGAAAGCTATAATGAGACAACAATTTTCCCTCCTTACTATCATCGTGAATTGCTTCGCAAATTTGAACAATTTAAACAAGGCAACAACACCGTTCATGCTTACTACCAAGAGTTCAAATCTTATATGCATCATTGTGACATAGAAGAATCTGAGAATGATACAATGAATAGATTCTTTGGTGGTTTGAACCATGATATTCAGGCAAGATTTCAGTATATTCCTCATTGCATTACTGGTATGTATGTCCGTGCTTGTACCTTTGAGAGACAGATATAGGAGGACGCATTAGGTGACTATAACAACTACTATTCCAGTTCATGCTCACCACCGCCGGTTGGTTCCTCCACCGTTGCACCTCGGATTATGAGCGCGGCATCATCTCAAGGGTATGGTACATTGTCAACGTCCGTACCTACATCAGCTACATCTTTGCGACAAGGTAACAGTAAAGGTATTGATGATATAACTTCACAGGAGAATGATGCATGCCTAGTTAACTTGAATGTGTCATGTATTGAGTTACCTGTTGATTTGAGCACACCACCTATTTTAGAGAATCTTGTTACTGTCATGAATGCGCCATGTGATCAAACAACTGAAATATCAACAAATTTGAGTGCACCCATTGAATTAACTGTTGATGCGAAAGAACCAATGTTTAATCATTTTGATATGACCTCCAATCTTGGTGATGATTCTGTGTCCAATGACTTATTTCATGTTTGCTTATTTAAGCATGTTGTAGCATGTAAATTTGATGCAAGTAAGGTTTATTCACCAAAGTTGGGATGGTTTAATGATGAACATTGCCAATCTTTTGAAATGAATAAGAGCTTCACTTATATGTGCAAACTGAGTTGCAATATTTTCATGCATTCTACTTCTTGTGATAATTTTTTGGCTTTAGATTTTATGAACTATGAAAGTTACTCATGTATACATGTGTCATATGTGCAAAAATCAAGGGAAGTTAAAATGGATGACATATACATATACAACATGTACACCTTGTCTCTTTTGTTAGCCACATTTCAGATTAAGCAACGCCGAGGATGGCTTTGTTTTCAAAAAGGGGAGGATGATGAGGACATGACTACCTTGGATACGACCAAAAATATTGCATACATGCATATTTGTCACGTGATTTCTAATGCAAACTATTCAATAATCTATTTATGTTATCCAGAACAAAAATACTTCACACACTTTTGTGTTTTGTGTAATTGCAGGTGTATGGGACATTTGTACAATACACATATGAAGATAAGGGAAAAGGAGAAGTTTAGGTTCTGTTCAAAAAGTCCTCTCACGTCACTTTTGGGCCAAGAGAAGATAGAGTCCAAGTCTCTCACGTTATGGATTCAGATTCGGACTGCACAGACATACCTGATTCAAAACGCCAATAACTTTTTCATACGGACTCTGAATTGGGTGATTCTTTTTTTGTTGGAAACTAGATTTCGTGCTCTTTCGAACCCAATTGGATTCACCTTCAAATTCGTCCGGAGAGTTGAGTTATAGACGAAACAATCTGACGTTGCAGCAGAATCCGAGTCAAACTACAAGCCCAAAGGTGTTGCATCACCTCCACTTGGGCCCATGAGCCTTGTACGGCCTAGGGTTAGTTTTAGGCTGCCTTGGGACGTCCTCCCACCTCCTTGGCCGCCACCCCTTGCTCCTATATAAGTAGATCCATCTAGTAGCTTTTTGCTTGGGTTTTGTTTAGATTAAAAGTTTGCCATAGCTGCAACTTCGCGTACTTCGTTTGTGTCCAACGACCAAACCAAGACATCACAGAACCCCACCTTGATCAATAAAGCTTTCATCTTATATTCGCAACATCCAGATTGCAATCTCACTTTCTTGCTTGTTCTTCATTTGCTCGCAGGAAACAGGCCCTCGTGGTCAGGTTGATCGTGCTCCGGCGTGGTCAATAACCCCTCGGAGTTGGTTTAGCGATTGCTAAGGCGCGACGTCCTCGCACGTTCATAGTCGGACCGTCAAAGTCAAATTCCTTTAAAACGATAGCCACCATCTCATCGAAAGATGGGTCACCTTTGCCTCTATCAGGCGCACAGTGCCAGGCTTGCTTCATGGGTAGAACTTGCGGAGGTATTGGATGTTCTAGGCGTTCTGGATGGGGATCTCGTCCTGCGTCTCCAGGCGCATAGCACCGGGCCTAGAGACACGGGCAATCCTAAATGGGCCCTACCACATGTGTGAGAGCTTGTGCATCCCTTCCCTAGAGAGCATCCACCTCAGGACGAGATCGCCCACCTCGAGCATCCTGGAGCAGACGCTGCGATAGTGGTACCGCCACAGCGCCTGCTGGTACCTTGCTGCTCGGAGCGAGGCTTGGCGGTGGCATTCCACCCCCTGCACGAGGTCCATTCCTCGCATGTCTTCCTGACGTGCCTTGTCGAACGCCAAGACCCGCACGGAGCTATGCTTGACCTCGTGAGGGAGAACCGCTTCAGCTCCGTAGACAAGGAACAACAGGGTCTCTCCTATTAGCTTGGTGGCGATGGTGCGAATGGAGCTCGTCGTGCTAGCCCCTGCCACAGGCCTCGAGCTTCTTCTTGAAGATCCTTGTCTTGAGGCCTCTCAAGACCTCCGCATTGGCGTGCTTGCCTTGGCCGTTGCTCCTGGGGTGTGATACTGAGGCGTAGCATATCTACGTTCCAAGATTAGCACAATATGTTTTGAAGAGACTGCTAGTGAACTGCGAGCCGTTGTCAGTGATGATGCGATTAGGGACTCCGAACCGCCTCACGAGGCCCTTGATGAACTTAATTGCGGAGCCGACTAGGATGGTGCGGACATCTTCCACCTCCGCCCACTTGGTGAACTTGTCGATGGTGACGTAGAGGTATCAATAGCCCCGGGGTGCTCGAGGGAATGGGCCCAGGATATCCAGCCCCCAGACTGCAAACGGCCACGAGAGCGGGATGGTATGGAGGCCCTAGGCCGGCTGGTTGATTTGTTGGCATGGAACTGGCAGGCCTCGACAGGATTTCATCAGCTCGGCTGCGTTGTTGATTGTCGTGGGCCAATAGAACCCGCTACGGATCGCCTTGCCCACCAAGGTGCACGACGACGAGTGATTCCCGCAATCTCTGCCTGTATGTCAGCTAACAGCTCACGCCCCTGCTCCCTGGAGATGCATCGCAAGGAAACATCATTCGGTCGTTTTCGGTATAGCTCACCATCCTAGATGAAGTAGACTGTAGCCTGCCGAGCTACACGCTCCGTGTCCTCCTCCTTCTCTGGCAGGGCCCCTTGCAGTAGGTACGCCTTGAATTCTTCAGTCCAGCACCCCTCCTGGGGTTCAAGCGTGAGGAGCAAGCGCGCTCCTGAGGTCGGGCCGCAGGCGAGAGCTCCTAAGGTTGGCAGCGGGGGGAGCTCCTCCTGATGCGGCGTAGACTCCGCTGCTGGGGGGCGCTAAAGGCTTGAAGAGCCGCTCCTCGAAGACACCGGGCTCTTGGGGCTGACCGCTTGACGCCCTTTTGGCGATATCGTCAGCTTCCTTGTTTGTGCCGCGGGGCACATGCTGCAGTTCTAGGCCCAAGAACTGCTTCTCCATTTTGTGTACCTCTGCGTGCTACGCCTCCATGTGCTCGTCCTTCTACTCGTACACCTTGTTGGAAAAGTTGACGAGGAGCTGGGAGTCACCTTTGATGGTGAGGCGCTTCACCCCCAGGGTCGCCACAGACTTAAGGCCGGCGAATAACCCTTCGTATTCGGCGATGTTGTTGGAGACCTTGTTGCCCTGCTGGAAGCAGAGATGCACAGCATAGTAGAGCTTGTCCTGGGTGGGCAAAATGAGAACAGCTCTAGCCCCTGCGCCTTGGCGTGCGAAGGCGTCGTCAAAGTACATGACCCAGTCATCTGGTGCTTCGCTTCCTGGCAAGAGAGACCGGTCCTCGCCTGCTTCGGGCCCTGGGGCGTCGGTCCACTCCGCCACAAAGTCGGTGAGCGCAGCTCCCTGGATGACCCTAGTGGTGCTAAACTCCAGCTAGAATGCCTGCAGCTCAATGTTCCACTCAGCGACCATTCCTGCTGCATTGGGGCTCCAGAGTACCCTCTCCAATGGGTAGGCTAAGACAACCTTGATGGGGTGGCCTTGGAAATAGTGGCGTAACTTGCATGAGGCCATGAGGAGCGCGAGAAGAAGCTTCTGCGGCATGGGGTAGCGTGCCCGCGCGTCCCGCAACACCATGCCGACGAAGTACACTGTGTACTCGACGAGGGCAGAAGTGTTGGTGGAGTCTGTGATTTCCTGAGGCTGGGGCGCTCCCTGAGGCTGGGGGGCCTGAGGAGTTAGGTCACCAACCGGGGCTACCGCGGCCTCAGGAGCGCCGTCTTGTGGTGCTCGGTCATCTGCTGGCTCTGCTATGGCTTTAGGGGCACCGTCATGGTACTACACCATCCTGACCAGATGTGCGGCGCCGGGTGGCAAGCTCTTGGCCTGGCACTCCTCCCGGATGACCACCAGGGCTACACTAGCGGAATGAGGTGTGGCGGACAGGTAAAGGACCAAGGGCTCGAGATAACGAGGCGCCACCATCACCGGTGGGCTGGTTAGGTATCTCTTGATGTCTTGAAACGCCAAGTCAGCCTCCGGAGTCCACTCGAACGGCTCCTTCTCCTTCAGCTTGAAGAACGGTAGGGTGCGCTCCCCCAGCTTGGAGATGAAGCGCCCAGTGTGGTTACGCCGCCCGCGAGTTTTTGCATCTCCTTGGGAGTCTACGGCGTGCTCATGTCTTCTATTTTTTGACCTTCTCTGGGTTCCTCTCGATCCCCCCGTGGGACATGAGGAAACCCAGCAGCTTGCCGGAGGGGATGCCGAACACGCATTTCCCCGGGTTGAGCCACATTTCTACCTTGCGCGGGCTGGAAAAAGTATCCTCCAGATCCTGAATGAGGGTCCTAGCTCCCGAGATTTTATCACAATGTTGTCGACGTAGGCCTCAGCATTCCTCCGGAGCTGTTGGCCTAGAGCGATGTGCATCAGCCATTGGAAGATCCCCCAGCATTACGCAGCTCAAAGGGCATGCTGGTGTAACAGTACACCCGACATGGGGTTAAGAACGCATCTTATCTACGTCCTCCACCACCATCTTAATCTGGTCGTAACCTAAGAAGGCATCTAGGAAACATAACAAGTCGCACTTGGCGGTGGAATCGACGATCTGATCGATGCGCGGAAGTGGGAACAGGTCCTGAGGGTAGGCCTTGTTGAGGTTGGTGAAGTCGACGCACATGCGTTCCTTCCCGCCCTTCTTGGTCATGACGACGGGGTTTGCCAGCCACTCCAGGTACCGGACTTCATGGATGACACCCGCCGCCTGTAGCTTGCGGGTTTCCTGGACAATGAAGGACTACTTCTCTGTGGACTGTCATCGCGCCTTCTGCTTCACCCGGTGCACATTGGGGCACACCCTCAAGTGGTGCTCGATTACTCCGCTCGGGACCCCCACCAGCTGCTTGGGCTCCCAGGCGAATACCTCCTTGTTTGCCTGCAGGAATTTCACCAGTGCCTCTTCTTGGTCCGGGTCAAGGCTGGGGCCTATGCTGAAGGTGGCTCCTGAGGCCCCGTCCTCGTCGACCGGCACCTGCTTCGTCTTGCCCCGATCATGGTAGAAAAATTGCTTCTTCTTCACCGGCGCAGCCCCTTGGGTCTCTGGTGCTGCTTCACCTGCGGGGCGCGCCGCCGCCTCGGCCCTGACGGCGATCTTGAGGGCCATTAGGGCCCCCTTGGTGTTTCCAGCCACGTTGAGAACACCGTTGCTCCCCGACATCTTCATGAGGTTGTATGCAGGTTGAGTTGCTGCCATGAACTGAGCCAGGGCTGGGTACCCGAGGATGGCGTTGTATGGGAGGCTGATGCGAGCGATGTCGATCTTGATAAGCTCGGTGCGGTAGTTGTCGTGGGTGCCAAAGGTGACGGGAGGCGGATCTGCCCTAGGGGGCTAGTGGAATGCCTGCCAACTCCAGAGTAGGGCTTGGTGTGATGGAGTCGGCCGTGCGGTACGTGAAGCAAGCCGAAAGCTTCCACGAAGAGCACGTTGAGGCTAGCCCTATTGTCGATGAGGGTCTTGGTTACCACCATGTTGTAGATGGTGGGTGTGCAAAGCATCGAGAGCATGCCCGAGCCAGCGGTGGTCGCCAGATGGTCCCCTAAGTCGAAGGTGAGGTCGGCCTTGGGCGCCGCCCATCTCGGGGGAGGTTCCTACTGCACAAAGGTGGCTCCCATTTGGCAGAAGAACTGCTTGAGGTGGCGATCTGAGGGCGGTGCCTGCGAACCGCCGAGGATGGCAGCAATAGCGAGGGGCGCTGGTGCTGCGAAGTGCGCGATGAAGAGACCGCGCAGCTCTTCCCAGGAGGCTACCGAGGATCCTGGCAGGATGAGCCAGCCAGGCGCGTGGCACACCGGCCAGGGCCATCGTAGCGAGGCGGCATATCCGGCTTGAACTTATGCGGCCACTGCACCTGTTGTAAGGCGGGGGGTGAAGGCACGGAGGCCCATGGCGCCACCGTGCGCGCCTGTCGATCCAGCCGCTGGGGTGGCGGCTGCCATGAGGGCCGAATGGAGAGACGAAGCAGGCGGGGGGGCGGAAATGAGCGGAGAGGCGGAGCTCCGACGCACCCCTACCTGGCGCGCCAAATGTCGGATTACGGGTTCCGGCAAACCCTTGTGAGGTTCGAACTCTGGGGTGTGCACGAAGAACACTCCCTCCCCGACTCGCACGCTCAACGATTCCACAGCCTAGCTTGACGGACCCAAAGAACAAGAGACATGGGGGTTTATACTGGTTTGGGCAACCTTGCGGTGTAATATCCAGTGTGTGGGTGGATTGCCTCGAGGGGCTGAGGATGAACTAGTACAATGGATGAACGGCCTGAGGAGGTGAGGTGTTCTTGGGCTCGATGAGCTGGCGAACTCATCAGGGTGGAATGAATCTGATCCACCTCTATCGTGGTGGCTAAGTCCTATTTATAGTGGCCTTGGTCCTCTTCCCAAATGTTAGGCGGGAAGGGACCCCACAACGGCCAAGTTTGAAGGGTGACAACTAGTACAAGCTATCCTGACAAAAGGTGGTCTTCGCCTGTCAAAGGCTCCGGTGGTGATGCTGTTGTGGGCTCCGCGATGACCTCTGTCCTGTCGTCCTGTTGGTGTTGGTCTTGTTTCATAGATATGGAAACCTTTGCCTGATTCCTCGGTACCCCGCGCCTGCGCTTGCCTCCTTAGCACCAAAGAGGAAATTGGTACGCTGCGCCCGCTAGTGCCCTCCTAGCCTTGGTCGTCATGGCTTACGTCACACGAACCTCGCGAGGTGCCCCTTGCATAGATATCTCCGCACCTCGGGAGCCTGCCTAGTGAGGCTGCCCCTAGGGAGGTATTGGTGTCTTCCGCCTTGTGAGGCTTGGCCCCTTGCGAGGGTCTTGGGTAGCCGCTGCTGAAGCTGGGCCATACCAGGCTGTTGGTGGAGCCACGCTCGCGGGCCGCAGGCAGGAAAGTCTGGGTACCCCCGTTCCCCAAACGCCGACAAAGGTCGTACCAATTTAATGACCAAATTCTTCACTTGATGAAATTAATTTTTAGGGGTCGTCTTCCATGTCTTAAACCAAATCTTTAGGGACTTTGTCTCCTATGTACACTCACAAACTCATTAGTTCCTCAACCTATTTGTCATCAATACTCCAAAACCACTAAGGGGGCACTTGTTGCACTTACAATCTCCCCCTTGTGTGATTGATGACAAATTGGTTAGGTTTCAACGGTAGTAAAAATAATTGAAGTGTAAGTACAGAGTTGGAAGAAATCGGTTACAAGATATTGAGGAACCCCCCTTGAAGATGTGCATATAAGGAATTTGCTTTGGATTGCAAATGCACATGGCAGTTTGAATTTGTGGAGATCTGCCCCTATATCTTGGAATCCAATCATGCATGATCATAAGATATCTAAAGAATATGAATGCATGATGAAAATTGGTGTCTGACAAAATTGTGCATGCATGAGCATATATATATTGAAGAATACAATATGCGCGTCAAATGAAGCATAAGAGTTAGACAACCAACATTTATTAAGTTACAACTCAACAAGAGCACATCCAGAAAAGTTCAAGAGTTGCAACTTAAGCAAAAACAGCCCATATAAAGACCCGCGTGAAGACTAACTCAAACTTCTCCACCTTTGTCATCAAATGACCAAAAGGTCGGGAATTTGAGAACTAAGACCCCTATAGAAAAACATCATGGAGAGGTCGAGGGAGCGCCAACAGAGTTGGGGTCACGCGGTATAGAATGACCAGCAGCTGTGTCTTCACTAAATTCATATTCATCAGTGGAGCATGATGAAGACTGTGAGCTCGGCATCAGAGGAGGAACTTGAGTTCTCTTGAAATTCTTCATTGGCGTTTCAGCCCAGTCAAAGTTCATTTGAAAACCTCAGCAGCAAGTTCTTCATCTGTTTTGAGAAGTGAAAGTGTGGCCCAGCTGCGATCAAGTATCTCAAGGAGATAGTATCTATTCTTGCAGATGGTGTTATGCATCACTCTCACATTTCCTTGAATAGGAGTGAATTGATGCTTAACCCATCGATGATTGCCGGATTTCGGACTCCGCAGACCCTTGATAGATTCAAACTCTAGGGTGCGTGCGAAGGACTCAACCTCCCCATTCTGCCTACTCGCCAATCTCATGGCCTAGCTCGATGAATAGGAAGGAAATGGGACACATTAGTTTACCCAGGTTTGGGCCACCTTGCGGTTTAAAACCCTACTCCTGCTTTGTGGTGGATTGGCCTTGATATGGGCCAAGGATGAACTAGTACAGTGGAAGAACAACCTCAGGAGGTATGCTCTTGAGCTAGTGGGGATGGAATGGATCTGACCCCCTCTATGGTGGAGGCTAGCTATATTTATAGTGGCATTGGTCCTCTTCCCAAATGAAGGTGGGAAGGGATCCCGCAACGGCCAAATTCGAAGGATACATCTAGTACATCTTATCCCGACAAAAGTAGTCTTCGCCTGCAAAGCTTTTGGTCATGACGCCTTGGTGGGCTCCGCGATGACCTCCGTCATGCCGTCCTGACAGTCTTGGTATTGTTGAACGGGAATGGAAACCTTTGGCTGATTACTCGAAATCCGCGCTTGTGCTTGCCTCCTTAGAATCAAAGAGGAAACTGTTGTCCTGCGCCCGCTGGTGCCCACCAGGCCTTGGTCATCATGGCTCACGTCATCTAAACCTCACGAGGTGAGAGTTGCATACAGATCTCCGCTCCTTAGGAGCCAGCCTGAGGAGGCCGCTCCTTCTGGAGGTCTTGGTGTCGTCCGCCTCGCGAGGCTCGGCCCCTCGCGAGGGTCTTGAGTTGTTGATGCTGGAGATGGGCCATACCAGGCCGTCGATGGAGCCACACCGTGGGCCACAGGCAGGCAAGTCTCGGTACCCCCATTCCCATAACGCTGACAGTATCCCCCGGGCCCAAGGCACGCTCAAACTTGGCTTCGAGGCGAAGCCAAAGGGCAAGTGCAGAGCACCGCGGGCCCTAACAGCCTGCAGCCTTGGTTGACACATGGCGATTGATGGGACGGGGGCGTCTTCACTTCCCCACACTTCCTCGACAACCGTTCGACTTGACAAGAGCCTGCTGCATGCAGAGAAAGATCATCATTGTGTGGGATCGTGGAGGCCGGCAGTTGGCCTCCTTCCGACTATAAATGAGGGGAGGGGCTGAGCCCGTCCCCTGCTCATCTCCATCTTCTTGCTGCCTGCTCCCCCTTCTTCTTGGTCTCGTTGTCTAGCCAAACTGCTCATGGCGCCAACAAGGCAGTTCTCCGCCATAGAGAAGGGAAAGGCCCCCAAGGAGGGACCGGGTTCGCCACCGCCCAATAGGAGCCGCGGTCGTCCCCGCAAGTACATTGCGACCCCGACAGTGGTCCCTTAGGGGCACTGGCGCAACCCTCCAAGGGCAAGCGCTACCTCCGGCGGCCGCGGCGGCACTTCTTCTTGTGGCAGGAGACACCAAGGATGAGGCAGCTCCTGCGATGGGGGAAGGTGCGCCATGGTCGCCCGACCTCCTCGGCCGCGCTTCCACTCGGCGGACGTGTTCCCAGAGTTTGTCATGTGGTCGGAGCGGCCCGCAGGCACCTGGCACCCGCACCCGCACTTCTTCACGAGTGCACTGCCGACCGCGGGGCTTGATGGTCTCTGGCTGCAGGCTGACGGCTGTTGTAGCAGAGCCTCGTGGGGGGAGGTCAAAGTCACCGCCGCGGGCAACGTGTCCTTAACCCAAGGTTACCAGGCATTTGCCCGCACGCGAGGCCTGGGCGGGAGGTGCACCCTCCACTTCAAGTATGATGGCCTCGCGAGCCTCTACGTGAGGGTGTTCAGGGAAGACGGACGTCGTGCGTGGTGCTGCCCCGAGGATGGAAGCAGTGACGACGAGCTTGGCCTTGGCGACGGGCGCGATGACGACGAGGGTGAGCTTGCACATGGCGACGGCCGCACCACCTCCAGCAGCAGGGGCTCCCCCTCTAGCGAGAGCACCAGCTGTGGTGGCTATTGTAATACCCACAATGCGGCTATATCTCCCACGTGTCGGAGCACGACTTAGAGGCATAACCGCATTGTAGGCATGTCGCAAGAGGGTTAATCTTTACACATCACATGTACTGAACAAGAAAGAGATAAAGAGTTAGCTTACAATCGCCATTTCAAACAATACATAAATATAGCATTACATCATCCAGAATACAATCACGGTCCGACTACGGAACCAAAATAAAAGAAGACCACCCCTAATGCTTAGATCCCTGATCGCCCCGATTGGGCTCCACTAATGATCAACAGAAACGAAACAACACAATGAACAAGATCTTCATCGAGCTCCTCCTTGAGCTCGGTTGCGTCACCTGCATGATATCATCGGCACCTGCAAGCTGGTTTTGGAAGTAATATGTGAGTCATGGGGACTTAGCAATCTCACACCGGCGAGATCAAGACTATTTAAGCTTTTGGGTAGGAAAAGGTAGTGAGGTGGAGCTGTAGCAGGCACTAGCATATATGGTGGCTAACATACGCAAATGAGAGCGAGAAGAGAAGCAAAGCAACGGTCGTGAAACTAGAAGTGATCAAGAAGTGATCCTGAAACTACTTACGTTCAAACATAACCCAAGAACCGTGTTCACTTCCCGGACTCCGCCGGAAGGAGACCATCACGGCTACACACGCGGTTGATGCATTTTAATTAAGTTAAGTGTCAAGTTCTCTACAACCGGACATTAACAAATTCCCATCTGCCCATAACCGCGGGCACGACTTTCGAAAGTTCAAAACCCTGCAGGGGTGTCCCAACTTAGCCCATCACAAGCTCTCACGGTCAACGAAGGATATTCCTTCTCCCAGGAAGACCCGATCAGACTCGGAATCCCGGTTACAAGTCATCTCGACAATGATAAAACAAGACCAGCAAGACCACCCATTGTGCCGACAAATCCCGATAGGAGTTGCACATATCTTATTCTCAGGGCACACCGGATAAGCTAAGCGTACAGGAGCTGACATAACCCAAGTTGCCAAGGGATGGCCCTACACAGTGCTCTAGTTTGGACCAACACTCAGAGGAGCACTGGCCCGGGGGTTTAAATAAAGATGACCCTTGAGTTTGCAGAACCCAAGGGAAAAAGGCTTAGGTGGCAAATGGTAAAACCAAGGTTGGGCCTTGCTGGAGGAGTTTTATTCAGGGCGAACTGTCAAGGGGTTCCCATTATTACCCAACCGCGTAAGGAACGCAAAATCCAGGAACATAACACTGGTATAACGGAAACTAGGGAGGCAAGAGTGGAACAAAACACCAGGCATAAGGCCGAGCCTTCCACCCTTTACCAAGTGTATAGATGCATTAATTAAATAAGAGATATTGTGATATCCCAACAATAAACATGTTCCAACAAGGAACAATCTTCATCTTCAGCTGCAACTAACAACGCTATAAGAGGGGTTGAGCAAAGCGGTAACATAGCCAATCAACGGTTTGCTAGGAAAGGTGGGTTAGAGGCTTGACATGGCAATATGGGAGGCATGATAAAGCATGTGGTAGGTATCGCGGCATAGCCAAAGAGCGAGCAACTAGCAAGCAAAGATAGAAGTGATTTCGAGGGTATGGTCATCTTGCCTGAGATCCTGCAAGGAAGAAGAACGAGTCCATGAAGAAGACAAACGGATGTAGTCGAACGAATCCTCACAAAACAACATTATCGGAACTAGCCCGAAGAGGCAACACCGGGAAGAAGCAAACAACATAGTAAACAACCATCACATAAACATGGCACGATGCATAATCAAGTATGATGCATGTCCGGTTTAAATATGCATGGCATGGTAAAGTGCACAAACAAAACTACAAGTTAAGTGGAGCCCAATATGCAACGAGTTGCATATTGACGGAACACCACATCAATTATTTAGTTCACTCCTGGTTAGGTACTCAACAATATTAAATGTTGGTTAACATGGCAAGAGGTGAAACATGAGTGAAAATACACAGCTAGGCATTTTAAATGAGGCCGGAAACAACAACAAAAATTCCGGTATATCCTCATGTGCATTAGCAATTTAATGCAACAACAATTTTTAAACATATTAAAAGTTGTTATCATGATGCGGATGTCATGTTCAAGTTTATGCAATTTTAAGAAAATGTTAACATGATAAGATATGAGGCATTTGTCATCGTGACGGAAATGAAGGGGGTGCCACGGCAATGATTCTGAAAATGATGCCACGGCAACATAACAGTTCCGGTAGCTCATGGAGATATCAGTGCAAAGGAAGTGTGATGGGAGCGTGTCATGCGATTAACGGTGGGGTGCTCCCGGATACCGGGTTCCCACATGTCGACAGCAAGGAAATGAGGAACTCGCAACGAACAACTTGGACACGGTGCAACCACGACCATCTCATACATCACACATGCATTCGTACACGGGCGGTCGTCTCGGGGTTATACCTTCGAAGCGTGCGTTATCGGAGGGGTTCGAGTTCGATGCGGTGTAGGGGAAGTAGACGTTCTCAGGACATTCGTAGTGGAAGTAGTCATTCTCGCATGCTCTAGGGTCGACGGTAGAGGTACATGCTATCGGTAGTCGAACTTAGCGATCCGAAGGGGTACTTGGCAACATGCACGTCATCGGTAGTTGTACACAATCGTTGTCGGACTTGACGGGTTCGCTACACGGTTCTTCGGAGACGGTAGTTGTTCTTGGTTCGTAGGCGAGCTTGATGGATCTGAGGGCTCCGGCCATCGGGGTACTTGGCGCAATGTCGTGTAGTCGTACACATTCCGTAGATGTTCATGTCATCGGTGTCGTGGTACTTGGGGTCTTCGGACTCTCCGATCCCGTTCTTGCGACAGCAATCGTTCATGTTTGTTCGGAGAGGTACTAGGCGCATCCCGGATATGTAGTCGTACACGCACGTAGATGAACTTGTCGGGTCCTCGACGTCCTGGTACTTGGCGTTCAGTGCGGTACTTGCCGAGCAAGAGGCGAAGTCGTGGTACTTGCAGAAATATCCTGGAGTAGATACTTGACGGACCGGTTATGGGTCTTGCGTCCATGTAGCTGATCTTGTCGGACTTGACGGTCCAAACAACGCAACACAAGGGGCCTCGGCTGACAGCGACGACGAACACAAGCCCATGGAGAAGCAGGGGTACAGATGCGTTTGAAAATGGACTTTGCATCGGCGAGCAGGACAGCGGGCAGTGCAGAGGCAACAACTGTGGCTTGGCACAGCTGCATGCGGCACCGGGGACGGGGAAACGGGTGGAGGCGCGAGATGGCCGGCTAGAGCAGATTCGACCAGCTCCGGGCGCTGCGATGCATAGTCTTGGCAACTGCGTGCAGCAGAGAGCGGCGAGGTGCTCGGGGTCGAGGCGCCGAGGACGAGGCAGGGGAACAGCGGCTGGGACGGAGGGTAGCGTGCGACGAACAGAGCAGATGTTGCAGTGGCGCTCGAGCTGCAAGAGGTGGGCTCTGGTCGTGGTCACCGGTGATATAGGCGGAGCAGCGGCCATGGCGCGCAGAAGGGGCCCGAGTGAAGCGGCTCCATGGCGAGGCGACGGCGTAGGAGGAGAGGCTGGAGGGGCACCGGGGTTGGCGCGGTCGGAAGCCAGGGCCGCGGGGCGGAGCTTGGCGTCGGCGGGCGGCGGCCTCACCGGAGTGGGGAAGGCGGCGGCAATGGTGGGAGAAGGAGGCGGGGGCACGGGCTCGCGCATGCTGGGGAGCGTCTGTCCCTAGCGATGCATGTGGGAGCGAGAGGGAGAGGTGGGTTGAGCGGTTCCTGGGAACTGCGTGCGTGGGGGTGTTGGCGGCGGTGGATGAGGACGAGAGGGAGAGGTGAGTGGGATCAGGCAGGGAGAGGGTTAGGTTTAGGAGGGATTTGGTGGGCTGTGGGAACAGGAGACAGTTGGGCCGGCCTGGTGGGAGATTCTAAGAGGCCAGCAGTGCAGGCTGCCTCTCACTCTCTCTATTATTCTATTTCCTTTAATAGAAAAAGCATAGAGAGAAGAGAAAACAAGAGGGGGGGTTAGGGAAAGAATTTGCGCACGAGGGATAATTTTTACGGACTCGTAAAAATGTGCACGGTCCACGAAAAATAGGAGAGTCATGATTGCAAGAATTTAATTCAAAGATATTTGAATTTAATTCAAAGACATTTGAATTTAATTCAAATGGTTTGAACAAGGACTAGGAATTAGAGGTGTCCAAAAATGTTCGGATTTTTGGTGGAGCTCCGGAATATGATGAAAGAACATATAGCAATGTTGGAGACCAAGAATTAAGATAACAAAGGCATTGGGATATTTTGCAAGTGTGTTTATGGGTGAATCCAAATTATTGGAATATTTAATATAGCTCCCTAATATCGGGAGGATATGTTATAAAGAGAATCACCATGTGAATTCCCTCGGTTTAAATGGACCGAAGATCCATGCAATTTATTTAGTGAGTTTTTAAAACGGGTAGCATGATGACATGGTGCAATGCACATGATGCAAAGATGAAATGCAACGGAACAAACAAATCACACGTTGAAACCCAGAAATCATGGAAGGCACCTGAAGCTCCGGTCTTGGGGCGTCGATGAGACACCACGCTGCCGGGCTCAGATTGGGGAAGGCGATGGGCCATCTCACCACCGCGCTCCGGTGAAGCGGGAAGAAGGCTCGGGCTGTGCTTTTGGCGTTGCTGGAGCCTGGCCTTGGGAGCTGTTGCGGTCGCGAGTGCTGCTTTTGTTTTTCCTTTCCTTTCTCCTGCATTTCAAAAAATTAGAGGGCCCTGCTGGGGTGTGTAATGAACCATGGTACTTATGCCACTATGCTATGTTTATTGTCTTGATGCTGTGCCGTGGTGCCCATATTCTGACTAGGTGCGGTTAGGGTAACTTAGCTCGGTATACTTGCGGTAGTTTTCCGCCTTGCAAGGGCGCACCTTTCCAGCAGCGTCATGCAAAGTCCCCTTCCTGATGACTCAGGAGACGTCGGGCCTCGGGAGACTTGGTACAGCTGCAGAGTTATTAGAAATCCTGACGAGGCGTCACGTCCTTCCTCGCGCGAGCCCCCGAGCATGGGTTGGTTGTGGCTAGTACAACGCGTCATGTGGCCCGGAGGCACGGACTTAAGAGGCTGCGCATGCCCACGAGATCATTCGAGAGCACCTCGCGAGGATTTAAGGATACCGAAGCTCTGGGGAAACGAGACTTCGGTGAGGTGTGTTCGCGGGTGAACCCAAGCGTACATACCTGCCTAGCCCCCGCGCGCGGGGCGCGCAAGGAGGAGCAACGGGCAAGTGCCGCTCTTCCTGGGACAAGGCTGGAGAGGCAAGCAAATCAAGAGGAGAGAAAAAGAAACCCCAACTCTGACGAATGAGAAATGCGAGAACTCCAAATTTCATTCAAGAAGTTGCAAGCGAGCTATAGAAAGCAAGCAAAAGAATTGCCGCGTCTGGCACCTAGACTAGTCTTCTCACCAACGCGGAGCTAAGTGCTGCCAGTAGGACGTGGGTGGGAGCCCCCGTGAGGCCCGCGGGCGGCACTCGGGAGACTCCGGGGCGTGTACAGCCCCATTCATTATTACGTGAGAGTGTCACAAGCGGAGACCTTCGCAGGCACTAGGCCTTGCTTCATGGGTAGAACTTCCGGAGGTGCTGGATCTTCCAGGTGTTCTGGATGGTGATCCCGTTGTAACATCCCAAATTTTCAATTTGGAATGTTATACACTAGATCATCATTGCATATCATATTTTATTTGCTTTTGGTTTTGATCCTAGAAATTCTACGCAACTCAAGGACCCACGGAGAGAGTTGGGGATTTCGTTATTTTCATATTTGAGTTTTCTCAAATTTTGAGAATAGGATCATTTGATTTTAATTATTTTATCATCAATTATTTCTATTACAAAAATATGAGAGAGGGAATAAAATGACTTTCCCAAAATAAAGAAATATTGATGATTTAATAATAAAATCAAATAAGGTTTTATTTCGGAGTTTTTCGTTATTTTATTTGAATTTAGGAAAAATGTGCGTTTTTCAAAATTGCATTTAGGCCCCAAATAAATGTTCACCTGGTGCGGCTTGATTTTAGAAGCCCGGGAAATTTTATTTCAGGATTTTTGGAGTCCATTTAGTATTTCTTTTATTTGTTTTTCTGCACGGAATAAAAAAACGAAACCGACCTACGGGCCGTGTTAGGCCCGGACTCCTCCGGAGCCGGCCTTTAAAAGCCGGGGCACCCGACCCCGCAGCCCACCGAGCCGCCGACCGCCGCCGCCCGAACCCTAGCGCCACCCGCCGCCGCCGCCCCGCCGACCGCCGCCGCCGCCGCCCCGCCGCCGACCGCCGCCGCCGCCGGAGTTCTCGCCGGAGTTACCGGTAGATATTTTTTTAGACGCCTGTTTTTTCCCGAAAAACCGTTCGGTTTTTCCGGCGATTTTGTTGTTTTTCTAGTTTCGGTTTTTTTAAATAGATCGGTTTTTCTGATTTATTTAATTAGCGAGCGTTCGTCCGTTCATTCGTTCTAGCGAACGTTCGTCGTTTTTCTTTTTCTTGGATTAAATCCGCGATTTTGCTGATCGCGATTCCTGATCCGATTTTTCTTTTAATATAACTTTTCGGTCGTTTATCGGAATCAGGCGATTCAAGCGCCTGGAGTTTCGTCTCAAAACCCTCTATCTGTTTAACCAACTTAAACAAGTTTTCGCCACTGTAAAAATTGCCCTAGATCCAGAATAGTAAACAAAGCCTGTTTCTTTTGCCGTTTGACTTTCGTTGCTTCGTTTGATTTGATTCCTTTTGCAAACCGGAGTTCTTAAGTTGAACCGTCTGGTTAGATCTCTTATTTGAGTTTTAACTATGCATTAGATGAGTACTTATTGTATGCTTGTTTGTTTGTCTGTGATAGAATACCCGGAGTGCGCCGCCTGTTACTTCGAATCTCTAGGTTTCACGGATCATCAGCAAGGCAAGTAACACTTTGATCATACCTCCTACTACCCAGTTTTATTGCATTAGATCAATCCTCAAACATTGAATGATTAGTATCTAATTAAATTGTGGGATGGGAAGTAGTTGAGGTAGTACCTATTACCTGTTTATTATCAAACCTTTGGGAGTTACTTCTACGTTTGCCTATTGTGCCATGCTATGCTAGTAGACGTGCATTGGGTGAGTGATATCCATGACAGATGTGAGTTTGTCAATTAATGGTTTATCTAAGGTGGCAACTTAAACACACATCTTGGTGGATTGAGGTACCTGGGTATTCCAGGATTGCCTATTTTTTTTATGGACCGCCACCCAGGCCCAAAGGGATCATGAGATTTTTCAAACTAGAAACTTCCGTGTGCAGCCACAAGCTATTATGGGCTCTAGCATAGTTGATTAAGTCGTGCGAACTCTTACAGGGTAGACTAGCAGATGTAGGGGAAAGTAGGTGTAACGGTCTATCCATCGTAAGGTGCTAGCGCTTATGAAAGACTGTGTCTCGGTCATCCGTCTTCTCAAACACCATGTAGTGCGAGAAACCAAACGGAGGCGATCGAGTCTTGTGGGGAAAAGTGTGCAAACCTCTGCAGAGTGTATAAACTAATCATGGTTAGCCGTGTCCCCGGTTATGGACATCTTGAGTATCTAGTACTTGGATTATCATGTGAATCTCAACATGTTACTCTAAAATTTAAGTTTGTTGGGTTTTGTATAATGATGATGCTTAATTGGGATTGAGGATGCTGTCAACCATTCTCAATGTTTAACAACTACCATGATAGTTAAATAAAATTTATTACTTTGCAGTAGGGAAAATTGGCTTTACGCAAAACTATAACCATGGAGCTTTCCACCAGCTAAATATGCATATAGTATAGCTGTTTCATTCCATTACTCTCTATGTGTTACTTTGCCAGCATATTCCATGTGCTGACCCGTTTCGGGCTGCAACGTTAATGTTGCAGACTTTTCAGACGAAGATTAAGGAGTTTTTAGGTCGTGGTTCTATACTCAGTGATGCCGTTGGAGTTGATGGACTCACTTATCTTCCAAGCCTTCCGCTCTTATCGTTATTAGATGGCCTTAAGCCACATTTATTGTAATAAGTTCTCTATTGAGACACTCGATGTAATAAGTGTGTGATTGCTACTCTGTTATAAATCCTTCAAGTACTGTGTGGTGTCAGCATTACTGATCCAGGGATGACACCTGAGCACAGAGATCAGACCGTTTGAGGTCTGGTCGCTACAGAGATGGTATCAGAGCACACGCTGACTGTAGGACATGACCACTAAGCTAAAAGACCTAGATCACTATTCACTCTCTTCTCTTCTGACCTCTCATCTTTTCTACTCTTTAGGATGGCGGATGCAAGGAACAAGTTCACACAACCGGATGAAGATACACCCTTTGGACGCCACTTGAAGGAAGTCACTAGATAACTGAACATAGGAGTACTAAGCTTCACCGGAACCTACAACGCCACTTTACCTGAAGAAGAGCGCTGGATGATTCAAGTTCAAGTTCCAGGAAGGACGTTCATGCCAGTCACTGAGCCCATAGAGTTTTCTTTTGATGCACCAACTTGGAGTCTAGGAAAGAGCATGGCAGCTCACATCGCCATGGGACGCATTGGAGAAGTCTACCGCAATGATCTCAAGGATACTATCTACCAGATTTGTGGGCGCCGAGATGAGCACTGGGAGATGATAAGCACCAGAAAGGATAGATCAATTGCAGCTTTTATCCAGGAATTAAACCAGCACATTCGACGACAGGAGAACCAGATGTGCGCCGACATGATAGACCTGAAGAAGGATAAGACAAGAATCAAGGAACTGGAGAAAGAACTCAAGGCTACACGTGAAGATTATGAAGAAGAAATTGAAGTATCGGTGGAGAAGAATGACGATCTGATCAAGAAGATCGGAATATTTATGGGAGGCCCTACACCAGTAGATGAAGACGAAGAACCCAAGGAGATTTGCCCTGAAGACTACATCATCATCGATGACACCGACTCGGACCCAGATGATAGCGATGAAGACTATGTTGATGAAGCCGGAGCAGATATCATGGAGTCTGCAACCGAAGAATATTTCTAGTAGACCACCTCATCAGTAGTAGTAGTCCACCATGTAAATACAGTAGTCCGAGCACTTTTGCGATAGTTAAATCGATTGTATGCCCTTGTTTGATTGAGTGAAGTGAATTGTTTTCTTTTGCCACATGTGCATATGGGTAGTGTTTTATCTTTAGACCCCCTCTATTCTTAAATCTCATCTTTTCTAAACCCGCAGATGCCTCCGAGACGTGACCCCGGATTTACCTTTCCACCGGAGCTCACCCAGTTGATCCAGCGGCAGAACACACTGATGCAGTTGCTAGTCCAGAATCAGAATCAGGGGAACAACAACAACAACCCACCACCACCACCACCACCACCTGTTGATCACTTAGCCCGTTTTCTTCGGCTGAATCCGCCGGTGTTTTCCAGTAGTACCGAGCCGATAGTGGCAGATGATTGGCTCTGCAAGATAGCTAGAGAGTTGACCACAGCAGGATGCACAGATGCGGAGAAGGTGAAGTTTGCCGCACATCAGCTTGAAGGACCCGCAGCATCATGGTGGGAGAATTTCACAGCCACTTTCCCTGTCAACACTGTCACGTGGGACCAGTTTCAGCAGGCTTTTCGTACTGCCCATGTCTCAGCAGGAGCTATGGCCATGAAGAAGCGTGAGTTTCGCAACTTGCGCCAAGGAGGACGGACAGTTGGCCAGTATGTGGAGGACTTTAGTAAATTAGCACGTTATGCCCCAGATGACGTTGCTACGGATGCAGATAAACAGGAGAAGTTTCTGGAAGGACTGAATGATGAGTTGAGCATGCAGTTGATGATAGCAACCTTCAACAACTACCAGGAGTTGGTAGACCGTGCTCTTATGATTGAAGGCAAGCAGCAGCAAATTGAGAACCACAAGAGGAAGTATGGACAAGAGAAGTACAATTCTAGAGCTCGGCAGAAGCCACGTTTTACCCCTAGATCGGGAGGCCATTTTCAGCATACCCATGGAGGAGGTAGCTCTCACAATCACAACGGCACCAAGAATGGTAATGGTAATGAAGGAAGCAACGGCCAGAACCGTACCAACCCATCAACCCCAGCCAAGAAAGACCTGAGCCAAGTCACTTGCTTTAAGTGCCAAAAGACCGGACATTATGCCAATGAATGTCCTGAAGGCCAGAATGGCAATGGAAGCTCTGGGAAGAAGCCGAACCCTTTCAAAAGGGGACAGGTGAACCATGTTAACGTGGAGGAGGTTGAAGAGCAGCCAGATGCAGTCATCGGTAAGTTTTTGGTTAAGTCATTTACTGTAAGTGCATCTAGTGCCACCCCTAGTTGGTTTTGGAGTATTGACGACAAACCTAGTTGAGGGACTAATGTGTTTGTGAGAATTGCAGGATAACACAGGTAGAAGTCCCTCATTGATTCGGTTTTCCTACCAGAGATGACCCCTAAAAATGTATGAAGACATTGATGTCAAAGGTGGTATGTGAAGATATTCACATTGAAGAGAAGACATCGCATGAAGCCTATGGAGCTCGAAGACTCAGATCTTTCGTAGTTCTTTTTCTTCTTTATTGAGTCATAGGAACCACCGTACTGTTAAGTGGGGTCCAAGAGAAATAGTCAGAATGACTGAAGTGATGCTTAACCAAAACCTATGTCTTCGAGTGAAGACTATGAGAGCAAATCTTGTCCAGAGTCGGACAAGTCAGTAGCCCAAGTAAAGTTGTCGTGTGTGTTTGAAATCTGAGTGTTGGAACACATGTCAGTTCCTTAGTGACCCAGGGTCATTTCGGACAAATCAGGTCGGGTTGCCTAGTGGCTATAAATAGCCCACCCCCTACAACCATAAACGGTTGGCTGCTCAGAGTTAGAGTACGGCTTTTGTCGTTTGAGAGCAACCCACCTCGAAGCCTTTGAGAGAGAATTCCTTGCGAGGATAAAGCCCTAACCACCCAGAGCCAAAGAGTGTTAGGCATCACTTAAGTCTTCCTGTCTGTGTGATCTAAAGACTTATTACACTTGAGGACTATGAATCCTCCAACCGGTTAGGCGTCGCGTTCTGAGCATCCAAGAGTCATTGTGGATCGCCAGTGAACGAAGTCTGCGAAGGTTTGGGAGTCTACCTTGAAGACTTACCAGAGTGATTGGGTGAGGTCTGTGTGACCTTAGCTCAAGGGGAATACGGTGAGGACTGGGTGTCCTGAGCTGCGTGTTCAGGACTGGGTGTCCGGGACTGTGTGTCCTCAGGTTTAAATACCTAGCCGCCCTAACCAGACGTATAGTTGTCACAGCAACTGGAACTGGTCCAACAAATCATTGTCTTCAACGAGTCACTGGTTTCATCCTTCCCTTCCCTTTACTTACTGTTGGTCCTTGTGAAGTCATTGTATGATTGCACTATCTTTTGTCTTCATGGAGTGACTGCTTGTTCTGATTGGCTTCATAATATCTTCCTACCTGATCCTTACTACCTAGCTGCTATTAGTCATTGTGCTTTCACTTTATTGAATACTTGACTACGGTTTGCCTAGTGTAGTCTACCTTCCGCTGCATGGTAATAGGTTTATTTCTATCATTTGTCTTCGAAACTTCCACGTTTTGAAGACTGTCATAAAAATCGCCTATTCCCCCCCCCCCCTCTAGTCGATATAACGCACTTTCAATTGGTATCAGAGCAAGGTACTCCCTTGTTCTATGTGATTCGGTTTAACCACCTGGAGTTTTAGCTATGTCGACTGCAGGGATAATTAAAGTCTCCGATGCGTGCCCCGTCTTCGATGGAACTGAATATCCCTACTGGAAGAATAAGATGCGCATGCATCTTGAAGCCATTGACGTCGACCTATGGTATGTCGTCCAGAACGGCGTTCCCAAGGCTGGAGAAGGTGTCACTGCTGCTGACGTCAAGAAGTTCGTTCAACTGGACTCTACTGCCAAGAATATCATCTGTGGTCATCTGACCAAAGGATAGTATGGCCGCGTGAGTGCTTTGGAAACATCTAAGCTAGTCTGGGACTGGCTCTCCAAGGTCAATGAAGGCGTCTCAACCCAGAGAGATCAGAGAATCAGTGTCCTTCGCAACGTCTTCAACCGCTTCAAGAGAAATGACAATGAGAATGTCCAGCTCACGTTTGATCAACTCACTGACATCACAAATGAGCTTCAAGCCCTCGGCGCTACTGAGATCACCAAGCATGAAGTCGTCAAGACACTCCTGAGATCACTTGACAATTCGTTTGACACCCTAGCCCTGATGATTCAAGAACGTCCTGATTTCAAGACACTCGATCCATCTGACATACTTGAGAGGCTCAACACACATGAGTTTCAGCTTTCTGAGAAAAGAGATATCTACGGTCCCAACTATGGGCGAAAGCTGTCTCCTCATCTGAAGAAGAATCACACAGCAGTTCTGATGATCCTGAAGACATTGGAAAGGAGCTTGCTATGCTTGTGAAGAAGTTCCAAAAATTCACCAAGAAGAAAGGCTTCAGAAAGTCTTCACGATCAAGCTCAAGGAATGATGAAGCTTCTGCTCATGACTACAAGAAGAAAACATGCCACAAGTGCAAGAAACCTGGCCACTACATCTCTGAGTGTCCGCAGTGGGACATTGAGAACAAGAAGAAAAAGAAGAGCAAGGAGTATGATTCTGATGACAAGAAAAAGAAGAAATACTCAGAGTCTTCTTCCAAGTCCTCCTCAAAGTCTTCATCACACAAGAAGAGCTCATCTGGCAAGGCACGTGCGTTTGTTGGCAAGGAAATGGATTCAGAGGAGGAGTCCGCTTCTGAGGAGGCGGAGGTTGAGTCCGAGGAGGAGTCCGATTCTGGCGTTGCGAGTCTGGCTACAGCATACGTTGCCAAGTCCATCTTCAACACTGAAGACAATGACTCCATCACCGAAATTGATGCAAATGACAAGGACTACTCCGCTCCTGCCTACTGCTTCATGGCACGCGGTGCCAAGGTAAACACATGCAGTACTCACTATCAAACATCTAGTGACGATGACTCTGATTGTGGTTCCAAACCCAGCTACAAAACACTCGCTAAAATTGCAACTAAACAACAGAAAACCATGGAACACATTCAAAAACTGTTAGACAAAAGTGATGATCTGTTAGACGCTGAAATGACTCGATCTCAGTCCTTAATTGAAGACATAAAAAATCTTCACGTTAAGTATGAGGAACTTGAAAGTCATCATGAAACGCTCTCAACAGCTCATGAAAGGCTTTCCTATGATTATCTTCAAAGGAAGCAAGATCTTGTGAAATTGAGAGCGGCTCATGAAGATCTTCAAAAAGAAAACGAGTCGCTTCGCGCCGAACAGATCAGTTCAGCTCAGGAAGGATTTGAACCACCATGTCTTAAATGCATTGAGCGTGATAATGCTACTTCTGTTGCGAATGTTCTACTGCTGCTACTATTGCAATGTCTTCAACTGTTGATGTGGGAACTAACCCCTCTGCTGAGGATACCACTGCTATTGCTGATGAGAATGCTAGGTTGAAGACATTGCTTGAAACAGGGATGTACAAAAGTCTCAAAGGGCATCAGACATTATGTTATGTCCTCAAAAGGCAGATCCTGAACCGAAACCCTAGGAAAGAGGGTGTTGGGTTCGTAAGGAAAATGAATGCTGATGGCTCTTACTGGAAACCTGAGCAGTACCCCAAAACCACATGGGTTGCTGCAAAGGAACCTTCAGCAGATCCATCCACTATATCTGGCTTCACTTGTGCTAACCCCATTGTCATTGATGAATCCTTTGATGCAAACTATAAATTGTTTAAGAATCAGAATGGTAAAGTGTTTGCCAGGTATATTGGTACTAACTGCAGGAATGGACCGTCTATGAAGAAGATCTGGGTGCCCAAAAAGTGTTTGGAGAATCTTCCTGTGAATGTCATCATGACACCACAGGTGAAGAAGACAAACCCCAGACCACAGGCTTCATACGGTCCAAAGGCTTCATACAGACAGAGGACTCACTGGAGTCAAACTAACGCAAATGTTTTGCAGGGAAGCCATACTCAGGCCTATGAATATGAGCGCGGTTCATCAAACCGCCATGTTCATAAGACCAAGAACTATTCTGCTTATTCTTATGAATACTATTGTCCTCCTGCAAGACTTTTCAATAGGGCTGCAAAGCCAAAGTTCTCAAATGCTGCACTTAGACTCATTGCTTCGAAGCCACCCTTGAAGATGTGGGTGGCTAAGAAAGCTTAACTCTCTTTTGCAGGGAAGGGTCTCCAGCAGAAAACCAAAATCGTCTGATGCTATTGCTGGGGACCTTAAACATCTTGTAGGGCGCAAGATCAGATGCCCAAATGGTCTTATTATGTACTTCGTTCCTGAATCGCTTGCTACTCGCCCTATCAGTCCAAATCTCGATCTAAGCTTTCATAACCCTCTGGTTCGTCAAATGTTTTTGCTTCACAATTCTCTTCGTGAAGCCTATCCCCCTAACTGCACTGTAGGGTACGACACCAGCGGCTTCAGAATGGATTATTGATAGTGGGTGTACCAATCACATGACTGGCAAGAGAAGCCTTCTTATGGACTCAACCTTACGTCCATCCGACAAGAGTCACATCACATTTGCTGGCACTGGTAAAAGTAAGGTATTGGGTCTAGGTAGAGTTGCCATCTCAAAGGATCAACACATGGATAAAGTCATGCTTGTTGAATCCCTTGGTTTCAACTTAATGTCTGTCTCAATGCTTTGCGATTTAAACATGATCGTGATGTTTGGAAAATATCGTTGCCTTGTTCTAATGGAATCTGACAAGTCTCTAGTGTTTGAAGGGTATAGGAAAGATGATTTGTACGTGGTAGATTTCTCAGCAGGACCACAACTTGCCGTATGTCTTCTGGCAAAAGCTTCAGAATGCTGGCTCTGGCATCGGAGGCTAGGGCATGCTGGCATGAGGAACCTCCACACCCTTGCAAAGAAGAAGCATGTCATATGCATCGAGGGCGTCAAGTTCAAGAAAGATCACTTATGCGGTGCCTGTGAAGCAGGAAAGATGACGAGGGCAAAGCATCCCTCGAAGACAATCATGACAACAACTCGACCCTTCGAACTGCTCCACATGGATCTTTTCGGTCCCACTCATTACTCAACTCTTACTACTACTGCTTGTCTCTATGGCTTTGTCATTGTTGATGATTATTCTAGATATACTTGGGTGCACATAATCCTCTACAAGACTGAAGTGCGGGATGTCTTCAGACGCTTCGCCAATCGAGCAATGAACAACTATGGCGCCAAGATAAAGCACATCAGAAGTGACAATGGCACTGAATTCAAGAACACTGGCCTTGATACATATCTTGATACTTTGGGCATCACACATGAATTCTCAGCTCCGTATACGCCACATCAGAATGGCGTCGTCGAACGCAAGAACAGAACACTCATTGAGATGGCCCGAACGATGCTTGATGAATACAAGACTCCAAGAAAATTCTGGCCTGAAGCCATTGATACTGCATGCCATACAATCAATTGTGTTTATCTTCACAAGCTTTTGAACAAGACATCTTATGAGCTCCTTACTGGCAAGAAGCCAAATGTCAGTTACTTCAGAGTATTTGGCGCCAGGTGCTGGATCAAGGATCCACATCACACTTCAAAATTTGCACCAAAAGCACATGAGCGTTTTATGCTTGGATATGGAAAGGATTCACACTCCTACAGAGTCTTCAATCTCTTTCATTATAAAGTGGTTGAAACAGTCGATGTGCGGTTCGATGAGACTAACGGTTCACAAAGAGAGCAACTGCCAAATGTGCTAGATGAAGTTCCATCCAGTGAATCAATCAAACTTATGGGCACTGGATAAATCATACCCTCTGAAGCTCAACCTGAAGAGGAACTTATCATCTCCGCACCTGGTCAACCTGAAGACAATGCTCAGCCTAAAGACAATCCCTCTAACAATGACAATGATCAGCAAGAACAAAATCTTCGCCCTGTACATCCTCGTGTTGCAAATGAAGTGCAGATTGAGAGAATAATTGATAGCATCAATGCACCCGGTCCGCTCACTCGTTCAAGGGCAACACAGCTAGCAAATTTCTATGGGCACTTCGCATTCGTCTCAATAACAGAACCCAAGAAAGTTGAAGAAGCCTTCATGGAACCTGAATGGATTCAAGCTATGAAGAAGAGCTTCAATAGTTTAAGCTGAATAATATATGGGAACTGGTTAAGCGTCCTGATCCTCGGAAGCACAATATAATAGGCACCAAATGGATATTCCGCAACAAGCAAGATGAGCATGGTCAAGTTGTCAGAAACAAAGCTCGTCTCGTTGCTCAAGGATATACTCAAGTGGAAGGGATTGACTTCGATGAAACATTTGCTCCCGTGGCTCGACTTGAAGCCATACGCATACTGCTGGCCTATGCAAATCATCATAACATACTTCTATATCAAATGGATGTGAAGAGCGCATTTCTCAATGGCAAGATTGAAGAAGAAGTGTATGTTGCACAACCGCCTGGCTTTGAAGATCCAAAACATCCTGACATGGTATACAAGCTCAATAAGGCACTGTATGGCCTCAAACAAGCCCCTCGGGCTTGGTATGACACACTCAAACACTTCCTGAAGAGCAAAGGCTTCACACCTAGTTCCCTCGACCCACTCTCTTCATGAAGACATATGATGGTGAACTGTTTGTGTGCCAAATATATGTGGATGACATTATCTTCGGCTGCACCAATCAGAAATACAGTGAAGAATTTGGATATATGATGCAAGAGCAATACCAGATGTCCATGATGGGAGAGCTGAAGTTCTTCCTTGGTCTTCAAATATGACAGCAACACAACGGCATCTTTATATCTCAAGAGAAGTATCTCAAAGATTGCCTGAAGAAGTTTGATATGCAAGACTGCAAAGGCTTCACGACGCCAATGCCAGCCAAACATCATCTGGGTCCCGACGACAATGGTAAAGAGTTTGATCAAAAGGTATACCGCTCCATGATTGGTTCTTTACTTTATCTATGTGCATCTAGGCCAGATATTATGCTTAGTGTTTGCATGTGTACTCGATTCCAAGCGGCACCAAAGGAATCGCATCACTTAGTTGTGAAGCGAATTCTTCAATATTTGGCTTACACCCCACCTCTAGGATTATGGTATCCAAAGGGCTCAGAGTTTGATCTAGTTGGATTCTCAGATGCTGATTATGCTGGTGACATGGTGGATCGCAAGTCTACATCAGGCACACGTCATTTTCTGGGACGATCACTTGTATGTTGGTCTTCAAAGAAGCAGAACTGTGTATCTCTCTCCACTACTGAATCTGAATACATTGCTGCTGGATCTTGCTGCGCTCAGCTTCTGTGGATGAAGCAAACACTCAAAGACTATGGCATTCATCTGAAGCAAGTGCCACTCTACTGCGACAACGAAAGCGCCATCAAGATTGCCAACAACCCAGTTCAGCACTCAAAGACAAAGCACATTGAGATTCGTCATCACTTTCTCAGAGATCATGTTGTGAAGGAAGATATTGATATAATACACGTCAACACTGAAGAGCAATTGGCAGATATCTTCACCAAGCCCTTGGATGAGAAGAGATTTTGCAAGTTACGGTGTGAGCTAAATATCTTGGAATCCTCAAATGTCCTGTGATCAGGCACACATCCTAACACTTATGCATATTGATGACTTAGATGTGCAACACACGAAGTAAAGTATATCTTCAATCTATGAAGACATGCATTCTAAGTGTGAATACATTAATGAGGAATTTGACTTCGGAGCGCCACGATAATTGTGCGCCGTGTCTAGGTCTAATACTTCCTATACGGTGGGTAACGCCACCACCAAATGTTCTGTTTGAAGTGTTTCACTCATGGCGTTACATTTGCTATGTCTTCACATTTGGTCTGGGGGGACTGTGGAGGGGGGTGCTGTTTGAAGATACGCCGCAGCTACTAATTTTTTTAGTAATGGTGGGTGGAGATGGTGGTGGACGAGGGAGGGCGACGATTCAAATGCCTCGACTACTGCAATTTTACTATAAGGTCGGTAATGGAGGAGTGTGGGCAACGATTGAAGTACGGCGGCTACTAAAATTTGGGTAAAGGAATCGATGCGGGACGGGAGTGCCCAAGATCATGCACGGTCCAATAACAATATGCATGTATGATAATAAGGAAAAGTGGCGCAGATCCGCCGATTTTTGCAACGCTCAAGGCGGGTAGTTTGTTTTTTATATTTCTAGCTAGCTGGTCTACCGCACACGGTTCGTCCTAATTTCCAAATAAAGTTACCCGCCTTTAGCTTGCACAGGTGGTGGTTTTACAGCGCACTTGCATCACACATGGTTAAGCCAGTAGCTCCACTCTTTGCTCGCGCTTGCACGGTCGTGGTGATTTCAGCGCACTTGCATCGCACACGGTTGAGCCAGTACCTCCACCCTTTTCTCGCGATTGCGCGGTCGTGGTGATTTCAGCGCACTTGCATCGCACACGGTTGAGCCAGTACCTCCACCTTAATCTGCTTACACTTGCGCGGTCGTGGAGATTCACATTGCACATATATCGCACACGGTTAAGATATTATACCCAGTGTCCGTTGAGGGTCATCAGAATATTTGCATCAAAAAATAAGTTAGAGAGGGTCAAAAGACAACAACAGCAGCATGTGGCCCAAATATATATGACTAAAAAGGGTGGTCTGTGATGTTCCAAATTCCAATGCACAAGTTTGACCCCGCGGGCCCACGGTTGGGCGCGTCATTGAAGATCGATGAGAGGGGACAGAAGTCAAGAACCACCTGGAAATGGCCAAACATATGTACGAATATTGGGGATGTTTAAAACTTTAAATACACAATGCATAACTTTGGTGGCACCTGCCTCGCAAACCCGAAAGCACCCTAACAACCACCTAGCTAGGATATATATGATGACATAATGTCGTACCTAGCTAGGATGCTTGGCCCACCACATCCCACTTTGTTTCAGCGGCGCAGATGCACGTAATGATCGATACTTTGGTCATTCATGCATGTCGCCATGACCTACCATAAGACGGACCAATGAATCTTTCGTTTGGTCAAATGACAGTTGTTGTTGTCGATAAACCGCTTGGGCCAATAGATTGAACCGTCATAAAAATCGCACGAGAGGGACCACAAAACCAGCACCTCTTTCATGCAGCCCAAAATGATGTACGTTGGGAAGGGGTGATGTGTGTTTTCAATATAGAATAATGTACAATTTAGATGTGGTGCCTACCTGTCGATACAGACAACAACCATGAAGGCAAGGTAGTTAAGGACGAGATACGTACGCAGGGTTTGATGTAGGTCGAACCCAGCAATCCGAGCATCTGGGAGGGAATCCGGACAACGCATGAGCTCGACCTTTGGTTGACCGACATTTGACGATGACCGGCCCTAACACGAACCAGGAGGAATCCATTCATGGCCTAACACATAACCCTCATTATCGGTCAGAGGGATGATATATATACACTCGGGGAGCCCACAAACATCCGTGTCGTCACAAAACACCGCACAAGGGAGACATGGTCGATCAGAAGACCCCGTATACACTGCATGCGACCCGAAAATATATATGGGTATGATGGTGTATGATGTTTTTAAATCCCAAATGCACAAATTCGATGGGCCACGCCAACTACATTACAAACCGAACACCGTACCCGACTCCAAGCCTGGTTCAATACCTATGATGTCAGTTTCCCAACTTTGAGGCGGCGGCAGCGGGGGTGGCGTGGGGGGCGGGGGGGTCGTCCCACGCATGCACTCAAACTTTATTTTGTCTAGCATGGGGCACATCTATATATATCTATACATCTATACACCTATATAGTGTGCGAATAACTATGAAAGTTGCTCATTGGCTGAAGCCAATCCGATAGCACAGAGATGGCAAATCCGAGCACTACTGGCTGTTGGATATCATCTACATTCCACCAGATTCTGCCACATGTACAATCTATAAGACTCCATGGTTGAATTTAAGCATAACGCACAAACCTCAAAACACAAGCACTTCTCCTTTGTTCTCTAGAATCTTCCATATCTTAATTGCCCAAACCTTTTTTCGAAATGAATTGTCACTTTTTGTTTTTACCTTTACAATGCACAATTCCATGAATCTTAAAATAGTTTTTTTATAAAACTAATTGATTTTGGATGAGATGAACTATAAGAATTAAACGAACATCTACATCATGCATATCTGGGAGAAGAGGCGGGAAACCGATGAGAGGAGTGGCGAGAAACGGTACCCTGTTTTGAATGAAAACCTAGTAGAGAAGGAAGTGTGAGCTACACGATGCATGCGCATAGTGGTTACCCATGTACTGCATGTGCTATCGAAAGGGCTTAGGGTTGCCATTCGATCTGGGAGCATCCAACGGTGCACACGTACAATCCGTGGGGTTTGGGTTCTGGCCAGTCAGAACACAGGACTCAGATCGCGCATGCAGCGGGGGGGAATCATACGGAAACCAACATTCAATGGAATCCGATGAAAACCACGAGAAAAAAGATGTTTTGAAGTTTCAAAAGAAATTCAAAAAAAATGGAGGATGTTAAGAGGATGATGTTTTATTGCCACACAAAATTTCAAGTTGAAACACATTACGAGATGTGAGCTATGAAAAAGACAAAATCAGTGTTGAATAGTGTCGAATAGTAATGTCACTATTCAGGACGGAATTTGTCTTTTTCATAGCTCACATCTCGTAATGTTCTTCAACTTGAAATTTTGTGTCACAATAAAACATCACCTTCTTAACATTCCACATTTTTTTCAGATTTTAACGAAACTTTAAATATGGTTTCCACGAAGATTTCATTGAATATCGGCTTTCGTGACTGAACCGTGTGCTATTTGAAAACATTTCGTGAGAAGAATCTCGGTTTTTAAATCCCTGTAAATCAAAACTAATGAAAAGTGCATTATATCGACTAGAGGGGGGTGAATAGGCGATTTTTATGAAATTCTTCACTAAGGAATTTGCCGGTGAGGAAATTCCTTAGCGAAGAACTACTAGCAGCGGAATAAGTACTCAAAAGTAAACATAACAGAATACAAGCATAGTCATCATGATGAAATGAAGACAGGCACAGAGTACAGGAAGCGTAAGCACAGGATAACATAGGATGAAGACAAACAGACTGAAGAAATTGAACTGAGGAAATTGAGAAAGTCTTCAGTCAAAGTCTTCAAACACAGATATGAACAGGCACACAACACAGCTATGAGGAAATGAAAGAGTTGAGGAAATAGAACCAGTAAGCTTAATGAAGACAATGATTTGGTAGACCAGTTCCAACTGCTGTCTCAGTTGTACGTCTGGTTAGAACGGCTGAGTATTTAAACTCGAGGACACACAGTCCCGGACACCCAGTCCTAAACACGCAGCTCAGGACACCCAGTCCTCACCGTATTCTCCTTAAGCTAAGGTCACACAGACCTCGCCTAATCACTCGTGGTAAGTCTTCAGGCGACTTCCAAACCTTCACAAACTTGGTCACTCGGCGATCCACAATTCCTCTTGGATGCTCTAGACCATGACGCCTAACCATCTGGAAGAAGCACAGTCTTCAAAGGTAACAAGCGTCGGATCCACGCAGGATCAATCTCTTCAGTGATGCTCAATCACTTGGGGTTTGTAGGTGTTTGGGTTTTGGGTTTTTCCTCACTCGATGATTTTCACTCAAAGTCCTCAGAGGATGGGTTGCTCTCAAATGACAAGTGTCAGTTTCTCTCAGAGCAGCCAGCCAGCTAGTGGTTGTAGGGGGGCGGCTATTTATGCCTAGGGCACAGCCCGACATGATAAGACATAAATGCCCTTCAATGATATGACCGTTAGATGGATAGATATTTTGGGACAGCTGGCGCATAGCACAGAAACGGTCGGAATTTTGAGTAGAAAAATCCTCAGGGCTATCATGTTCCTCACTGTGTAGGCAATCCGCACTGGTGAATTCCTAACTCCTCAGTCAGAACAAATTCCTCAGAGACCAGAAGAACTTCGTCTCTGTCACTGAAGAATATGACTGGACTGTATGAGATTTCCAATGGCTTCACTCGAAGGGATTGGTAGGTGTAGGATTTTGAGTTGAGCATCACATGGAAATTTTTCCTTAGTATTTCCTCGACCCCCTTTAACAGTACGATGTTTCCTATGACTCAAGAAAGAGAAAATGAAACTACGAAAACAAAAGTCTTCACGCTTCATGTTCCTCGAATCAATACCAAGTCTTCAAGGTCACACCAATTTCTTCACTTTCAAAGTCTTCAGAAAGTCTTCAGAAATCCAAAGTCTTCAGTCAAAGAACTTCATTTTTAGAGGTCGACTTTCGCTATAAATATCAAACTCCACATAGACTTATAGACTTGTGTACACTCACAAACGCATTAGTCCCTTAACCTATAAGTCTTCAATACACCAAAATCACTAAGGGGCACTAGATGCACTTACAATCTCCCCCTTTTTGGTGATTGATGACAATATAGGTTAAATTTGCAACGGGGATAAACATATGAAGTGTAAATATTGATATTGAGGAATTTGATTGCAAGATATAGAAGAACTCCCCCTGAAGATGTGCATAGTGAGGAATTTGCTTTTGAAGCAATGCACACTTGACGAGTTAAATCATGGAGATCTCCCCCTATATCTTGTAATTCATACACGCATTTGACATATCACAATGAAGAATTTGAAATGCATGATGAAATATGGTGACTGGTGTAATTCAGCATGCGTGCATTAGCATAGATGTGGAATAAGCATGCAGAAAAACATATCAAAAGTATTAGAGCACCATCAGGTTTAAGTTTACAACTCGATCCAATAAAGTCTCAGAAGAATGAGAGTTGTAACTTAACGAAAAACGCCCATCAAGAAAGACCCGCTTGAAGACTAACTCAAAATTCTCCCCCTTTGTCATCAAATGACCAAAAGGATCGAATATGAGGACTAACGCCCCTAAAGAATATCAAGTTGATGAAGGAGCGCCAGCGTTGTTGGGGTTGTTTGTTGTAGTACGGCCTGCCGCAGTGTCGTCCAAGTCTTCATTCTCATCAGTGTCGCGCGATGAAGAAAATGAGCTGGCCACCAGAGAAGGAACCTTGACCTTCTTGAATTTCTTTGGTGGAGGTGCAGACCAGTCAAAATCTTCCTTGAGACCCATTTTCTTCAGATCGTCTTCACCATAAAGATGTGATAATATTGCCCAGGTGCGACCGAAGACTTGATGGAGGTAGTAATGGTTTTTCTTCACTGCATTGTGTGTAGCGGTCATGTTGTGAAGAAATGAACCAAACTGACGCTTAACCCATTTGTGATTTCGATCCACCTTCTGGTGAAGACTAAGCAGAAGTTCACGGTCAGTCATCACGCGCGGAGCAGTGGCTTGAGGAGTGGACTTGGGTGCATTGGCAGAGTCATGTGTGGCAGAGTCATCATTGGTGGAATAAGAGGCAGCTTTGCGAAATTGACCATCCAATGGACGAATGCCTTCATCAATAACAGCTGGTGCCTTGCCCTTTCCATCAACTGAGGAATAGGTCCGCTTGATGACTTCAATCGGGGGCAAGTAGCTGAGGTGATTCTGAAAATCAGCTTTGTAGTTGAGTGAAGACCTTGTCCTGAGGAATCTCATAATCCAAGGTGCATAAGGCTTCAGCTCAAACGGAGACAGTGCAACATTTGCCAGAGTCCTCATGAAGAAATCGTGATAATTGACAGGAATGCCATGAACGATGTTGAATACTAGATTCTTCATGATGCCAACAATTTCCTCATCAGATGAGTCGTGACCTTTGATAGGACTCATTGTCCTCGTAAGAATATGATAGACAGTTCTGGGCACATAAAGCAATTCCTTCACGAGGAATTTGATTCTTGGTGCCTGACCTGGCTTCAAAGGCTTCATCAGAACCTGCATGTAGTGATTTGTAAGCTCGGGTTCACTGTAGATGCAATGAGCGTCTTCAAGGGGAGGACTGAGTGGTAAGGCACGAAGCAATTCAGAAGCAATCCAGTCCAGCACCCATGAATTCACATCTTCAGAGTCTCCGGTGATGTGCATCGTTGCATAAAATTGAAGAATAAGTTCTTCATTCCAATTGCAGATGTTAGAGCAAAATTTTAACAGTCCAGCGTCGTGAAGAACAGTGAGGACTGGTGCGAAGCACGGCAGAGATTCCATATCCACGTGAGGAATATGCTCATGGTAGAAGATTTTCTCTTTGTTGAACAGCACTGAGGAATACAAATTGGCTTGACTAGCAGTCCAGAAATGCCTCTTCCTAATGCGAGCAGAGTTATATGGGTTGTAATCTTCGAAGAATATGTGCTCGCCGAAGAAATCATCAGCCTTGAACTTTTGCTTGCGTGAGAATGGATCCTTGGGCTTGGGCAGAGGAGTGTCAGTGAGTTGCATCACGACCTCAGGGATCGCAATCTCAGGTTCTTCAGGCTGAGGAATTTCCGGTTCCTCTTCAGTGGCAGTCTGCGTCTTCAGATGTTCAACAGCAGCAGTTTCTTCAGCACTAGTGGCTGGAATTTCTTCACGCACAGATGAAGTGGGGTGCGTTTCTTCAAAGCCCATTTGAACAGTTGGTGTAGGCGACTGAGGTATTTGCTGCAACGGTGTGAACATTGGAGAGTTAGGATGCTGACTTTCCCAGAATTCATCACTGATTACGGGTGTGGAGCAGCCAACGTCCACATCTTCATCTTCCATTTCTTCAACGCCAGCCTCTTCAGCTGTGAACTGAGGCATAGGCAAGGAGATGATCGGTGTTGAAGGGATTGCATCCACTTCAATTTCTTCATCAATCTGCTCTGACGAAGCAGCAGAATGATTTTCTTCATCAGATCCGCTAGGGATCTCATATTCTTCACCAAAAGGAACAAGGTCCTTTGATGGCCTGGTTGAGATGGGAACAGCATCAATGGGATTAGAAAATGAATTTGTCATAGACTTCATCTTCTTCAGAGTTGAAGAATCTGAAGTAGCTGATGCTTTCCTTTTCTTCACTGCTGCACGCTCCGCAGCCTTGGTCTTCTTCACATCTGATGCAGATGGAAGGATCGGAGTTGGGGTTGGCGCAATAGGAGCAGAGGAATTTGGCCATGACGGCATTGCTGTGGAGCTTGGCCTTGAGGGCATTGTAGGTGAAGCACTTGGCTTGCGCGCAGGCTTCTTTGACATAGCCTTCTTTGGCTTGACAGCAGAGGCCTCAGCAGAGGCAGCAGCAGCAGCAGAGTCTTCATTGAATTTCCTCACTGCTTCTCTGGCTTGCTTAGCCAACTTGGCTTGGCACTTGGTCCATTCGTCAGGATAGTCCTCACCGTGCTTGAGGCTGGTGGGATCAGCTATTTGGCCAGGTGCCAATGGAGGTCTTGGGCATGGAGGATTGAGTGTGAATTTCTTCATGTACTTGGGAGTGACATATCTGTAATCCCTCCACTCTCTAGCCCATCTCATCTCTATCTTCTGAATGCGCACCTTGCGCTCATTCTTGGTTTCCTCAGTAGGTGTGCAGTACCCAGCATATATTTCATCAGGGTTCTCAAACGATGTATTAACCTCAGGCCTCTTTCCTCCTTTCTGTGGCTTCTTACTGTCAGCCATTTTCTTCAGTTGAGGAATTTGGACAATTGAATTCTCTGAAGAAGTATGCAACTTTTCTTCAAGGAACGCTGCAAATGAGTTAAGTTGATGAGAACCTAGTGATTCAGCAGCTGACATGAGTACCTGTGAACAGAGTATAGTTGCGAGGAATTTGGAGAGGTCATATGCGTTCTCAGAAGGTTTTTCAAAAGGAACAAGTTTGAGGAATTTGACCAGATGAGTCTTGAAGAATTTCACTAAGCATTCTTTGTCTTAGGTTCCAAAGTTTTATAGATCGAACATCCACACAATTGAGGAATCTTAAAGAAAAATGATGCTTAGAGAAACGAATCAAGAACAGATGACTTGTGAGGTCTTTTAGTGTGTGAAGATATGAAGAAAAAAAACACCTTTGAAGATTTTGTAGAGAATCATTCGAATCAATGAGGGCCGTAAAAGTAACTTTTAATTACCTTGGATGAAGAACACGATGAATAGTGAAGAGGAGAGGTGAAGTTCTTCTGTGTAGATCTTCCACGCCCTAACTCGGCGGAGGAAGACGACTACGGCGGCGGTGGAGTGAAGATTTCCGCGGTCAGCGCGAGTACGTCGGCGACGAGGTCGAGGCAGTGAAGCTCTTCCTCACCGGCAATGATGAAGTAGCGGCGGCGCTAGGGTTTGAGAAGCTCGAGCTGGAGAGAGAGATCGAGCGGAGTAAAAGAAGTGAGGAAGGGAAGGAGGGGTATTTATAGCCACGATGAAAAACTGCTCGCCCAAAGAAATTGGATGAACGTGCCCCTGACCCTTCTCATTCGCATGACATGTGTCACCCACGTACTGAGAGGTGGAGATCGTGTGTGATCGTGGGTGAATGGATAAGTGTATCGTAGGATGCGGAACGGTTTGAGAGGCAAAGCCGAAAATTTAGATAAGATAGGTTTTAAAGTTCCGTTTGCAATTTCTTCAGCTGACAAGGACATAGTGAAGATTTTGAACGAGTTTCAAATAGAACTCACATGAAGAATTTGTGAACAGATTGGGTTGAGTATAGCATAGAGGGGAAGGGTCCGATCACATTCACTTAGCAGAAAAACCAACTTGAAGAATTAGCAATAAGTGAATGATGTAGAGGACATAAACTTATATATATATATAGTGTTACTATTCATCACCTAGGGTGTAGAATAATTATTCTTCATCCGAGGTAATCTTACGATCGCTTCCTAAATAAATTACGTTTATAATATAAATAGTTACATGCATATTGATTCAATATGTAAAATTTGGTATAAAAAAGGTTATAAGATCAGAAAAATCACATTTTATGTACGTTTTACACTATGTTCTTACATTCGTAATTTTATGTAACATAAATATTTTTTACGGCGAATACATATTTTCTTACATTCTCTTTTTATGTATAAAATAACACAAAATTTACGAAACGTAAAAATACATTGCATTGATGTCAAAATTAAGAGGGGGTGAAGAATAACTATTCCTCACCCAGGGTGACGAATAGCGCGACCCTATATATATATATATATATGATAAATTGAGGAATTCCAACTTTTGGTGGTGGCGTGACCCACCATATAAGAATGATGATTTCAGACACCGCGTACAATTATCATAGGGTTCTGAGAATCAAATTCTTCGTTAATTTCTTCACACTAAGAGTGTTATTCTTCATTGATTGAAGAAAACGTTTCTTCATGTGTTGCACATCTAAGTCATCAATTTTTCATAAGTGTTAGGATGAGTGTCCTTTTCAAAGAACATTCGAAGATTCTAGGATATTTAGCTCACACCGCAACTTGCTAAATCTCTTCTCATCCAAGGGCTTTGTGAAGATATCGGCTAGCTGTTCTTCAGTCTTCACATGCTCAATAGAAATGTCTCCCTTCAACACATGATCACGAAGAAAATGATGACAAATCTGAATGTGCTTGGTCTTCGAGTGCTGAACTGGGTTGTGAGCAATCTTGATGGCACTCTCATTGTCACAGAAGAGAGGCACATTCTTCATGTTGACACCGTAGTCCTTGAGAGTTTGCTTCATCCATAGCAATTGAGCACAGCAAGAACCAGCGGCATTGTTCTCAGCTTTAGCAGTAGATAGTGATACGCAGTTCTCTTTCTTCGAGGACCAACAGACCAAAGATCGTCCGAGGAAATGACATGTACCAAATATTGACTTGCGGTCCACACGATCACTAGCATAGTCAGAGTCAGAATATCCAATGAGATCAAAAGCCGAGCCCTTGGGGTACCATAATCCAAGTGTTGGTGTGTGACCTAGATATCGAAGAATATGCTTCACAGCCTTATGGTGTGATTCCTTTGGTGTAGCTTGAAATCGGGCACACATGCAAACACTAAGAATTATATCTGGCCTAGATGCACATAAGTACAATAAAGAACCAATCATGGAGCGGTATACCTTATGATCGAAGTCAATACCATTTTCATCAGTGCACAGATGGCCATTTGTGGGCATAGGAATTTTGACGCCTTTGCAATCTTGCATGTTGTATTTCCTCGGTACATCCTTGAGGTATTTCTCCTGAGATATGAATATGCCATTGCGTTGTTGACAAATTTGAAGACCTAAGAAGAATTTCAATTCTCCCATCATAGACATTTGATATTCTTCACTCATCATATAGGCAAATTCATCACTATAACATTGGTCAGTACAGACAAAGATAATATCATCAACATATATTTGGCACACAAACAATTCACCATCATAAGATTTAGTGAAAATAGTAGGGTCGAGTGAACCAGGTTTGAAGCCTTTCTTCATGAGGAATTCCTTCAAGGTATCATACCACACCCGTGGGGCCTGCTTGAGGCCATAGAGGGCCTTGCTGAGTCTGAAGACTTTGTCAGGATTCTTTGCATCTTCAAAACCTGGGGGTTGAGCAACATATACTTCTTCCTCAAGCTTACCATTGAGGAATGCACTTTTCACATCCATTTGATATAAAGTGATATCATGATGGTTAGCATAAGCAAGTAATATGCGAATAGCCTCAAGTCTAGCAACAGGTGCAAAAGTTTCATCGAAATCAATTCCTTCAACCTGTGTGTAGCCTTGAGCTACAAGCTGTGGATTATTCCTCACCACAAGGCCATTTTCATCTTGCTTGTTGCGGTAGATCCACTTTGTGCCAATGATATTGTGCTTGCGAGGATCTGGGTGTTTGACCAGTTCCCAGACATTGTTGAGCTCGAACTGATGTAATTCTTCTTGCATGGCCTGAATCCACTCAGGCTCCAGAAATGCTTCATCCACCTTAGTGGGCTCTGTAATAGAGACAAAAGCATAGTGCCCACAAAAGTTAGATAAATGTGAAGCTTTTGAGCGTGTGAGAGGACATGGCGCTTTGATGTCATTGATGATCTTTTCAACTTGCACTTCTTTTGCAATGCGAGGATGAGCTGGTTGTCGTTGAAGAATTTGATCAGCATTTTCTTCAGCACCATTTTCTTCAGTATTTTCTTCAGGTGCATTAGCTCGACGTTCTTCATGTTCTGGAATGAATTCTTCAGCAGATTCTTCAGTAGGAATGACATCCTTAGTAGCCTTTAACTTGATAGTTTCCTCGGGTAGGTTCATCTATCACAGTAGGTAGGTGCTCTCTTTGCGAGCCATTAGTTTCATCAAACTGCACATCTACAGTTTCAACAACCTTGTGAAGAACGTTGTTGAAGACTCTGTAGGTGTGCAAGTCCTTTCCGTAACCAAGCATAAAACCTTCATGTGCTTTCGGTGCAAATTTTGAGTTGTGATGAGGATCTCTAATCCAACATTTAGCACCGAAGACTTTGAAATAACTTACATTGGGTTTCTTTTCAGTGAGGAGTTCATAGGCAATCTTCTTGAAGAATTTGTGAAGATATACTCTGTTGACGATGTGGCACGCAGTATCAATTGCCTCAGTCCAGAAACGACGAGGCGTTTTGTATTCATCAAGCATAGTGCGAGCCATCTCAGCAAGAGTCCTGTTCTTGCGCTCCACGACACCGTTCTGCTGAGGAGTATAAGGAGCAGATAACTCATGAGTAATACCAAGTTCATCAAGATAGTCATCGAGACCAGAATTCTTGAACTTAGTGCCATTGTCACTTCTGATGTGCTTGATCTTCACACCAAAGTTGGTTGAAGCCCTCGAGGAAAATCATTTGAAGACTTCCTGCACTTCATATTTGTAAGTAACAAGGTGTACCCATGTATAATGAGAGTAATCATCAACAATAACAAAGCCATATTGAGATGCTTCATTTAAAACAGCAGAATAATGATTAGGACCAAAGAGATCCATGTGAAGCAATTCAAATGGGCGAGTAGTGGTCATGATAGTCTTCGCTGGATGCTTGTCCTTTGTCATCTTCCCAGCTTCACAGGCTCCACATAGGTGATCCTTGAGGAATTTGACATTCTCGATGCCAATGACATGCTTCTTCTTCGCAAGCGTGTGCAAATTCCTCATGACTGCATGACCGAGTCGTCGATGCCAGAGCCAGCCTTCTGAAGCTTTTGCAAGTAGGCACACGGTTGGTTGTGGTCTTGTAGAGAAATCAACAATATACAGGTCTCCTCTCCTAAAGTCTTCGAAGACTTTGGAATTGTCAGCTTCCATAACCACAACACAACGGTATTTGCCAAAGACAACAACCATATCAAGATCACAAAGCATTGAGACAGACATAAGGTTGTATCCTAAGGACTCAACAAGCATGACTTTGTCCATGTGTCAATCCTTTGTGATCGCAACCTTACCTAGACCCAATACCTGACTTTTGCCTTTGTCAGCAAAGATGATATGCTTCAGATGCGACGGAGATAATGGAGCATCCATCAATAGATTCTTGTCACCAGTCATGTGATTTGTACATCCACTATCGAGGACCCACTCAGTGGCTTTGGGTTGATCATCTTACAGATGAATTAGTGCAGCTTACAAACTCATATACTTCATCAGTGAAGAATACGACATCAATTCATCAGATCAATTTCATCAAGCAACAAAACAGATAAAGTAGTGTGAGGACGTGAGAAATGAAAGTTCATTTCTTCATGGTTAGCCTGCATCCTATCAGGCATGCTCAGGTCTCCAGCAACTTCTTCAGATGATTACGTACGTCTGGAGACCTGACCCTGCAGAAGAGATTAGTTCTTTTTCTTCACCAACCACATTTGAAGGGGTGGCAAAGAGTTCATCATTCTGCGAGCTCCATACGAGAAGGATGGCATAGAAGCCAGTCCATTTCATTTCACATAAGAGGGGTTAGAATAAGCATAAGAGTAAGCAGAGAAATTCTTCGAGGACTTGTGGACATAATAATTTGAAGAATAATGCACATATCCATAATCCTTAGATCTTCCCTGCGAAATAGACGGGTTAGCACGATGATGTTCATTTGAGGACTTTGATCCTTTTGAGGAATATGATCCATGTGAGGAGTTTGGTCCGTATGACGACTTGGATCCATATGATGAATTTGATCTGGGGTTCCTATTCTTCACAGGTGGTGTCATGATGACATTCACCTGAAGATTTTCAAGGCATCTTTTGGGAACCCAGATTTTCTTCATAGGGGGACCGTTCCTGCAGTTAGTGCCAACATATCTAGCAAATACTTCACCACTCTGATTTTTGAACAGTTTGTAGTTGGAGTCAAATGACTCATCATCAGAATGAGGAGATTCACATGCATATCCAGATAGGTTAGATGGATCAACTCGAGGTCCCTTTCCAGCAACCCATGTAGTTTTGGGGTACTGCTCAGGCTTCCAATATGTACCATCAGCATTGAGTTTTCTCTCAAAAGCAATACCCTCTTTCCTAGGGTTCCTGTTGAGGATCTGCTTTTTAAGCACATCACAAAGAGTCTGATGCCCTTTGAGGCTTTTGTACATGCCTGTCATGTACAATTCCTTCAGCCCTGCATCATCAGTGATACTAGCAATATCCTCAGATGAGGAATTAGTGATAGCAGAGGCATGTGAAGAATTTGAAACATTAGCAGCATTTGAACATTCAGGTGAAGAACTGGCAGATTCACATTCAATGCATTTCAAACAAGGAGGAACAAATTCTTCCTGAGAGGCGCTGATTTGTTGAGCAAGTAATGAATCACGCTCCTTCTGAAGATCTTCATAACTCACTCTTAGCTTCTCAAGGTCTTGCTTTCTTTGAAGAAATTCATAAGAAAGCTTCTCATGATCGTATAAGAGAGTGTTATGATGACCTTGAAGATTGTCAAACCTAGTCTGAAGCCTCTGAAGATTTTCAGTCAAGGCTTTAGTGCGATCCATTTCTTCACCCAACATATCATCACTTTTTTCTAGCATGTTTTGAACCTTTTCAAGAGCCCTTTATTGTTTTACAGCAATCTTAGCAAGTTTAGAATAGCTGGGCTTAAGGTTTTTATCAGATTCATTCTCACTTGATTCAGAGGAGGTATATTTGAGTACCTTGGCACCCTTTGACATGAAGCAATAGGTGGGAGCGTAGTCATCATCGCCTTCATCAGCCTTGTTGGTGAGGTCATTTTCTTCAGTGTTGAAGATAGACTTGCTGACGAATGCAGTAGCGAGAGCTAGGCTCGCCACTCTGGATTCGGACTCCTTAGATGACTCCTCTTCCTCATTTTCTTCAGATTCAGCCTCAGAGTCCATTTCCTTGCCAATGAATGCCCTAGCCTTCTTGGAGCTGCTATTCTTGTGATATGAAGACTTTGAGGATTTTGATGATGAAGATTTTATGGATTTCTTCTTTTTCTTCGCATCATCAGAACTGTAATCTTTGTATTTGTTCTTCTTTGATTCCTTTTCCCACTGAGGACAATCTTGAATGTAATGTCCAGGTTTCTTGCATTTGTGACAGAGCCTCCTCTTGTAGTCACTGGATGAGGAATCATTGCTCCTTGAGGGTCTTCCAAGGAGACCACGTCTTGAGAACTTTTGGAACTTCTTCACGCGCAGACCTAGATCATGGCTTAGTTCTTCAGGATCACCAAGGCTACTACTAGAGTCTTCATCTTCGGACTCAGATACCGCCTTGGCCTTCAGTGCGCGTGATCTGCCATAGCTCGAACCATAGAGATCTCTTTTTCAGCAAGTTGGAACTCATGAGTATTTAGCCTCGAGAATATCAGCGGAATCAAGTGACTTGTAATCAGCACATTCTTGTATCATCAATGCCAGAGTGTCAAATGAGGAATCAAGCGATCTCAGCAATTTCTTCACCACCTCATGGTCGGTGATATCAGTGGCACCAAGTGTTTGAAGCTCATTTGAGATGTCAGTGAGGCGATCGAAGGTTTGTTGAACATTTTCATTGTCGAGTCTTTTGAAGCGGTTGAAGAGATTGCGAAGAACATCAACTTGAGAGTCACGCTGTGTTGAGACTCCTTCATTCACTTTGGACAACATGTCCCAGATAAGCTTCGCTATCTCCAAAGCACTCACTCTGCCATATTGTCCTTTGCTCAGATGGCCACATATGATATTCTTCGCTTGAGAGTCGAGTTGCTTGAATCTCTTCACATTAGCAGCATTCAGAGAAGGTGTGACTGAGGGAACACTATTTTCCACAACATACCAGAGATCGTTATCAATTGCCTCAAGATGCATTCGCATCTTATTCTTCCAGTAGGGGTAGTCTGTCCCATTGAAGGTAGGACACCTAGCAGAGAACTTGATCATACCTGCGGTCGACATAACTAAAACTCCAGGCGGTTAAACCAAAATCACACAGAACAAGGGAGTACCTTGCTCTGATACCAATTGAAAGTGCGTTATATCGACTAGAGGGGGGTGAATAGGCGATTTTTACGAAATTCTTCACTCAGGAATTTGCCAGTGAGGAAATACCTTAGCGAAGAACTACTAGCAGCTGAATAAGTACTCAAAAGTAAACATAACAGAATACAAGCATAGTCATCATGATGAAATGAAGACAGGCACAGAGTACAGGAAGCGTAAGCACAGGATAACACAGGATGAAGACAAACAGACTGAAGAAATTGAACTGAGGAAATTGAGAAAGTCTTCAGTCAAAGTCTTCAAAAATAGATATGAACAGGCACACAACACAGTTATGAGGAAATGAAAGAGTTGAGGAAATAGAACCAGTAAGCTTGGTGAAGACAATGATTTGGTAGACTAGTTCCAACTGTTGTCTCAGTTGTACGTCTGGTTGGAGCGGCTGAGTATTTCAACTCGAGGACACACAGTCCCGGACACCCAGTCCTGAACACGCAGCTCAGGACACCCAGTCCTGAACACGCAGCTCAGGACACCCAGTCCTCACCGTATTCTCCTTGAGCTAAGGTCACACAGACCTCGCCCAATCACTCGTGGTAAGTCTTCAGGCGACTTCCAAACCTTCACAAACTTGGTCACTCAGCGATCCACAATTCCTCTTGGATGCTCTAGACCATGACACCTAACCGTCTGGAAGAAGCACAGTCTTCAAAGGTAACAAGCGTCGGATCCACGCAGGATCAATCTCTTCAGTGATGCTTAATCACTTGGGGTTTGTAGGTGTTTGGGTTTTGGGTTTTTCCTCACTCGATGATTTTTGCTCAAAGTCCTCAGAGGATGGGTTGCTCTCAAATGACAAGTGTCAGTTTCTCTCGGAGCAGCCAACCAGCTATTGGTTGTAGGGGGTGGCTATTTATAGCCTAGGAGCAGCCCGACATGATAAGACATAAATGCCCTTCAATGATATGACCGTTAGATGGATAGATATTTTGGGACAGCTGGCGCATAGCACAGCAACGGTCGGAATTTTGAGTAGCAAAATCCTCAGGGCTATCATGTTCCTCACTGTGTAGGCAATCCGCATTGGTGAATTCCTAACTCCTCAGTCAGAACAAATTCCTCAGAGACCAGAAGAACTTCGTCTCTGTCACTGAAGAATATGACTGGACTGTATGAGATTTCCAATGGCTTCACTCGAAGGGATTGGTAGGTGTAGGATTTTGAGTTGAGCATCACATGGAAATTTTTCCTTAGTATTTCCTCGACCCCCTTTAATAGTATGGTGTTTCCTATGACTCAAGAAAGAGAAAATGAAACTACGAAAACAAAAGTCTTCACGCTTCATGTTCCTCGAATGAATACCAAGTCTTCAAGGTCACACCAATTTCTTCACTTTCAAAGTCTTCAGAAAGTCTTCAGAAATCCAAAGTCTTCAGTCGAAGAACTTCATTTTTAGGGGTCGACTTTCTCTGTAAATATCAAACTCCTCATAGACTTATAGACCTATGTACACTCACAAACGCATTAGTCCCTTAACCTATAAGTCTTCAATACACCAAAATCACTAAGGGGCACTAGATGCACTTACAACTAAGCTGAAAATCATGAAACCTGCCATGTTGTCAGGACATCGCACTTATATGTCGAGGAATTTTTTTCATCCATTGTAGCGCAAGTTTTATTATAAGCCTCTTACAAACCGGAGTTTCTCTCAAAGAAGCTTCGTGGTTCCGATAGGGAAACGTGTCCCCCTTGTGGGCGAAACGTAATCACTACCTCTTTTCACCTTGTATTTTCTTCTACAGGCAACATGGAATGACAGGATATCCGTGCTGAAATTTAAATTTATTCTGGATTCGTTTGGCCTTTTTATACACTAATTGAGTTTCCTAGGCATTTAATGTCCATAATTCAAATCTGAACTACAAATACATGCTCCAGTTCACCAAAATGGATTGAAAAATTATACATGTGTCCTTGGGTGCATGTTTAGGTCCCATGCCAGGAATGGGAACGAATTACAACCGTACTGGTGTCATGGCTCGTCCTGAAACATTTCGAATCCCGGTTTTTAAGTCCCCATAAATCCTAAACTCACCAGAAAGTCATCAAAGGTGGCATGGTGTCACGTCATGGCACAGATATGTCGTGGTAAAAACATTGTCCAATCTGGGCCAAGCTTTATTACAAACCTCTTACAAAAACTGGAGCTTCTCTCAAAGAACCCTCGTGGTTTTGGTAGGGAAACATGTTCCCCTTTGGGTGAAACGTAATCATTGCCTCTTTTCGCCTTGTATTTTCTTCCACAGGCAACATGGAACGATAGGATATCCGTGCTAAAATTTAAACTTATTCACGGTTCGTTTGCCTTTTTATACACTAATTGAGTTTCCTAGGCATTTAATGTCCATAATTCATGTCTAAACAACAAATGCATGCTCCAGTTCACCAAAATGGCTAGAAAAATTATACATGTGTCATTGGGTGCATGTTTAGGTCTCATGCCAGGAATGGGAACAAATTACAACTGTACCGGTGTCTTGGCTCGTCCTCAAACATTTCGAATCTTGGTTTCTAAGTCCCCATAAATCCTAAACTCACCAGAAAGTCATCGAAGGTGGCATGGTGTCACGTCATGGCACATATATGCCGTGGTAAAAACATTGCCATTTTGGGCCAAGCTTTATTACAAACCTCTTACAAACCGGAGCCTGTCGCAAGAACCCTCGTGGTTTCAATAGGGAAACGTGTCCCCTTGTGGGCCAAATGATAATCACTCCCTCTTCTAGCCTCGTATTTCCTTCTACACGCGACACAGAACAACTGGAGATTCATGCTGAACTTTGAAATTATTCAAGGTTTATTTGACCTTTTTTATTCATTAATTGAGTTTTCTAGGCATTTAATGTCCATCATTCAAATCCGAACTACAAATACATGCTCCAGTGCACCAAAATGGCTAGAAAAAAGTACATGTTTCCTTGGGGTGCATGTTTAGGTCCCAGGGAATGAATGGAACGGATTCAACCGTCTTGCCATCCTGGCTTGGCCACAAACATTGCAAATCTCGGTTTTTAAATGTCTGTAAATCCAGAACTCACCAGGAAATCATGAAACTTCGCATGGTGTCACTACATGGTACATATAATTGTCCAATTTGGGCGAAACTATATTACAAGCCTTTTACAAACCGAAGCATATCGCAACCCTCGTGGCTCCGGTAGGGTGATGTCTACTACACAACCTTCTTCTTGTAGACGTTGTTTGGCCTCCAATTGCAGAGGTTTGTAGGACAGTAGCAAATTTCCCTCAAGTGGATGACCTAAGATTTATCAATCCATGGAAGGCATAGGATGAAGACGGTCTCTCTCAAACAACCCTGCAACCAAATAACAAAGAGTCTCTTGTGTCCCCAACACACCCAATAGAATGGTAAATTGTATAGGTGCACTAGTTCAACGAAGAGACGGTGATACAAGTGCAACAAGGATGGTAGATATGTGTTTTTGTAATCTGAAAATATAAAAACAGCAAGGTAACTAATGATAAAAATGAGCGAAAACGGTATTGCAATGCGTTGAAACAAGGCCTAGGGTTCATACTTTCACTAGTGCAAGTTCTCTCAACAATAATAACATAATTGGATCATATAACTATCCCTCAACATGCAACAAAGAGTCACTCCAAAGTCACTAATATCGGAGAACAAACGAAGAGATTATTGTAGGGTACAAAACCACCTCAAAGTTATCCTTTCTGATCAATCTATTGAAGAGTCGGTAGTAAAATAACATGAAGCTATTATTTCCGTTCAATCTATCCTAGAGTTTGTACTAGAATAACACCTTAAGATACAAATCAACCAAAACCCTAATGTCACCTGAATACTCCAATGTCACCTCAAGTATCCGTGGGTATGTTTATACGATATGCATCACACAGTCTCAGATTCATCTATTCAACCAACACAAAGAACTTCAAAGAGTGCCCCAAAGTTTCTACCGGAGAGTCAAGACGAAAACGTGTGCCAACCCCTATGCATAAGTTCGCGAGGTCATGGAACCCGCAAGTTGATCACCAAAACGTACATCAAGTAGATCATGTGAATATCCCATTGTCACCACAGATAAGCACATGCAAGACATACATCAAGTGTTCTCAAATCCTTAAAGAATCAATCCGATAAGATAACTTCAAAGGGAAAACTCAATCCATCACAAGAGAGTAGAGGGGGAGAAACATCATAAGATCCAAGTATAATAGCAAAGCTTGCGGTACATCAAGATCGTGCCGAATCAAGAACACGAGAGAGAGAGAGAGATCAAACACATAGCTAATGGTACATACCCTCAGCCCCGAGGGTGGACTACTCCCTCCTCGTCATGGAAAGCGTCGGGATGATGAATATGGTCACCGGAGAGGGATCCCCCCTCCGGCAGGGTGCCAGAACGGGTCTAGATTGGTTTTTGGTGGCTACAGAGGCTTGCGGCGGCGGAACTCCCGATCTAGGTTATGTTCTAGAAGTTTGGGTATATATAAGAGGTGTTGGAGTCTGGAACAAGTCAGGGGGGTCCCCGAGGCGGCCACGAGATAGGGGGCGCGCCCCCACCCTCATGGGTGCCTCGGGACTCTTCTGGCCCATCTCCGATACTCCGTGGGCTTCTTTTGGTCCAAAAATAATCTCCGTGAAATTTCAGGTCAATTGGACTCCGTTTGATTTTCCTTTTCTACGGTACTTAAAAACAAGAAGAAAAAAGCAGAAACTAGCACTGCGCTCTAGGTTAATAGGTTAGTCCCCAAAATCTTATAAAATAGCATATAAATGCATATAAACATCCTAGATGGATAATATAATAGCATGGAACAATCAAAAATTATAGATACGTTGGAGACGTATCAAGCATCCCCAACCTTAATTCTTGCTCGTCCTCGAGTAGGTAAATGATAAAAACAGAATTTTTGATGTGGAACGCTACCTAACATATTTATCAATGTAATTTTCTTTACTTTGGTATGAATGTTCAGATCCGAAAGATTCAAGAAAAAAATTTAATATTTACATGAAAATAATAATACTTCAAGCATACTAACAAAGCAATCATGTCTTCTCAAAATAACATGGCCAAAGAAAGCTGTCCCTACAAAATCATATAGTCTGGCTATACTCTATCTTCATCACACAAAATACTTAAATCTACGCAACCCCGATGACAAGCCAAGCAATTGTTTCACACTTTTGATGTTCTCAAACGTTTTGGTCTACTTGTCGCGGACGTGATGCCTATATACATGATCATGCCTAGATATTCTCATAATTATGCACTTTTCTATCAATTGCTCGACAGTAATTTATTCACCCACCGTAATACTTATGCTCTCTTGAAAGAAGCCACTAGTGAAATCTATGGCCCCCGGGTCTATCTTTTATCATACTAGTTGACCCGTTGCGCCAAATGGCGCAGAAACCTACTGAAGACATGTTGTCGATGAAAATAATTTCATGCTGCAAGAACCTTCAACTAAAGCATGCTATTTTTTAAACATGTTTATTACGTTGTTAAATAATAGTCTGGGAAAAGGGAAAGTTTGCATAATATGAATATGCTCAGTTTGAAAATATGGGCACTATGATGAGAGAGTAAAGTTGGCATGGTTGTATTTTTTAGCAAGTTCGGAAACATGGTTATCATGATGAGAAACCTAGCCATGCATAGTTTTCCTGCAAAAATGAGGAAAAATATAAGAAACCTAAGAAAAAAACATGTCTTTGTTGTGCATATACGAAGATATAAGGATCAGAAGGTTTTAGGATTGCCCATGTTATTTAACCCAACCCGCGATGCCTGTGGCCCGTGAGGAGCTGAATAAGAAGCGGCAGGGGGCGGAGCGAGCGAAGACTGTCTATCCCCCTCCTTTCTTTCTCGGTTCGTCGGCTGGGTAACAAATGGCACAGAGACCCACTGAATCCATGTTCGGCATGAAAAGAAACTCCATGTTTTAGTTGTTTTATTAGTAGGCAAATATATATGATAACAAATTTAACCCCCTTTAATAAAAAATAGACTTGTCATCTACAATGAGATATGCCTACACATTTTAATTTGGTAGTAGTCCCATTTCAAGACCATGTCATGTTGAAAAAATGTGTATTTTTCAGTAATCTCCCGTTGCGCCAAATTGCAAACAGACCCACACCATACGTGCTTTGAAAATATTCCAATTATTAGTATTGAGCAAGCACATATGGTTATTATTGTAACCACTATTCCAATTATTAGTATTGAGCAAGCACATATGGTTATTATTGTAACCACTATATAAACAAAATGAACGGGGGCTTGCATAAGGGTAACCAAAGTTCAAAAGAAAAAAAGTGTTGTATGTGTTGTTTTTCCGATGATTTGGGTCTTGGAACACCTGAATAGGCAAACACAGTATTGCAAGTAAGAAAATGTGAAACATTGCTAATAACTTGCCTCATATACATGATAGTTTTAGGTCATACAAGCAGTGGGGAAAAGAAAAGCAGTCTATATGTGATGAAGCAAGCCTAAGTCAAATAGGTAATGCCCATACAACCAAATTCATTAAAATGGATGGATTTCAGTCCTAAAACTGGAAAGTAAATATGCATAACAAAAGTGAATCGTAGAACATGGTTTATACATAGCAAGATAGTCTTCCTGTGAGTACAGCTTCCACCACACATCGCCTGTAAACAAAAGAAAAGATAACCATGAGTTATTTCTACTTATAATAGAGCAGCATCACAACAGTTCTAGTTATCCACATTGTTACATTGCATATATATAAGAGAAGTCATGCATGTACCTAGCTACAACGAATTAGCCCATAGCATTTTTCAGACTCATTTCGTGTCCTTGATTTCTCAATGCTGCTGTAATTGTAGTATCTTATCTCTGTTTTCACCGCAGATTTCATGAATCATTTTGCTTCCATAGCAGCAGGGTCTTCTGACATGGTCTCATGTAATAGCCATACGGCTATTTTATCTCCAAAAGATAATGTTGATGTATGGAAATTATATTCATCCACATCATGCCACTGTCACATTTTGCTTCGATACTCAGCCACCGGTAGGCCCGAAATGTGTAGAATAATATCCAACATCATCCTGTGAGGTATTTTCACCATCGGTGGAGCACCCTGTAGGTTTTAATGGCATGCCATAAATTTGCAGAATTTACAGGGAAGCCTAAGACATTTTAGAATTTACAGGGAAGCCTAATGGCATGTAAATTTAATTGGATTGTTGGCAGAACAATTTCTCTAAGGTACATCTTTAAAAATACATTACAGTAACCTGGCCTAAAACTTAGATTCTGTGTGACGTTGCTTTGTTCATTAGTGAACTTTTGGGATGCTTGCCTGAATAAATTGGGATTGCATAGGACCATATGTAGGCATTTCTTGAGAGCTAAAATTGATCCATAATTCCATGTCTAAGGATGCAACAATTCAGCTTAGACATCCAATCGTAGTTAGGTTAAGGTTCAGTCTATTTCATATAGCTAGCAAAAGCAAGTGGAAGGCCTCCACCCTAGGGAACTACTTGTTTGCATGTGCTCTGACTAAACTGAACAAGATACTTGTATCTCTGAAATGTACTACTCTCTTATTTTCTGCATAACAATTTTGTGACATCCATACACAAACATACCTGTAGGCCAATAACCAAGGTCGCCATAATCCGCTGACAGATGCAAATTGCATTGACACAAACAGGAGCCCACGCAAGTGCCAAAAGTAGCACGTGTGTATGGCAAAGCTTCAAGAACATCCAGTATTCCCGCTGAGAGCAGGAGCAGATCCATGTCCGAGCCTCCGTCGGTGTAATCTGGTATCCCATTCTCATCCTTGTCAGACCTTTGTCTTCCCAAAATCAAATTTGTCCTGAACCAAAACAGAAAGAATTCGATTCATTTACTTTTAGCAACATGTAACAGAAAGCCTACTGAATCTTCCTTTAGTGGAATCTGGACTTTCATCTACCCAGAAAGGAACAATTTTGCACAATCAAGAACACAGACGTCAAGGACTAATATAAATGAAGTGAGACCTTCGTTCCAAAAATAAGTGAAATTAACATGTCATACATATCTGCTCCTTAGTATAAGTAACTACTCCTACTTAATGCCCAACACTACAGTCTTAGAAAAATGAAGGGAAAAGGGATAAGTTTAGAACTGAAGTACGCTTGCAGCCCAACAGTACAGTATGTCTGAAGCCAACAATTCAATGACCCTGCATAAGAAATAATTATTGAATATTTTTTTGACCTGATGCAGGGTCATGGGGTTGTTGGTGGCTGCAAGACGGCGCAAGGTAGTTGCTCGTTGTATAAAATACACGTCAAGAAAAGTCAACCCACTCATACTTCTACAATGGCAGGGGCAAATCAAAAATGGATAGAAGAATTAGTACAATCCTAAAATCTGAAATGCAAATTGCTTCTTCAAACAACTGGGCTTATTAACCCAATTATAAACATTCACACTTGCTCAGAGATTAGATAAATCACACATGTAAGCAATATAAAGAGGCTCAGACATTAAATAAAACAGGAATGTAAGAAATATGAAGTGCAGGTTTCTGTACACCTCACACTTCTCGTTTGTAGTGCACAAGTCATCGGATGGTTCAAAGGGGGATATAATACAAAAGCAAGACAGGAATATAAGGTGCAGGTTTCTGTACACCTCACACTTATCATTTGTAGTGAACAAGTCATTGGATGGTTCAAAGGAGGATGAAATACAAAAGCAAGACAGGTTTAGGTAACACATTCAAGTGTGATTATTAATGTATCATCACACAGTACAAAATATAATTGTTGACTCGATAGCCGGACCTACCTGGCATATCAAGAACAGCCTCAAATTCTGAAGAAATGAGGCATCATCAGGGGGGTATTGAAAATATATACTTGAGCATGTGTATTTTGTTATCTTATTCGGGTAACATAGAGCCAAATGGCGCAAGGTTGGCATATCATCATTTGATGAAAGTGCAGCACTGCCGCTGTTTCCACACTAAGAATACTCATAACCTATCCCAACCTGAGTGGATATATAAATTCAGAGGGAAAAATCGCAAACTATATTGTACCGATACAGCTAGACATCAAGATTCTCAGGACACAATGTCTAAACTAAATTACCCAACAAACAGTTTGAATCATGAATAGAATATAGTTAACATAACCCCCCATGCAAACGGTCATCACGTATCAGCTAGTGAGAAAGGAGGGAACAAATCTTGATTAACAGAACAATGGAGCACCATCTTTAGAGATTGTACAAACTGTAAAACAAAACAAAAAAAGAAATCAGTCAGAGTAAAAAAACATGACTGGATATATATACAGTTGGATATCAAGATTCTCTGGAGAAATGCTTAAACTAAAATGCTAATAAAAAACGAATCATGGGCCATTCAAAAACAACTTCATATAGATATATACCCAACAAAGAGTTTGAATCATGAATATGCAACGCACATCGCTGACATGACCCACCATGCAAACGATCATCATAAATATATTTGGAACCCACAACTCAACATAAAGATGACAAAGACAAACATGTATACAAATAGCATCTGAAAACATATCAGGGAAGATAATTTTCTGGCAGAACGAAGCATGCGTATGCAACTATCTAAATATATGTGCTAAACAGCCACTAGAAACATTGCTATAGAACAGACCGGATAAAGCAATTTCCACACAGACCAATGCATGCATGTTTGCACAACCAATCAAACACATGTATAGAATAGATAGTGACAAACAATTAGTCTAGAGAGACTAACTATGCTGGAGCAAGTTGATCATGAAACTCCATACCAAGACATCTCCAGATTTTTCCAGAAATGAGAGTTCAGTAAGCTACTACCTTCATCCTCCTAACTGATTTGAGAGCAGCATTTATTAGTTTTTAGAAACATGAAAAAAATATTAGGCACATTTGAATAAACATTCAAGAGAAGGGAACTGCAAAACGAAATTCAGTAAACAGAAACGCCGCTATAGCTCATGACTAAATTGACTCTCTTTCAGCAAAAAGTAGGAAAGTGTAACCACCTTAGTAAAAAAATAGAATGAGCATGCTACCATGCCCTTGCGCAGGTTCAAGCTACATTCGAAGAAGGGACGTCTATTGAACAAAAACTGGGTCGATAGTATTTTGCAATAGCTAACTATGCAACTTTTCTCCACAAATATGACATAATTTAAATGGCAGGATCATGTTTGTTTTCCCCTTATTTTCGGTTGGATTGTAATAACTCAGCAGCAAAGAGTACACCACCGTGGTTTAGTCTACCAATCTGATTCAATTCAAGAATGGGTAGCCTATTCTCTTGTATATGTCAGCAAGCTCTTTTTTGTACTCAAGTCAAAACTAAGCATAAATACCTACTCACCTACATAAGTTGCTGTTGCACATGCCCATGTATTTGGTGCAAGTTGAGGCCTCCTTTAAGTAACATTATGACCACTCTCCATACCTACAAACACCATCAAAGTATGCAGTCAAAGCGAGGTGGAACCGTGTAAGGATTAAAGAAAGGTAAAGTGTCCGATTCATAAGCAAAGAGAGCAAGAGACCGAACTTTCAGAACATTTAGGTTTATTAGTAAGGAAATAGTGGTAACATTTTCTTAGTAATTAAGCTCAATGGAAATAAAGGTACTTTTCATGTATGACGCCCAAAAAAAGTTTAAACATCTTTTCCTTTTGCTGTACCATGACCATACCACAATGTGAGCTGCAGACAGGGAAAAGTTCAGATCCAAAATCATATCTAATAGATATGTTTGTACATTAAGGAAAAGAAAAACATTACTGGTAGCATTCTGCAAAAACACATTAAGAAATGGAGCTTTTGGACCTGTGAATTACACTGGTATTCTCAAAATACCACATCTACAATCTCACTGGTGAGAACCAGTGCAGGATTAAGAAATTATCTAAGTCTATAAGCTTATTATGAATGATGCCAGACTTATTTTTTTATTGCAAGAATCAATGCTGGCAGGCTGTTTTGTAGAGTTACTCAGCGGAAGATGCCGCAACCAATAGAAATTGGCAGTAGATTTCATCTATGCCTGCTGCTCCATCCTGCAGTAATTATTTAGAACAACAAATAAGATGATTGTCAGATTAGAGAAGGCACACTTCTTGCATAAAAAAGAGAAGGCCACACTAAAGAAGCACGTTCCTAGTATGTATCTATAAACATAGAGATGCTACTGATAAATATAACTGAACTATTTCCCACAGCAAAAGGAAAGCATGCATGTGGCTAGAAAGAATAAGCATGTAGCTAGAAAGAAAGGAAGCACACATCAAGCAGCAGAACATAGTTACAGCAAAGCAGGAGATCAAGATGCAGCAACAAAGGAGATCCTAGAACCATCTAAAATAAACGGAGATGAAGTAGTCAAACCACACGCATGACGTGGATCGGTGCACAGAGGTAAAAGAATAGTCATCCACATACAAGCAAAAGAGCAGTCCATTTACCCGACCTGGAAAGGAGAAGTAGGCTAGAAAAGGAGGAAAGACGGACGATAAGGCAAGAATGAACAACAGGCAAAATGAACTGAACGCAAAAAAAGGTTAACAAATATGCATTTCATCAAACATCTTGCAGAAAAGAAAATGGAGCGTGGTGTCACCTCAATTAATCGCCGAAGGCAGAACGGCGCGACAGTGGACGCAGGAGAGGATGTCAAGATAATCAACCTGCGCACGACGCGGACAGAAGGAAGAACACGAAATCAGCAGGGCATAGCAAAAATAAGGGTACACGACAAGATCAGGAAAGGAGAACGAATCTCAACCAGCAGTCCCGTCCAGAGTATGGACGGCATTGCAGCCGACAAGAGCACACCACTGGTGAAGGAGAGGCAATCCAATCGAAGAGAGAGAGAGAGAGAGAGAGAGAGAGAGAGAGAGAGCGCAACACAACGAGGAGGAGAAAGAGAGCAAAGCAAGAGCGGGGCCGACCTCTACTCGTTAGCAAGTCATGCCGGCCTCCTGACCCTCCCCTGCCAGCCAGCCCCCGATGCGAAGAATCCGTCGGCCCTACTATCCGGCGGCGACGTCCTGCACTGATTTAGAACCATCGCACGCAGCAGCGCGGATCCGAAAGGTGCCAAAGCAGATGACGAGCCAGCGTGCGAGGCCACGATCCGCTCCTTCCGCCTGTTGGCCTTGCTCGCGCTGATCCTTAGGAAATGCCATTGCGAGGTGGGGGGGCTGGGAGGCCGGCAGCCGGAGAGAAATCGGTGGAGTAAACGGAGCAGCAAGGAGGCGGGGCGCAGGCCGACGCCTCGCCGGTGTAGGCCGACGCTGGCCGGTCACCTTCTCCCGTCCGCTGCCGGACCTCCCTCTCCTCTCCTCTCCCCTTTCTCTCCCTCTCATCTTCCTATCTCTCTTCTAGGGTTCGTGCGGGATGAGGGGACCGGAGTGTGCACGGCGTGCGGGACGAGGGGATTGGGTTGCGTTGGGTGCGGGCGCGGCGCGCGGATGGGACAAATTCTCTGTCACCCGGGCGCCGCTTACCCAGCTAATACAGACACGAGACGAGCCCATCAATCATTGGGCAGAAAAATGAACCGTGGGGTGAAGATAATTTAATCGCAAGTCCAACGGCTCAGGCGCGTCAGAAAGTCAGATCGAACGATCGACGAAGCTCCAATCGGGGGAGCCTTGTGGAGGTGAGTTGGCTAGCTTCATTATAGTTTTAAATAAGTTTCCAATCTATTTTACTTTGTAATCTTTACTTTTAATCTATATCATAAAAATACCAAAAATATTATTTTATTATCTCTATCAGATCTCATTCTCGTAAGTGACCGTGAAGAGATTGGCAACCCCTTTATCGCGTTTGTTGCGAGGTTCTTATTTGTTTGTGTAGATATGAGGGACTTGCGTGTAGTCTCCTACTGGATTAATACCTTGGTTCTCAAAAACTGAGGAAAATACTTGCGCTACTTTGCTGCATCACCCTTTCCTCTTTAAGGGAAAACCAAAGCAGTGCTCAAGAGGTAGCAAGAAGGATTTCTGGCGCCGTTGCCGGGAAGGCTTACACCAAGTCAAGTCAAGATTCGATCTCCCGCCAACGTGCGATTTCTGGCGCCGTTGCTGGGGAGATCTACACACAAGTCAAGACATACCAAGTACCCATCACAAACTCTTATCCCTTACATTACATTATTTGTCATTTGTCTCTCGTTTTCCTCTCCCCCACTTTACCTTTGCCGTTTTATTCGCCCTCTTTTTCTGTTCGGCTCTTTTTTTGCTCGCTTCTTGTCTGCTTGTGTGTTGGATTGTTTGTCACGATGGCTCAAGATAATACTAAATTGTGTGATTTTTACAATACCAACAATAATGATTTTATTAGCACTCCGATTGCTCCTCTTACCGATGGTGAATCTTGTGAGATTAATACTACTTTGCTGAATCTTATCATGAAAGATCCGTTTTCCGGCCTTCCTAGTGAAGATGCCGCTACCCATCTAAATAGCTTTGTTGATTTGTGTGATATGCAAAAGAAGAAAGATGTGGATAATGATATTGTTAAATTTAAGCTATTTCCGTTTTCGCTTAGAGATCGTGCTAAAACTTGGTTTTCGTCTTTGCCTAAAAATAGTATTGATTCTTGGAACAAGTGCAAAGATGCTTTTATATCTAAGTATTTTCCTCCCGCTAAGAACATATCCCTTAGAAACGATATTACGAATTTTAAGCAACTTGATCATGAGCATGTTGCACAAGCATGGGAGAGGATGAAATTAATGATTCGCAATTGCCCTACTCATGGTTTGAATTTGTGGATGATCATACAAATTTTTTATGCTGGATTGAATTTTGCTTCTAGAAATTTTTTAGATTCGGCCGCGGGAGGCACTTTTATGGAAATCACTTTAGGAGAAGCTACCAAACTCCTAGATAATATTATGGTTAATTATTCTCAATGGCACACCGAAAGATCTACTAGTAAAAAGGTTCATGCTATAGAAGAAATTAATGTTTTGAGTGGAAAGATTGATGAAATTATGAAATTGTTTGCTAATAAGAGTGTTTCTTCTGATCCTAATGATATGCCTTTGTCTACTTTGATTGAGAATAATAATGAATCTATGGATGTGCATTCTGTTGGTAGGAACAATTTTGGCAACAACACTTATAGAGGAAACTTTAATCCTAGGCCGTTTCCTAGTAATTCCTCTAATAATTATGGTAATTCCTACAACAATTCTTATGGAAATTTTAATAAGATGCCCTCTGATTTTGAGACTATTATTAAAGAATTTATTAGTTCGCAAAAGAGTTTCAATGCTTTGATTGAAGAAAAATTGTCTAAGATTGATGAGTTGGCTAGGAACGTGGATAGAATTTCTCTTGATGTTGATTCTTTGAAACTTAGATCTATTCCACCTAAGCATGATATCAATGAGTCTCTTAAAGAAATGAGAATTTCCATTGATGAGTGCAAAGAAAGAACCGCTAGGATGCGTGTTAAAAAATCACTTTATAAAAGTGTGTTCTTCTAGTTTTGATGATAATAAGGATGAAGATCTAAAAGTGATTGATGTGTCTCCTATTAAATCTTTGTTTTTCAATATGAATCTTGATAATGATGGGACTGGAGATGAGTCAACTTTAGTTAGAAGGGGTCCCAATGATTCGGAGTTTTTAGATCTTGATGCAAAAATTGGTAAAAGTGGGATTGGAGAGGTCAAAACTTTACATAGCAATGAACCCACTATTTTGGATCACAAGGAATTTAATTATGATAATTGCTCTTTGATAGATTGTATTTCCCTGTTGCAATCCGCACAATCCGTGCTAAATTCTCCGCATGCTTATAGTCAAAATAAAGCTTCTACCAAACGTATCGTTGATGCTTTAATGTAATCTTATGAAGAAAAGCTTGAATTAGAAGTTTCTACCCCTAGAAAACTTCATGATGAGTGGGAACCTACTATTAAAATTAAAATTAAAGATAATGAATGCTATGCTTTATGTGATTTGGGTGCTAGCGTTTCCATGATTTCAAAAACTTTGTGTGATGTGTTAGGTTTCCGTGAATTTGATGATTGTTCTTTAAATTTGCACCTCGCGGATTTCACTATTAAGAAATTTATGGAAAGGATTAATGATGTTCTTATTGTTGCAAATAGGAATTATGTGCCCATAGATTTCATTGTTCTTCATATTGATTGCAATCCTACATGTCCCATTATTCTTGGTAGACCTTTCCTTAAAACTATTGGTGCAATTATTGATATGAAAGAAGGGAATATTAAATTCCAATTTCCGTTAAGGAAAGTCATGGAACAATTTCCTAGAAAGAAAATTAAATTACCTTATGAATCTATTATGAGATCCACTTATGGATTGCATACCAAAGATGATAATACTTAGATCTATTCTTGCTTTTATGCCTAGCTAGGGGCGTTAAATGATAGCGCTTGTTGCGCGACGACCCAATTTTATTTTTGTTTCTTGCTTTTTGATTCTGTTTATTCAGAAATAATTCATCTATACTCTGTTTAGATGTGGTTTTATGCTTTTAATTAGTGTTTGTGCCAAGTAGAACATTTGGGAAGACTTGGGGGAAGTTTTTGTGATCTTGCTGTAAAAAACAGAAACTTTAACGCTCATGAGATTTGCTGCCATTTTTTACTGGAGAGCGATATTAGGTTGATTCTTTTTGCAGATGATTAATATACAAGTTCCTCAAGTCCAACAATTTATTTGAGAATTTTTGGGCTTATAGAAGTATTCGAAACCTAAAGATTACTACATACTGTTCTGTTTTTGACAGATTCTGTTTTTCCTGTGTTGTTTGCTTATTTTGATGAATCTATGGCTAGTATGGGAGGGTATGAACCATAGAGAAGTTCGAATACAATAGGTTTAACACCAATATAAATAAATAATGAGTTCATTATAGTACCTTAAGTGGTGGTTTGTTTTCTTATACTAACGGAGCTCATGAGATTTTCTGTTGAGTTTTGTGTTGTGAAGTTTTCAAGTTTTGGGTAAAGATTTGATGGATTATGGAATAAGGTGTGGCAAGAGTCTAAGCTTGGGGATGCCCAAGGCACCCCAAGGTAAAAATCAAAGATAACCAAAAACCTAAGCTTGGGGATGCCCCGGAAGGCATCCCCTATTTCATCGTCTTTCATCGGTAACTTTACTTGCGGCTATATTTATATTCACCACTTGATATGTGTTTTGCTTGGAGCGTCTTCTATGATTTGAGTCTTTGTTTTTATTTTACCACAATCATCCTTGCTGTACACACCTTTTGGGAGAGACACACTTGAATCAGAATTTATTAGAATACTCTATGTGCTTCGCTTATATCTTTTGAGCTAGATAATTTTGCTCTAGTGCTTCACTTATATCTTTTAGAGCACGTTGTTGGTTTTATTTTATAGAAATTATTGATCTCTCATGCTTCACTTATATTATTTTGAGAGTCCTCTAGAACAACATGGTAATTTGCCTTGGTTATAAAATTAGTCCTAATATGATAGGCATTCAAGAAGGGAATAATAAAAACTATCTTAAAAAGTGCATTGAATACTATGAGAAGTTTCATACTTGATGATTGTTTTGAGATATGAAGATGGTAATATTAGAGTCATGCTAGTCGAGTAGTTGTGAGTTTGATGAATACTTGTGTTAAAGTTTGTGATTCCCGTAGCATGCACGTATGGTGAACCGTTATGTGATGAAGTCGGAGCATGATTTATTTATTGATTGTCTTCGTTATGAGTGGCGGTCGGGGACGAGCGATGGTCTTTTCCTACCAATCTATCCCCTAGGATCATGCGCTTAGTACTTTGTTTCGATAACTAAGATATTTTTGCAATAAGTATGTGAGTTCTTTATGACTAATGTTGAGTCCATGGATTATACACACGCTCACCCTTCCACCATTGCTAGCCTCTCTCGTACCGCGCAACTTCCGCCGGTACCGTAAACCCACCATATACCTTCCTCAAAACAGCCACCATACCTACCTATTATGGCATTTCCATAGCCATTCCGAGATATATTGCCACGCAACTTACCACCGTTCCATTTGTTATGACACGCTTCATCATTGTCATATTGCTTTGCATGATCATATAGTTGACATCGTATTTGTGGAAAAGTCACCTTTATAATTCTTTCATACATGTCACTCATGAGTCATTGCACATCCCTGTACACCGCCGGAGGCATTCACATAGAGTCATATTTTGTTCTAAGTATCCAGTTGTAATTTTTTGAGTTGTAAGTAAATAAAAGTGTGATGATCATCATTATTAGAACATTGTCCCATGTGAGGAAAGGATGATGGAGACTATGATTCCCCCACAAGTCGGGATGAGACTCCGGATGAAAAAAAAGATAAAATCCATAAAAAAGAGAAGGCCCAAAAAAAGAAGAAAAAAGAGAGAAAAAGAGAGAAGGGACAATTTTACTATCCTTTTACCACATTTGTGCTTGAAAGTAGCACCATGATCTTCCTGATAGAGAGTCTCTTATGTTGTCACTTTCATATACTAGTGGGAATTTTACAATATAGAACTTGGCTTGTATATTCCAATGATGGGTTTCTTCAAAATGCCTTAGGTCTTCGTGAGCAGGCGAGCTGGATGCACACCCACTTAGTTCTTTTGTTGAGCTTTCATACACTTATAGCTCTAGTGCATCCGTTGCATGAAAATCCCTACTCACTCACATTGATATCTATTGATGTGCATCTCCATAGACCATTAATACGCCTAGTTGATGTGAGACTATCTTCTCCTTTTTGTCTTCTCCACAACCATCGTTCTATTCCACCTATGGTGCTATGTCCATGGCTCACGCTCATATATTGCGTGAAGATTGAAAAAGCTTGCATGCCTGCAGGTCGACTCTAGAGGATCCCCGGGTACCGAGCTCGAATTCGCCCTATAGTGAGTCGTATTACAATTCACTGGCCGTCGTTTTACAACGTCGTGACTGGGAAAACCCTGGCGTTAACTTTCTTTGGCCATGTTATTTTGAGAAGACATGATTGCTTTATTAGTATGCTTGAAGTATTATTATTTTTATGTCAATATTAAAATTTTGTCTTGAATCTTTCGGATATGAACATTCATGCCACAATAAAGAAAATTACATTGAGAATTATGCTAGGTAGCATTCCACATAAAAAAAATTCTGTTTTTATCATTTCCTACTCGAGGACGAGCAGGAATTAAGCTTGGGGATGCTTGATACGTCTCCAACGTATCTATAATTTTTGATTGTTCCATGCTATTATATTACTTGTTTTGGATGTTTAATGGGTTTTATTATACACTTTTATATTATTTTTGGGACTAACCTACTAACCCAAGGCCCAGTGCAAATTGCTGTTTTTTGCCTATTTTAGTGTTTCGCAGAAAAGTAATATCAAACAGAATCCAAACGGAATGAAACTTCGGGAGAGTTATTTTTGGAACAAACATGATCCAGGGGACTTGGAGTAGACGTAAAGAAAGAAGCAAGGCGGCCACGAGGTAGGGAGGCGCGCTTGCCCCCGTGGGCGCGCCCCCACCCTCGTGGGCCCCTCGCAGCTCAACCGACCTACTTCTTCCTCCTATATATATCCATACACCCCGAAAACATCTAGGAGCACCACGAAACCCTATTTCCACCGCCACAATCTTCTGTACCCAAGAGATCCTATATTGGGGCCTTTTCCAGAGCTCCGCCGGAGGGGGAATCAATCACGGAGGGCTTCTACATCAACACCATAGCCTATCCGATGATGTGTAAATAGTTTACCACAGACCTTCGGGTCCATAGTTATCAGCTAGATGGATTCTTCTCTCTCTTTGGATCTCAATACAAAGTTCTCCTCGATCTTCTTGGAGATCTATTCGATGTAATTCTTTTTGTGGTGTGTTTGTTGAGATCCGATGAATTGTGGGTTTATGATCAAGTTTATCTATGAACAATATTTGATTCTTCTTTGAAATCTTTTATGCATGATTTGTTATCTTTGCAAGTTTCTTCGAATTATTAGTTTGGTTTGGCCTACTAGATTGATCTTTCCTGCAATGGGAGAAGTGCTTAGTTTTGGGTTCAATCTTGCGGTGTCCTTTCCCAGTGACAGCAGGGGCAGCAAGGGACGTATTGTATTGTTGCCATCGAGGATAAAAATATGGAGTTTATATCATATTGCTTGAGTTTATCCCCCTACATCATGTCATCTTGCCTAATGCATTACTCTGTTCTTATGAACTTAATAATCTAGATGCATGCTGGATAGCGGTCGATGTGTGGAGTAATAGTAGTAGACGCAGAATCGTTTCGGTCTACTTGTCGCGGACGTGAAGCCTATATACATGATCATGCCTAGATATTCTCATAAATATGCACTTTTCTATCAATTGCTCGAGAGTAATTTGTTCACCCACCGTAATACTTATGCTATCTTGAGAGAAGCCACTGGTGAAACCTATGGCCCCCGGGTCTATCTTTTATCATATAAGTTTCTAATCTATTTTACTTTCAATCTAAATCATAAAAATACCAAAAATATTATCTTATTATCTCTATCAGATCTCACTCTCGTAAGTGATCGTGAAGGGATTGACAACCCCTTTATCGCGTTGGTTGCGAGGTTCTTATTTATTTGTGTAGGTACGAGGGACTTGCATGTAGTCTCCTACTGGATTGATACCTTGGTTCTCAAAAACTGAGGAAAATACTTACGCTACTTTGTTGCATCACCCTTACCTCTTTAATGGAAAACCAACGCAGTGCTCAAGAGGTAGAAAAGCTCAAAAAGAAACTAAGTGGGTGTGCATCAAACTTGCTTGCTCACAAAGACCTAGAGCATTTTGAGGAAGCCCATCATTGAAATATACAAGCCAAGTTCTATAATGAAAGATTCCCAATAGTATATGAAAGTGACAACATAGGAGACTCTCTATCATGAAGATCGTGGTGCTACTTTGAAGCAGAAGTGTGGTAAAAGGATAGTAGCATTGCCCCTTCTCTCTTTTTCTCTAATTTTTTTGTTTTTGTTTTTTTGGGCCTTCTCTTTTTTATAGCCTCTTTTTTATAGCCTCTTTTTTTTATTTTTCATCCAGAGTCTCATCCAGACTTGTGGGGGAATCATAGTCTCCATCATCCTTTCCTCACATGGGACAATGCTCAAATAATGATGATGTTGGGTTTCGTAGTAATTTCAAAAAAATTCCTATGCACACGCAAGATCATGTGATGCATAGCAACGAGAGGGGAGAGTGCTGTCTACGTACCCACACAGACCGACTGCGGAAGCGTTGACACAACGTAGAGGAAGTAGTCGTACGTCTTCACGATCCAACCGATCAAGCACCGAAACTACGGCACCTCCGAGTTCGAGCACACGTTCAGCTCGATGACGATCCCCGGACTCCGATCCAGCAAAGTGTCGGGGAAGAGTTCCGTCAGCACGACGGTGTGGTGACGATCTTGATGTACTACAGCAGCAGGGCTTCGCCTAAACTCCGCTACAGTATTATCGAGGACTATGGTGGCTGGGGGCACCGCACACGGCTAAGGAATAGATCACGTGGATCAACTTGTGTTTCTTGATCTGTCTTTGGTGCTAGCCCTGCCCCTCTATTTATATGTTGAGCCCTGGGGTCGAAACTTGGAGTAAAAGCCTCCACAAAGTCGGTTTCACCCGAAAGGCAAGAGTCCTTCTCGGACTCCAGGGCCAGACGCCAGGGACCCTGGCGTCTGGCCCCTGGACTCCGCAAAACTTCCTTTTGCGCTTTCCAAAAACCTTGTGGGCTTTCCCCTTTGGCCCAAATAAAGTGTTCTCGTACCTAAACATTTCGGGAAACATCCGGAACCCCTTCCGGTGATTTCCGGAACCCTTCCGGTGACCAAACACTATTATCATATATATCAAACTTTATCTCCGGACCATTCCGGAGTTCCTCGTCATGTCCGTGATCTCATCTCGGACTCCGAACAACATTCGGTACATCAAAATGCATAAAACTCATAACAACTGTCATCGTAACCTTAAGCGTGCGGACCCTACGAGTTCGAGAACAATGTAGACATGACCGAGACACGTCTCCGGTCAATAACCAATAGCGGGACCTGGATGCCCATATTGGCTCCTACATATTCTACGAAGATCTTTATCGGTCAGACCGCATAACAACATACGTTGTTCCCTTTGTCATCGGTATGTTACTTGCCCGAGATTCGATCGTCCGTATTCCAATACCTAGTTCAATCTCGTTACCGGCAAGTCTCTTTACTCGTTCCGTAATACATCATCTCACAACTAACATATTAGTTGTAATGCTTGCAAGGCTTATGTGATGTGCATTACCGAGAGGGCCCAGAGATACCTCTCCGACAATCGGAGTGACAAATCCTAATCTCGAAATACACCAACCCAACATGTACCTTTGGAGACACCTGTAATGCTCCTTTATAATCACCCAGTTATGTTGTGACGTTTGGTAGCACCCAAAGTGTTCCTCCGGCAAACGGGAGTTGCATAATCTCATAGTCATAGGAACATGTATAAGTCATGAAGAAAGCAATAGCAACATACTAAACGATCGGGTGCTAAGCTAATGGAATGGGTCATGTCAATCAGATCATTCAACTAATGATGTGACGTCGTTAATCAAATAACAACACTTTGTTCATGGTTAGGAAACATAACCATCTTTGATTAACGAGCTAGTCAAGTAGAGCCATACTAGTGACACTCTGGTTGTCTATGTATTCACACATGTATTATGTTTCCGGTTAACACAATTCTAGCATGAATAATAAACATTCATCATGAAATAAGGAAATAAATAATAACTTTATTATTGCCTCTAGGGCATATTTCCTTCAGATGACCATCACACCCTTATTTGCTTACAACTCAAAAATTACAACTCGATACTTAGAACAAAATATTACTCTATGTGAATGCCTCCGGCGGTGTACCGGGATGTGCAATGAATCAAGAGTGACTTGTATGAAAGAATTACGAATGGTGGCTTTGCCACAAAGACGATGTCAACTACATGATCATGCAAAGCAATATGACAATGATGGAGCGTGTCATAATAAATGGAACGGTGGAAAGTTGCATGGCAATATATATCGGAATGGCTATGGAAATGCCATAATAGGTAGGTATGGTGGCTGTTTTGAAGAAGGTATATGGTGGGTGTACGATACCAGCGAAAGGTGCGTGGTATTAGAGAGGCTAGCAATGGTGGAAGGGTGAGAGTGCATATAATCCATGGACTCAACATTAGTCATAAACAACTCACATACTTATTGCAAAAATCTATCAGTTTTCAAAACGAAGTACTACATGCATGCTCCTAGGGGATAGATTGGTAGGAAAAGACCATCGCTCGTCCCCGACCGCTACTCATAAGGAAGACAATCAATAAATAAATCATGCTCCGACTTCATCACATAACGGTTCACCATACATGCATGCTACGGGAATCACAATCTTTAACACAAGTATCTCTCAAATTCACAACTACTCAGCTAGCATGACTCTAATATCACCATCGTCATATATCAAAACAATCATCAAGTATCAAACTTCTCATAGTATTGAATGCACTCTATATGAAAGTTTTTATTATACCCCTCTTGAATGCCCATCATAGTAGGACTAATTTTATAACCCAAGCAAATTACCATGCTGTTCTAAAGACTCTCAAAATAATATAAGTGAAGCATGAGAGTTCATCTATTTCTTCAAAATAAAACCACCGTCGTGCTCTAAAAAGATATAAGTGAAGCACTAGAGCAAATGACAAACTACTCCAAAAGATATAAGTGAAGATCAATGAGTAGTCGAATAATTATGCAACTATGTGAAGACTCTCTAACATTTAAGAATTTCATATCTTGGTATATTATTAAAGAAGCAAGCAAAACAAAAGAAAATAAAATGATGCTCCAAGCAAAACACATATCATGTGATGAATAAAAATATAGTTCTAAGTAAAGTTACCGATGAACGAAGACGAAAGAGGGGGTGCCATCCGGGGCATCCCCAAGCTTGGGCTCTTGTTTGTCCTTGAATACTACCTTGGGGTGCCTTGGGCATCCCCAATCTTAGGCTCTTGCCGCTCCTTATTCCATAGTCCATCGAATCTTTACCCAAAACTTGAAAACTTCACAACACAAAACTTAACAGAAAACTCGTAAGCTCTGTTAGTATAAGAAAATAAATCTCCACTTACGTACTATTGTGAACTCATTCTAAATTCATATTGGTGTAATATATACTGTATTCCAACTTCTCTATGGTTCATACCTACTCATAGATTCATCAAAATAAGCAAACAACACAATGAAAACAGAATCTGTCAGAAACAGAACAGTCTGTAGTAATCTGTATCATTCGAATACTTCTGTCACTCCAAAAATTCTGAAATAAATTTGTGGACCTGAGGAATTTGTCTATTAATCATTTACAAAATGAATCAACCTAAACTCACTCTCCAGTAAAAAAAATGGCAGCTAATCTCGTGAGCGCAAATGTTTCTAATTTTTACAGAAAGATCGCAAAGACTTCACCCAAGTCTTCCCAAAGGTTCTATATAGCACAAACACTAATTAAAACATAAAACCACATCTAAACAGAGGCTAGATGAATTATTTATTACTAAACAGGAGCAAAAAGCAAAGAACAAAAATTAAATTGGGTTGCCTCCCAACAACCGCTATCATTTAACGCCCCTAGCTAGGTATGATGATTTCAATGATGCTCACATAAAAGATAAGAATTGAAACATAAAGAGAGCATCATGAAGAATATGACTAGCACATCTAAGTCTAACCCATTTCCTATGCATAGGGATTTTGTGAGCAAACAACTTGTGGGAACAAGAATCAACTTGCATAGGAAGGTAAAACAAGCAAATCTTCAAGATTTTCAACACATAGAGAGGAAACTTGATATTATTGAAATTCCTACAAGCATATGTTCCTCCCTCATAATAATTACACGTAGGAGCATAAGAAAAATCAACAATATAGCTATCACAAAACATATTCTTAACACGATCCACATGTATGCAAAGTTGACACTCTTCCAAAATTGTGGGATTAACGTTAACTAAAGCCATGACCTCTCCAAACCCACTTTCATCAATATAATCATCAGAAATAGGAGGCATGCTATCATCGAAATAAATTTTCTCATCAAAACTTGGGGGACTAAAAGTATCATCTTCATCAAACATAGAATCCTCAAGCTTGTGACTTTGCATATCATTAAAATCATGAATATTCAAAGAACTCATACTAACAACATTGCGATTATGCTCGTCATTCAAATATTTAGTGCCAAACATTGTAATACATTCTTCTTCGAGCACTTTGGCACAATTATCACAATCCTTATTTTCATGAAAGACATTAAAAAGATGAAGCATATGAGGCAACCTTAGTTATATTTTTGTAGTTTTCTTTTATAGACTAAACTAGTGATAAAACAAGAAACTAAAAGATTCGATTGCAAGATCTAAAGATATACCTCCAAGCGCTAACCTCCCCGGCAACGGCACCAGAAAAGAGCTTGATGTCTACTACACAACCTTCTTCTTGTAGACGTTGTTGGGCCTCCAAGTGCAGAGGTTTGTAGGACAGTAGCAAATTTCCCTCAAGTGGATGACCTAAGTGTTGGGGAACGTAGTAATTTCAAAAAATTTCCTACGCACACACAAGATCATGGTGATGCATAGCAACGAGAGGGGAGATTGTGATCTACGTACCCTTGTAGACCGACAGCGGAAGCGTTAGCACAACGCGGTTGATGTAGTCGTACGTCTTCACGGCCCGACCGATCAAGCACCGAAACTACGGCACCTCCGAGTTTTAGCACACGTTCAGCTCGATGACGATCCCCGGACTCCGATCCAGCAAAGTGTCGGGGAAGAGTTCCGTCAGCACGACGGCGTGGTGACGATCTTGATGTTCTACTGTCGCAGGGCTTCGCCTAAGCACCGCTACAATATTATCGAGGATTATGGTGGAAGTGGGCACCGCACACGGCTAAGAATATGATCACGTGGATCAACTTGTGTCTATGGGGTGCCCCCTGCCCCCGTATATAAAGAAGCAAGGGGGAGGCCGGCCGGCCCTTGTGGGCGCGCCAAGGAGGAGTAGGATTCCTACTCCTAGTTGGAGTAGGTTTCCACCTTTCCTAGTCCAACTAGGAGAAGGGGGGAAAAGGGGGGAAGAGGGGAAGGAAGGGAGAGAGGGGCCGCGCCCCAAATCCCTTGTCCAATTCGGACTGGGCTTGGGAGGGGCGCGCGCCACCTCCTGGTCCTTCCCACTAAGGCCGATTAAGGCCCATTGCTTCTTCCTCGTATTCCCGTAACTCCCCGGTACCTCCGAAAATACCCGAATCACTCGGAACCTTTCCGATGTCCGAATATAGTCGTCCAATATATCGATATTTACGTCTCGACCATTTCGAGACTCCTCGTCATGTCCCCGATCTCATCCGGGACTCCGAACTCCTTCGGTACATCAAAACTCATAAACTCATAATATAACTGCCATCGAAACCTTAAGCGTGCGGACCCTACGGGTTCGAGAACAATGTAGACATGACCAAGACACGTCTCTGGTCAATAACCAATAGCGGAACCTGGATGCTCATATTGGCTCCTACATATTCTACGAAGATCTTTATCGGTCAGACCGCATAACAACATACGTTGTTCCCTTTGTCATCGGTATGTTACTTGCCCGAGATTCGATTGTCGGTATCTCAATACCTAGTTCAATCTCGTTACCGGCAAGTCTCTTTACTCGTTCCGTAATACATCATCTCGCAACTAACTCATTAGTTGCAATGCTTGCAAGGCTTAGGTGATGTGCATTACCGAGAGGGCCCAGAGATACCTCTCCGACAATCGGAGTGAGAAATCCTAATCTCGAAATACGCCAACCCAACATGTACCTTTGGAGACACCTGTAGAGCTCCTTTATAATCACCCAGTTACGTTGTGATGTTTGGTAGCACACAAAGTGTTCCTCCGGTAAACGGGAGTTGCATAATCTCATAGTCATAGGAACATGTATAAGTCATGAAGAAAGCAATAGCAACATACTAAATGATCGAGTGCTAAGCTAACGGAATGGGTCAAGTCAATCACATCATTCTCCTAATGATGTGATCCCGTTAATCAAATAACAACTCTTTGTCTATGGTTAGGAAACATAACCATCTCTGATTAACGAGCTAGTCAAGTAGAGGCATACTAGTGACACTCTGTTTGTCTATGTATTCACACATGTATTATGTTTCCGGTTAATACAATTCTAGCATGAATAATAAACATTTATCATGAAATAAGGAAATAAATAATAACTTTATTATTGCCTCTAGGGCATATTTCCTTCAGTCTCCCACTTGCACTAGAGTCAATAATCTAGTTCACATCGCCATGTGATCTAACATCAATAGTTCACATCTTTATGTGGTTAACACCCATAGTTCACATCGATATGTGACCAATACCCAAAGGGTTTACTAGAGTCAGTAATGTAGTTCACATTGCTATGTGATTAACACCCAAAGAGTACTAAGGTGTGATCATGTTTTGCCTGTGAGAGAAGTTTAGTCAACGGGTCTGCCATATTCAGATCCGTAAGTATTTTGCAATTTTCTATGTCTACAATGCTCTGCACGGAGCTACTTTAGCTAATTGCTCCCACATTCAATATGTATCCAGATGAAGACTAAGAGTCATCCGGATCAGTGCCAAAACTTGTATCGACGTAACCCTTTTACGACGAACCTTTTGTCACCTCCATAATCGAGAAACATATCCTTATTCCACCAAGGATAATTTTTGACCGCTGTCCAGTGATCTACTCCTAGGTCACTATTGTACTCCCTTGCCAAAACTAGTGTAGGGTATACAATTGGTCTGGTAAACAGCATGGCATACTTTATAGAACCTATGGCCAAGGCATAGGGAATGATTTTCATTCCCATTCTATTTTCTGCCGTGGTCGGGCTTTGAGTCTTACTCAACTTCACACCTTGTAACACAGGCAAGAATTCTTTCTTTGACTCATCCATTTTGAACTACTTCAAAATCTTGTCAAGGTATGTACTCATTGAAAAAACTTATCAAGCGTCTTGATCTATCTCTATAGATCTTGATGCTCAATATGTAAGCAGCTTCACCGAGGTCTTTCTTTGAAAAACTTCTTTCAAAACACTCCTTTATGCTTTGCAGAATAATTCTACATTATTTCCGATCAACAATATGTCATTCACATATACTTATCAGAAATGTTGTAGTGCTCCCACTCACTTTCTTGTAAATACAGGCTTCACCGCAAGTCTGTATAAAACTATATGCTTTGATCAACTTATCAAAACGTATATTCCAACTCTGAGATGCTTGCACCAGTCCATAGATGGATCGCTGGAGCTTGCATATTTTGTTAGCACCTTTAGGATTGACAAAACCTTCTGATTGCATCATATACAACTCTTCTTTAAATCCATCAAGGAATGTAGTTTTGTTTATCCATTTGCCAGATTTCATAAAAATGCGGCAATTGCTAACATGATTTGGACAGACTTAAGCATCGCTACGAGTGAGAAAATTTCATCGTAATCAACACCTTGAACTTTGTCAAAAACCTTTTTCGACAAGTCTAGCTTTGTAGATAGTAATACTACTATCAGCGTCCGTCTTCCTCTTGAAGATCCATTTATTTTCTATGGCTTGCCGATCATCGGGCAAATCCATCAAAGTCCATACTTTGTTCTCATACATGTTCTCATACATGGATCATATCTCAGATTTCATGGCCTCAAACCATTTCGCGGAATCTGGGCTCATCATCAATTCCTCATAGTTCGCAAGTTCATCATGGTCTAGTAACATGACTTCCAGAACAGGATTACCGTACTACTCTGGTGCAGATCTCACTCTGGTTTACCTACGAGATTCGGTAGTAACTTGATCTGAAGTTACATGATCATCATCATTAGCTTCCTCACTAATTGGTGTAGTAGTCACAAGAACAGATTTCCGTGATGAACTACTTTCCAATAAGGGAGAAGGTACAGTTACCTCGTCAAGTTCTACTTTCCTCCCACTCACTTCTTTCGAGAGAAAATCCTCTAGAAAGTTTCCGAATTTAGCAACAAAAGTCTTGCCTTTCGGATCTATGATAGAAGGTGTATCCAATAGTTTCCTTTGGATATCCTATGAAGACACATTTCTCCGATTTGGGTTTGAGCTTATCAGGTTGAAGTTTTTTTCACATAAGCATCGCAACCTCAAACTTTAAGGAACGACAGCTTAGGTTTCTTGTCAAACCATAGTTCATACGGTGTCGTCTTAACGGATTTATATGGTGCCCTATTTAACGTGAATGCAGCTGTCTCTAATGCATAATCCCAAAACGATAGTGGTAGATTGGTAAGAGACATCATAGTTCGCACCATATCTAATAAAGTACGGTTATGACGTTCGGACACACCATTATGCTGTGGTGTTCCAGGTGGCGTGAGTAGTGAAACTATTTCACATTGTTTTTAACTGAAGGCCAAACTCGTAACTCAAATATTTTACTTCTACGATCATATCGTAGAAACTTTTTATTTTTGTTACGATGATTCTCCACTTCACTCTGAAATTCTTTGAACTTTTCAAATGTTTCAGACTTGTGTTTCAACAAGTAGATATACCCATATCTGCTCAAATCATCTGTGAAGGTCAGAAAATAACGATACCTGCCGTGAGCCTCAACACTCATCGGATCACATACATCAGTATGTATTATTTCCAATAAGTCAGTTGCTTGCTCCATTGTTCCGGAGAACGGAGTCTTAGTCATCTTGCCCATAAGGCATGGTTCGCAAGCATCAAGTGATTCATAATCAAGTGATTCCAAAATCCCATCAGCATGGAGTTTCTTCATGCGCTTTACACCAATATGACCTAAACGCCAGTGCCACAAATAAGTTGCACTATCATTATTAACTTTGCATCTTTTGTCTTCAATATTATGAATATGTGTATCACTACGATCGAGATCCAATGAACCATTTTCATTGGGTGTGTAACCATATAAGGTTTTATTCATATAAACAGAAGAACAATTATTCTCTAACTTAAATGAATAACCGTATTGCAATAAACATGATCAAATCATATTCATGCTCAACGCAAACACCAAATAACACTTATTTAGGTTCAACACTAATCCTGAAAGTATAGGGAGTGTGCGACGATGATCATATCAATCTTGGAACTACTTCCAACACACATCGTCACTTCACCCTTAACTAGTTTCTGTTCATTCTGCAACTCCCGTTTCGAGTTACTACTCTTAGCAACTGAACCAGTATCAAATACCGAGGGGTTGCTACGAACACTAGTAAAATACACATTAATAATCTGTATATCAAATATACCTTTGTTCACTTTGCCATCCTTCTTATCTGCCAAATACTTGGGGCAGTTCCGCTTTCAGTGACCAGTCCCTTTGCAGTAGAAGCACTTAGTCTCAGGCTTAGGACCAGACTTGGGCTTCTTCACTTGAGCAGCAACTTGCTTCCTGTTCTTCTTGAAGTTCCCCTTCTTCTCTTTGCCCTTTTATTGAAACTAGTGGTCTTGTCTACCATCAACACTTGATGCTCTTTCTTGATTTCTACCTTCATCGATTTCATCATCATGAAAAGCTCGGGAGTCGTTTTCGTCATCCCTTGCATACTATAGTTCATCACGAAGTTCTACTAACTTGGTGATGGTGACTAGAGAATTTTGTCAATCACTATCTTATCTGGAAGATTAACTCCCACTTGATTCAAGCGATTGTAGTACCCAGACAATCTGAGCACATGCTCACTTGGTGAGCGATTCTCCTCCATCTTTTGGCTATAGAACTTGTTGGAGACTTCATATCTCTCAACTCGGGTATTTGCTTGAAATATTAACTTCAACTCCTGGAACATCTCATATGGTCCATGACGTTCAAAACGTCTTTTGAAGTCCCGATTCTAAGCCGTTAAGCATGGTGCACTAAACTATTAAGTAGTCATCATATTGAGCTAGCCAAACGTTTATAACATCTACATCTGCTCCTGCAATAGGTCTGTCACCTAGCGGTGCATCAAGGACATAATTCTTCTGTGCAGCAATGAGGATAAACCTCAGATCACGGATCCAATCCGCATCATTGCTACTAACATCTTTCAACACAATTTTCTCTAGGAACATATCAAAATAAACACAGGGAAGCAACAATGCGAACTATTGATCTACAACATGATTTGCAAAATACTACCAGGACTAAGTTCATGATAAATTTAAGTTCAATTAATCATATTACTTAAGAACTCCCACTTAGATAGACATCCCTCTAATCCTCTAAGTGATCACGTGATCCAAATCAACTAAACCATGTCCGATCATCACGTGAGATGGAGTAGTTTCATTGGTGAACATCACTATGTTGATCATATCTACTATATGATTCACGCTCGACCTTTCGGTCTCCGTGTTCCGAGGCCATATCTGTATATGCTTGGCTCGTCAAGTATAACCTGAGTATTCCGCGTGTGCAACTGTTTTGCACCCGTTGTATTTGAACGTAGAGCCTATCACACCCGATCATCACGTGGTGTCTCAGCACGAAGAACTTTCGCAACGGTGCATACTCAGGGAGAACACTTCTTGATAATTAGTGAGAGATCATCTTATAATGCTACCGTCAATCAAAGCAAGATAAGATGCATAAAAGATAAACATCACATGCAATCAATATAAGTGATATGATATGGCCATCATCATCTTGTGCTTGTGATCTCCATCTTCGAAGCACCGTCGTGATCACCATCGTCACCGGCGCGACACCTTGATCACCATCGTAGCATCGTTGTCGTCTCGCCAATCTTATGCTTCCACGACTATCGCTACCGCTTAGTGATAAAGTAAAGCATTACAGCGCGATTGCATTGCATACAATAAAGCGACAACCATATGGCTCCTACCAGTTGCCGATAACTTGGTTAGAAAACATGATCATCTCATACAATAAAATTTAGCATCATGTCTTGACCATATCACATCACAACATACCCTGCAAAAACAAGTTAGACGTCCTCTACTTTGTTGTTGCAAGTTTTACGTGGCTGCTACGGGTTTAAGCAAGAACCAATCTTACCCACGCATCAAAACCACAACGATAGTTTATCAAGTTGGTGCTGTTTTAACCTTCGCAAGGACCGGGCGTAGCCACACTCGGTTCAACTAAAGTTGGAGAAACTGTCACCCGCTAGCCACCTTTGTGCAAAGCACGTCGGGAGAACCGGTCTCGCGTAAGCGTACGCGTAATGTCGGTCCGGGCTGCTTCGTCCAACAATACCGCCGAACCAAAGTATGACATGCTGGTAAGCAGTATGACTTATATCGCCCACAACTCACTTGTGTTCTACTGGTGCATATAACATCAACACATAAAACATAGGCTCGGATGCCACTATTGGGGAACGTAGTAATTTCAAAAAAATTCCTACGCACACACAAGATCATGGTGATGCATAGCAACGAGAGGGGAGATTGTAATCTACGTACCCTTGTAGACCGACAGCGGAAGCGTTAGCACAACGCGGTTGATGTAGTCGTACGTCTTCATGGCCCGACCGATCAAGCACCGAAACTACGGCACCTCCGAGTTTTAGCACACGTTCAGCTCGATGACGATCGTCGGACTCCGATCCAGCAAAGTGTCGGGGAAGAGTTCCGTCAGCACGACGGCGTGGTGACGATCTTGATGTTCTACCATCGCAGGGCTTCGCCTAAGCACCGCTACAATATTATCGAGGATTATGGTGGAAGGGGGCACCGCACACGGCTAAGAATATGATCGCGTGGATCAACTTGTGTCCATGGGGTGCCCCCTGCCCCCGTATATAAGGGAGCAAGGGGGAGGCCAGCCGGCCCTTGTGGGCGCGCCAAGGAGGAGTAGGATTCCTACTCCTAGTTGGAGTAGGTTTCCACCTTTCCTAGTCCAACTAGGAGAAGGGGGGAAAAGGGGGGAAGAGGGGAAGGAAGGGAGAGAGGGGCCGCACCCCAAATCCCTTGTCCAATTCGGACTGGGCTTGGGAGGGGCGCGCGCCACCTCCTGGTCCTTCCCACTAAGGCCCATTAAGGCCCATTGCTTCTTCCTCATATTCCCGTAACTCCCCGGTACCTCCGAAAATACCTGAATCACTCGGAACCTTTCCGATGTCCGAATATAGTCGTCCAATATATCGATCTTTACGGCTCGACCATTTCGAGACTCCTCGTCATGTCCCCGATCTCATCCGGGACTCCAAACTCCTTCGGTACATCAAAACTCATAAACTCATAATATAACTGTCATCGAAACCTTAAGCGTGCGGACCCTACGGGTTCGAGAACAATGTAGACATGATCGAGACACGTCTCCAGTCAATAACCAATAGCGGAACCTGGATGCTCATATTGGCTCCTACATATTCTATGAAGATCTTTATCGGTCAGACCGCATAACAACATACGTTGTTCCCTTTGTCATCGGTATGTTACTTGCCCGAGATTCGATCGTCGGTATCTCAATACCTAGTTCAATCTCGTTACCGGCAAGTCTCTTTACTCGTTCCGTAATACATCATCTCGCAACTAACTCATTAGTTGCAATGCTTGCAAGGCTTAGGTGATGTGCATTACCGAGAGGGCCCAGAGATACCTCTCCGACAATCAGAGTGACAAATCCTAATCTCGAAATACGCCAACCCAACATGTACCTTTGGAGACACCTGTAGAGCTCCTTTATAATCACCCAGTTACGTTGTGACGTTTGGTAGCACACAACGTGTTCCTCCGGTAAACGGGAGTTGCATAATCTCATAGTCATAGGAACATGTATAAGTCATGAAGAAAGCAATAGCAACATACTAAACGATCGAGTGCTAAGCTAACGGAATGGGTCAAGTCAATCACATCATTCTCCTAATGATGTGATCCCGTTAATCAAATAACAACTCTTTGTCCATGGTTAGGAAACATAACCATCTTTGATTAACAAGCTAGTCAAGTAGAGGCATACTAGTGACACTCTGTTTGTCTATGTATTCACACATGTATTATGTTTCCGGTTAATACAATTCTAGCACGAATAATAAACATTTATCATGAAATAAGGAAATAAATAATAACTTTATTATTGCCTCTAGGGCATATTTCCTTCACTAGGGTTTATCAATCTGTGGGAGGCGTAGGATGAAGATGGTCTCTCTCAAACAACCCTGCAACCAAATAACAAAGAGTCTCTTGTGTCCCCAACACACACAATACAATGGTAAATTGTATAGGTGCACTTGTTCGGCGAAGAGATGGTGATACAAGTGCAATATGGATGGTAGATATAGGTTTTTGTAATCTGAAAATATAAAAACAGCAAGGTAGATAATGATAAAAGTGAGGGAAAACGGTATTGCAATGCGTTGAAACAAGGCCTAGGGTTCATACTTTCACTAGTGCAAGTTCTCTCAGCAATATTAACATAATTGGATCATATAACTATCACTCAACATGAAACAAAGAGTCACTCCAAAGTCACTAATAGCGGAGAACAAACGAAGAGATTATTGTAGGGTACAAACCACCTCAAAGTTATCCTTTCTGATCGATCTATTGAAGAGTCCATAGTAAAATAACACGAAGCTATTCTTTCCATTCAATCTATCCTAGAGTTCATACTAGAATAACACCTTAAGATACAAATCAACCAAAACCCTAATGTCGATACTCCAATGTCACCCAAGTATCCATGGGTGTGATTATACGATATGCATCACACAATCTCAGATTCATCTATTCAACCAACACAAAGAACTTCAAAGAGTGCCCCAAACTTTCTACCGGAGAGTCAAGACGAAAACGTGTGTCAACCCTATGCATAAGTTCACGAGGTCACGGAACCCGCAAGTTAATCACCAAAACGTACATCAAGTAGATCAAGTGAATATCCCATTGTCACCACACATAAGCACATGCAATACATACATCAAGTGTTCTCAAATCCTTAAAGACTCAATCCAATAAGATAACTTCAAAAGGAAAAGTCAATCCATCACAAGAGATTAGAGGGGGAGAAACATCATAAGATCCAACTATAATAGCAAAGCTCGCGGGACATCAAGATCATGCCGAATCAAGAACACGAGATGATAGAGGCGAGGGTGTCCCGATCTTTCGATGAGATTATAACTATCGATTTGGTGGAGACGACTTTGACGATCCGACTACGAACGTGCATAACGTTGCGCCTTAGCAATTGTTAAACCAACTCCGAGAGGTTATTGACCACACCAGAGCACGATCAACCTGACCACGAAGGTCTATTCCTGCAAGCAATCGAAGAACAAGCAAGAATATGATTAAGCAATCTGAATATTGCGAATATGGATGAAGTATTGATAAAAGTGGGGTTTCATAAGCGGTCTTGGTCTGGTCGTTGGACACAACAAGTACACGAAGTTGCAGCGATGGCTAACCTTTAACTAAATAAAACCCAAGGAAAAAGCTACTAGATGGATCTACTTATATAGGAGCAAGGGGTGGCGGCCAAGGAGGTGTGAGGACGTCCCAAGGCAGCCTAAAACTAACCTTAGGTCATACAAGGGTCATGGGTCCAAGTGGAGGTGATGCAACACCTTTGGGCTTGTAGTTTCACTCGGATTCTGCTGCAATGTTAGATTGTTTCGTCCATAACTCAATGCTTCAGACGAATTTGAAGGTGAATCCAATTGGGTTGGAAAGAGCACGAAATCTAGTTTCCAACAAAAAAAGAATCACCCAATTCAGAGTCCGTATGAAAAAGTTGTTGTCATTTTGAGTCAGGTATGTCTGTGCAGTCCGAATATGAATCCAGAACGTGAGAGACTTGGACTCTATCTTCTATTGGCCCAAAAGTGACGTGAGAGGACTTTTTGAACAGAACCTAAACTTCTCCTTTTCCCTTATCTTCATATGTGGATTGTATAAATGTCCCATACACCTGCAATTAGACAAAACACAAAAGTGTGTGAAGTATTTTTTGTTCTGGATAACATAAATAGATTATTGAATAGTTTGCATTAGAAATCACCTGACAAATATGCATGTATGCAATATTTTTGGTCGTATCCAAGGTAGTCATGTCCTCATCATCCTCCCCTTTTTGAAAACAAAACCGTCCTCAGCGTTGCTTAATCTGAATGTGGCTAACAAAAGAGACAAGGTGTACATGTTGTATATGTATATGTCATCCATTTTAACTTCCCTTGATTTTTGCACATATGACACATGTATACATGAGTAACTTTCATAGTTCATAAAATCTAAAGCCAAAAAATTATCACAAGAAGTAGAAGGCATGAAAATATTGCAACTCAGTTTGCACATATAAGTGAAGCCCTTATTCATTTCAAAAGATTGGCAATGTTCATCATTAAACCATCCCAACTTTGGTGAATAAACATTACTTGCATCAAATTTACATGCTACAACATGCTTACATAAGCAAACATGCAATAAGTCATTGAACACAGAATCATCACCAAGATTGGAGGTCATATCAAAATGATTAAACATTGGTTCTTTTGCATCAACAGTTAATTCAATGGGTGCACTCAAAATTGTTGATATTTCAGTTGTTTGATCACATGACGCATTCATCACAGTAACAAGATTCTCTAAAATAGGTGGTGTGCTCAAATCAACAGGTAACTCAATACATGACGCATTCAAGTTAACTAGGCATGCATCATTCTCATGTCAAGTTATATCATCAATACCTTTACTATTACCTTGTCGCAAATATGTAGCTGATGTAGGTACGGACGTTGACAATGTACCATACTCTTGAGATGATGCCGCGCTCACAATCCGAGGTGCAACGGTGGAGGAACCAACCGGCGGTGGTGAGCATGAACTGCAATAGTAGTTGTTGTAGTCACCTAATGCATCCTCCTGTATCTGTCTCTCAAAGGTACAAGCACGAACATACATACCAGTAATGCAATGAGGAATATACTGAAATCTTGCCTGAATATCATGGTTCAAACCACCAAAAAATCTATTCATTGTATCATTCTCAGATTCTTCTATGCCACAATGATGCATATAAGATTTCAACTCTTGGTAGTAAGCATGAACAGTGTTTTTGCCTTGTTTTGATGAGGACATCAATACCATTGTTACACCCATAGCCCCTACTGTTACATATACTGGACCAATTACTAGAGCTCGCGCACGCCAATTAAATTACCAGGTACTTTCGTTTCTTGGTAATGATTCTAATGTTCATGAGATTATGATGCTGCCTAAATTGGATACATTTGTTTTGCTTACAAATGAAGGGCCTAGCTTGGAGAAGGATGAACATTGGAGCAAGAACACGCCTGGAGTTGATGGCATGCGCAAGGGGATCAAGAACGGAGTTACAAGTGATGATTTCAGGACTTTGAAGCCGCCATAAGGAGTGCATGAAGCCTTGGACGAAATATACAAGATGCCACTTCATAATATTCGTCCATAGGCTATTCTAGGTGCTGCGTCACCTTATTAATGGGCCAGGCCCATGTAATTTCGAAATACTTAAGTATAGGCTATTTTTAGAGTCCGTATGTGTGGGGAAACAAGAGTTAGGGTTGGTTTCGGACCCCACCCTCAAGGGCCACGAAATTCCCCCCTCTTCCTCCATATATACAGCCCTTAGGGAGTCGTTTAGACTTTGGGATTTGTTTAGTTAAAAGTTAGCCATTGCAACTTCGTGTACTTCGTTTGTGTCCAACGACCAGACCAAGACCGCTTCCGGATCCCCACCATTATCAATGCTTCATATTTATTTGCAATATTCAGATTGCTTTATCATATTCTTGCTCGTTCTTCGATTGCTTGCAGGAATAGACCTTCGTGTTCAGGCTGACCGTGCTTCCAGCATCGTCAGTAACCTCAGGAGATTGGTTTAGCGATTGCTAAGGCGCAACATCGTGCACGTTTGTAGTCGGATCGTCAAAGTCGTCTCCACCAAATCGATAGTTATCATCTCATCGAAACATCGGGACCCTCGTCTCTATCAAGTGGTATTAGATTTCCAGGTTGCTCGGTGAGATTTTACAGTTTTTCGTAGATTAGATCGAGTCTGTTCTTCATACCTACAGTCCACGAAAAAGCCACACAAAAAAATTAGGGTTAGTTCATCATATCCGAACCAATCTGAGCCTTTGCATAATCTTTTTAGGGTTTTTGCTTTGTTGAATTTGCGGTTGCATCGTCGTGTCAAGTTGCTGGTCTTAGAGTCTAGTCTTTTAGAGTTTCGAGTTCTGGTCATAAGTTGTCACGCCGCCGCCGCACCATCATCATCGCCCATCTACCACTTTTGCTTATCCGCCACCGCTCTGAATCCATATCCATATACCACTACCATCCATATCCATATACCACCACCGCTACCATATACCACCACCGCTGCCATATACCACAACCATATATCCACCACCAATCCGAGTTCTTCTCATATTAGGTTTGTTCTTGAGGTCAATCTAAATTCCGATTCATGTTTCCTTGCCTGCGTAGGTCTCGGAAAAAAAAGTCTGGAGACCCCCGGGCAGTTTTTAGGCCAAAATTTTCACGGGCAATTTTTTTTCCCTATCCTATTTTTAGACTTTTCTGAGTCTTTTGAGCCACATGCCATCATAGTGATTTTTTGTCGCACTTTTTCGTCGTCGCTCCCCTGATGTCCGAAAAAAAAAGTGAAAAAAAAAATTTCGTGCCCATCCTATCAGTTTGACGAGGGAAGAGTTTTGAGACACTCGCCATTATAGTGATTTTTCGCAAAAAAAAAGAGGAGCGCAAAAAAAAAGGAGCACAAAAAAAAGAGGAGCGCAAAAAAAAGGGAGCGCAAAAAAAAAGAGAGCGAAAAAAAGAGAGTTCCAGAGTGTGCTTTTCCCTTATTTACGTGCAGCGCCGTGATTTTGTTAGTGTTCTAGGCTCGCGTCTCTAGCACGGTCTAGCCTAGGACCAGCACAGTACCGTCGTTGAGCGTTTATTCAACTTTGCATCTCTGAATTGATTATTGCTGACCCTTTTTGCTACCATACTATAAGCCTTCCCAGCTCCACATACATCTACGTCGTGCGTTTGACTCTCCCTAGCAATCGCTCTATCCAAGCTTTTGAGAGTTTTTGACTACAACGGTTGCCGATCACCGCCTGCTGCTGGGTAAGAATTGGTAAGAATTTGAGATTTGCTTGACGGATTTGTGACACCCGCCACCACCACCACTTGTTAGTAGTCTGTAGGATCATATTCTTGTGTGTTTCTATTGCTGCTAACCATGCCAGGATCACAAGCCGACGAGACTGACTGGGAGAACTTGACGAACAAGGAGCTTCATGATACGTTTCAGCAAATGATGAATGGACAGGTGAAAGATGTGATAAACAGATTTGAAGAGGCCATGGAGAAGATAGATGGCATGGAGAAGACGTTTGAAACAAAGCTCGATAACAAGTTTGCTGAATTGCTGTCGCGTTTTCCACCACCACCACCGGCTGCTCCTGCCGCACCTCTGCAACAACAGCAACAACACCGACTACCTCCACGTCGGGAAACAGCCCTCCGCCGAGCGAGCCGTGTCCCTCTTCAGTTGGGCCAAACTGCTGGTGCTGCTGTTGATGCTTCTGTGGCTCCTACTGCTGATGTGGAGGAGGATGCTTATGTGGGAGATTATGAGGATGAGGTTGATCAAAATCAGAACTACGTGCCACCAACAGCACATCAACCACCAGGTCGTCCACATGCAAATAATGGCAATGGTAGGGCTCACCCTCAGGTACGAGATCATGACCATCTCCCTAAACTAAAATTGAATATTCCACCATTTGAGGGTAGATATGTTCCTGATATATATCTTACTTGGGAGTTAGAAACTGAACAACGATTTACATGTTTACAATATCCCGAGGAGAGACGTGTTCCTGCTGCTGTTTGTGCTTTCACTAGTTTTGCATGTGTTTGGTGGTCTGAGCATTTTAGATTATATCCTATTCCGGCTACTTGGGCTGCTTTGAAAACTGCTATGCGTACTCGTTGGGTTCCACCATATTATCAACGTGAATTACTTCAAAAATTGCAGCGCTTAAGACAGGGAAAAAATTCTGTAGAAGAATATTATCAGGATTTACAAACTGGCATGATTAGATGTGGTATTGTTGAGGAGAATGAAGCTATGCTTGCACGTTTTATGGGTGGATTAAATAGAGAGATTTAGACGATTCTAGAGTATAAGGAGTATACTAATATCACTCGTTTATTCCATCTTGCTTGTAAAGCTGAACGTGAAGTGCAGGATCGACAGGCATTGGCGCGGACTAACTTTTCTGCAGGTCAACCTTCATCATGGACACCACGTGCATCATCTACTTCCACACGTTCTGCTACACCGGCGCCTCCGTCGGCTGCCACCTCCAACCGTGATACAATAAAGCAGGCACAATCACCACTATCTGCCAAGAGCACACCTTCTGGGCCTGCAAAGAGCTCTTCTTCATCCATGGCATCAACAGGGCAAACACATGATATTATTTGTCGACGTTGCAAGGGTGGAGGTCATTATGCGAGAGAATGCCCATCTAAGCGTGTGATGATTGTTACTGAGGATGGTGGGTATGAGTCCGCTAGTGACTATGATGAGGAGACTTTGGCTCTTATTACACGTGACGAACACGGTGGAGACGATTCTGATCATGAGACGCAATACATGGCTCCTGAAGATGCTGACAGGTATGAATGTTTAGTTGCTCAACGTGTTTTGAGTGTGCAGGTTACACAAGCTGAGCAAAATCAGAGGCATAATTTGTTCCATACAAAGGGAGTTGTGAAGGAATGTTCTGTTCGCGTGCTCATAGATGGAGGGAGATGCAATAACTTGGCTAGCATGGAGATGGTGGAGAAGCTATCTCTCACCACAAGACCACATCCACATCCTTACTACATCCAATGGTTCAACAACAGCGGCAAGGTTAAGGTAACACGTACTGTTCGTGTGCATTTTAGTATCTCTACATATGCTGATTATGTTGATTGTGATGTGGTACCTATGCAAGCATGTTCCTTATTACTTGGTAGACCATGGCAATTTGATAAAAATTCTGTACACCATGGTAGAAACAATCAGTATACTCTTGTTCATAACGATAAAAATATTACTTTGCTTCCTATGACTCCTGATTCCATTTTGAAAGATGATATTAATAGAGCTAATAAAGCAAAACAGGAGACAAATCAGAGTGAAAATCAGATTGTGGCAAAAGAATTTGAGCACCAAATGAAGCCTAATAATAAACCATCTACTGTTGTTTCTGAAATTAAATTGAAAAGTGCATGTTTACTTGCCACCAAATCTGATATTGATGAGCTAGATTTCAGCAAATCTATTTGCCATGCTTTTGTGTGCAAAGAGGCATTATTTTCATTCGAGGACGTGCCTTCCTCTTTGCCCCCTGCTGTCACTAACATTTTGCAGGAGTTCGCTGACGTCTTTCCACAAGACGTGCCACCGGGATTACCACCTATTCGAGGGATTGAGCATCAAATTGACTTAATTCCCGGTGCTTCGCTACCCAACCGTGCACCATACCGTACCAATCCAGAGGAGACGAAGGAGATTATGCGTCAAGTACAAGAACTGCTCGACAAAGGTTATATACGCGAATCCCTTAGTCCTTGTGCTGTTCCTATCATTTTAGTGCCGAAAAAGGATGGTACGTCGCGTATGTGCGTTGATTGTAGAGGCATTAATAATATTACTATTCGTTATCGTCATCCTATTCCTAGGCTAGATGATATGCTTGATGAATTGAGTGGCTCTACAATATTCTCCAAAGTTGATTTGCGTAGTGGATACCATCAAATTCGTATGAAATTGGGTGATGAATGGTAAACAACATTTAAAACTAAGTTTGGATTATATGAGTGGTTAGTCATGCCTTTTGGGTTAACTAATGCACCTAGTACTTTCATGAGGTTAATGAACGAAGTTTTACGTGCTTTCATTGGACGATTTGTGGTAGTTTACTTTGATGACATATTGATTTATAGCAAATCTTTGGAGGAACATTTGGAACATTTATGTGCTGTTTTTATTGCTCTACGTGATGCACGTTTGTTTGGAAACCTTGGAAAGTGCACCTTTTGCACCGACCGAGTATCTTTTCTTGGCTATGTTGTTACTCCACAGGGAATTGAAGTTGATAAAGCCAAGATTGAAGCTATTGAGAGTTGGCCGCAGCCCAAAACGGTCACACAAGTGAGGAGTTTCCTTGGCCTTGCTGGTTTCTATAGGCGTTTTGTGAGAGATTTCAGCACCATTGCTGCACCTCTCAACGAGCTTACAAAGAAGGATGTGCCTTTTGTTTGGGGTACCGCACAGGAAGAAGCCTTCACGGTATTGAAAGATAAGTTGACACATGCTCCTTTACTCCAACTTCCTAATTTCAATAAGACTTTTGAGCTTGAATGTGATGCTAGTGGAATTGGATTAGGAGGTGTGTTATTACAAGATGGAAAACCTGTTGCATACTTTTCTGAAAAATTGAGTGGGCCTAGTCTGAACTATTCTACTTATGATAAAGAATTATATGCTCTTGTTCGGACCTTAGAAACATGGCAACATTATTTATGGCCCAAGGAATTTGTTATACATTCTGATCATGAATCTTTGAAACACATTAAAAGTCAGGAAAAACTGAACCGTAGACATGCTAAATGGGTTGAATTCATTGAGACTTTCCCTTATGTCATTAAACACAAGAAGGGTAAAGAAAATGTTATTGCTGATGCCTTGTCTCGTCGTTATACTATGCTTTCACAACTTGAATTTAGAATATTTGGTTTGGAGACCATCAAAGATCAATATGTTCATGATGCTGAATTTAAAGATGTATTGCAAAATTGTAAGGAAGGGAGAACTTGGAACAAGTTCGTTCTTAACGATGGATTTGTGTTTCGTGCTAACAAGCTATGCATTCCAGCTAGCTCCGTTCATCTTTTGTTGTTGCAGGAGGCGCATGGAGGAGGATTAATGGGACACTTTGGCATCAAGAAGACGGAGGATATACTTGCTACACATTTCTTTTGGCCAAAGATGAGACGGGATGTTGAGCGTTTTGTTGCTCGCTGCACTACATGTCAAAGAGCTAAGTCACGACTCAATCCTCATGGTTTATATATGCCTTTGCCAGTACCTAGTGTTCCTTGGGAGGATATATCTATGGACTTTGTTTTAGGTTTACCTCGAACAAAGAAGGGGAGGGATAGCATATTTGTTGTTGTGGATAGGTTCTCGAAAATGGCACACTTTATACCATGTCATAAAAGCGATGATGCTATTAATGCTGCTAATTTGTTCTTTCGTGAAATTATTGGCTTACATGGTGTGCCAAATACTATTGTTTCAGATCGTGATACTAAATTTCTTAGCCACTTTTGGAGATGTTTATGGACTAAGTTGGGGACTAAGCTGCTTTTTAGTACTACTTGTCACCCCCAAACTGATGGACAAACTGAAGTAGTCAATAGAACATTGTCTACTATGCTTAGGGCTGTTTTGAAGAATAACAAGAAAATGTGGGAAGAATGCTTGCCTCATATTGAATTTGCTTATAATCGCTCATTGCATTCTACTACTAAGATGTGCCCTTTTGAAATTGTGTATGGTTTCCTACCTCGTGCACCTATTGATTTGTTGCCTCTTCCATCTTCAGAGAAGGTTAATTTTGATGCTAAAGAACGTTCTGAATTGATTTTAAAAATGCATGAGTTAACTAAGGAAAACATTGAGCGTATGAATGCTAAATATAAACTTGCTGGAGATAAGGGTAGAAAACATGTTGTGTTTGCGCCTGGAGATCTTGTTTGGTTACATTTGCGTAAAGATAGATTTCCTAATCTGCGCAAATCAAAGCTAATGCCACGTGCTGATGGTCCTTTTAAGGTGTTAGAGAAAATAAATGATAATGCATATAAACTTGAGCTACCTGTAGATTTTGGGGTTAGTCCCACTTTTAACATTGCAGATTTGAAGCCTTATTTGGGTGAGGAAGATGCGCTTCCGTCGAGGACGACTTCATTTCAAGAAGGGGAGGATGATGAGGACATCAATACCATTGTTACACCCATAGCCCCTACTGTTACATATACTGGACCAATTACTAGGAGCTCGCGCACGCCAATTAAATTACCAGGTACTTTCGTTTCTTGGTAAAGATTATAATGTTCATGAGATTATGATGCTTCCTAAATTGGATACATTTGTTTTGCTTACAAATGAAGGGCCTAGCTTGGAGAAGGATGAACATTGGAGCAAGAACACGCATGGAGTTGATGGCATGTGCAAGGGGATCAAGAACAGAGTTACAAGTGATGATTTCAGGACTTTGAAGCCGCCATAAGGAGTGCATGAAGCCTTGGACGAAATATACAAGATGCCACGTCATAATATTCGTCCATAGGCTATTCTAGGTGCTGCGTCACCTTATTAATGGGCCAGGCCCATGTAATTTTCAAATACTTAAGTATAGGCTATTTTTAGAGTCCGTATGTGTGGGGAAACAAGAGTTAGGGTTGGTTTCGGACCCCACCCTCAAGGGCCACGAAATTCCCCCCTCTTCCTCCATATATACAGCCCTTAGGGCGTCGTTTAGACTTTGGGATTTGTTTAGTTAAAAGTTAGCCATTGCAACTTCGTGTACTTCGTTTGTGTCCAACGACCAGACCAAGACCGCTTCCGGATCCCCACCATTATCAATACTTCATATTTATTTGCAATATTCAGATTGCTTTATCATATTCTTGCTCGTTCTTCGATTGCTTGCAGGAATAGACCTTCGTGGTCAGGCTGACCGTGCTTCCAGCATCGTCAGTAACCTCAGGAGATTGGTTTAGCGATTGCCAAGGCGCAACGTCGTGCACGTTTGTAGTCGGATCGTCAAAGTCGTCTCCATCAAATCGATAGTTATCATCTCATCGAAACATTGGGACCCTCGTCTCTATCATGTTTATATTGTTCAAATTTGCGAAGCAATTCACGACGATTGTAAGGAGGGAAAAAATGTTGTCTCACTACAGCTTTCAAAACTTTCCAAGTTGTGGGTTGGTTATCAATGTTTTTCTTACAATGTACACTCCACCAAACAGAAGCAAAACCAGTAAATGCTCTAGTGGCTGCTCGCACTCGCTCAAGTTCAAAAAAGTCATGGTGATGAAAAACTTGTTGTACTTCAAGCTTCCAAGCTAGATAAGTAGTAGGATTAAATCTACCCTCAAATGACGGTAAAAAGATAACCTGACCATGTGCTTGTGTGTGTTGTCCCAACTCTCGTGATGGTGAAGATGTGTTCATCGTCCAAGAACTTCTATCTTCGGAACCTGACATGATTAGTAGAAACAAGAAACAGAATTCAAGAATAATGTTCCTATGAACTACTAGGGTGTGGTGGTAAAGCGCTCACAGTAAAGCAAATATCAATATCTTACAAGTTCTTACCAAGCAGCAGGTGGTGACAGGCAACCAGCGGTGTCAAATAACTCTGAAGATTGTGTAAAGCGATTGCCAGGGGAACGTACGTATACACGGTGTAGAAATATGTGGAGCTAGGTTGGCTATATATGGTAGCAAAAGATTAGCAATAATCGATTCGAAGATGCAATGTTGAATAAATGTTCAACGACGGTACTATGCTGATCCTAGGCTAGACCGGACTCGAGACGCGAGCCTAGAACACTAATGAGGTCACGATGTAGCACAAATAGCATCAATGAAGGATACTAAGTAGCTCTGGACAGCAAGATATAAGTGAAGATCACAACGGCAGTAAAGATAATGATGAAAAACAACTGCCAAGCAGGAGATACAACAACTCTCTCTCTCCAACTTTCCTCTGGAAAAGTTTGAGCCAATTTTCTGATTACTTTTTTTTCAAGAATGGTATTGCCTCATGCTTTCAAACACAAAAGGAATCACTCAATTCCGAGTTGATATAAGGAGTCAAAAAATTCTAAAACTGGCGTGAAAAACTGGAATAAGCTGTGTTCGTGAACTTCGGAGGGCAAAAAGACCTATTTAGAAGCCGATTTTGAGGTGCCAAATATTGAACATGCTTCTGCAACTATTTAGATGTGGCTCGTCGCTAGCTTTTATTTGAGTACTCGCGGAGCCAAATCGGACTTCGTATGAGGAAGTTATGCATGTTTTACTGAACAGTGCACAAAACAGAATTCAACTACGAGATTGACTCTAGATAGATCCGAATTTTGTTTTTTTTTCTTCTCTCTTTTTTTCCTCACACTTTTTTCTTTTTCTTTCTCTTTTTTTTCTCTGACTTCTTTTCTTTTTCTCTCTCTTTTTTTCTCTGTCTTTTTTTCTCTCCCTCTTTCCAAGACAAACTAGATAAGATGCAGATTGGATCAAGCGAAGATGTGAACGACCTCAACTATGATTGTGACAATGAACTATGGGTAGCACGTGGTGGAAATTGCTGGATGGTGTGGTGGACAGCAGAAGGGATAATGATGCAGCGACGACGTGACTAATGTGAACAGAACTCGAAACTCTAAACGAACTAGACACTAAGACCAGCAACTCGACACGACGATGCAACCGATAATTCAATAATGCAAACAATGAAAAGAAAATTGCAAAGGCTCAGACTGGCTTGGACAAAAGGAAGAATAGATCTAACTTTTTTGTGGCTTTTTCTTGCACAATAGGTAAGAAAATAAATCTAATCTAGGGGAAACTGGAAATTCTCACCGAGCAACCTGAAAACTGATACCACTTGATAGAGGCGAGGGTGTCCCAATCTTTCGATGAGATGATAACTATCGATTTGGTGGAGACGACTTTGACGATCCGACTACGAACGTGCATGACGTTGCGCCTTAGCAATCGTTAAACCAACTCCGAGAGGTTATTGACCACACCAGAGCACGATCAACCTGACCACGAAGGTCTATTCCTGCAAGCAATCGAAGAACAAGCAAGAATATGATTAAGCAATCTGAATATTGCGAATATGGATGAAGTATTGATAAAAGTGGGGTTTCATAAGCGGTCTTGGTCTGGGCGTTGGACACAAATGAAGTACACGAAGTTGCAGCGATGGCTAACTTTTAACTAAATAAAACCCAAAGAAAAAGCTACTAGATGGATCTACTTATATAGGAGCAAGGGGTGGCGGCCAAGGAGGTGGGAGGACGTCCCAAGGAAGCCTAAAACTAACCCTAGGTCGTACAAGGCTCATGAGCCCAAGTGGAGGTGATGCAACACCTTTGGGCTTATAGTTTGACTCGGATTCTGCTGCAACGTCAGATTGTTTCGTCCATAACTCAACGCTTCGGACGAATTTGAAGGTGAATCTAATTGGGTTGGAAAGAGCACGAAATCTAATTTCCAACAAAAAAAGAATCACCCAATTCGGAGTCCGTATGAAAAAGTTGTTGCCGTTTTGAGTCAGGTATGTCTGTGCAGTCCGAATCTAAATCCAGAACGTGAGAGACATGGACTCTATCTTCTCTTGGCCCAAAAGTGACGTGAGAGGACTTTTTGAACAGAACCTAAACTTCTCCTTTTCCCTTATCTTCATATGTGGATTGTACAAATGTCCCATACACCTGCAATTAGACAAAACACGAAAGTGTTTGAAGTATTTTTGTTCTGGATAACATAAATAGATTATTGAATAGTTTGCATTAGAAATCACCTAACAAATATGCATGTATGCAATATTTTGGTCGTATCCAAGGTAGTCATGTCCTCATCACGAGAGAGTGAGAGAGATCAAACACATAGCTATTGGTACATACCCTCATCCCCGAGGGTGGACTACTCACTCCTCGTCATGGAGAGTGCCGGGATGATGAAGATGGCCATCAGAGAGGGATCCCCCCTCCGGCAGGGTGTCGGAACGGGTCTAGATTGGGTTTCGGTGGCTACAGAGGCTTGCGGCGGCGGAACTCCCGATCTAGGTTATGTTCTGGAAGTTTGGGTATACATAAAAGGTGTTGGAGCCGGGGACAAGTCAGGGGGTCCCCGAGGCGGCCACGAGATAGGGGGCGCACCCAGGGGGTAGGGCGCGCCCCCACCCTCGTGGGTGCCTCGGGACTCTTCTGCCCATCTCCATACTCTGTGGGCTTCTTCTGGTCCAAAAACAATCTCCGTGAAATTTCAGGTCAATTGGACTCCGTTTGATTTTCCTTTTCTGCTATACTTAAAAACAAGAAAAAAACAAAAACTGGCACTGGGCTCTAGGTTAATAGGTTAGTCCCTAAAATCATATAAAATATGATATAAATGCATATCAAACATCCTAGATGGATAATATAATAGCATGGAACAATAAAAAATTATAGATACGTTGGAGTCGTATCATAGGGAAACATGCCCCTCTTGTGGGCGAAACGATAATCGATGCCTCTTCTCGCCTTGAACTTTGATTTCTACAGGCAACATAGAATAACAGGAGTGTCGAGTTGAAATTTGAAACTGTTCAATGTTCGTTTGGCCTATATATATATTACTAAGTAGTAATTACTAAGTTTTCTATGCATTTAATGTAGTCCATAATTCAAATTTGAACTACAACCACATGCTCCAGTGAAGCAAAATGGGTGGGAAATCATACATGTGTCATTGGGTGCATGTTTAGGTCTCATTTAAGGAATGAGAATGAATTACAAACTTGCCGTCGTCCTGAAACAATGAGAATCTCGGTTTTTAAATACCAGTAAGTCAAAAAGTCACCCAAAAAACATGAAACTTGGCATGGTTTCATGACATGGCACGTATATGCCGTGGTAAAAAAATCGTCCAGTTTGAGAAAAGGCGCACACATTAGTAGCCAATGAAGTGCTTTTTGTAACAAAAAGCTGACACATTAATATCGCAAACGGTTGTATTATATTAACCGTGTCGAAATTTAACCATACTCGGTGGCATGCGTGTAGCTGTTTGATTAGATAGGACGAGCGCGAGAAGTCCGCTGTGCTAGCTCGACGGGAGGCGTGCGAGCAGTCCGCCGCGCAGGCTCGACGGGACGCATGCATCTTGTCCACCTCGCAGGCTCGACGGGACATGTGCGAGCAGCAAGGCCGCCCATGCTCACCGGGAAGCGAGCTCTTTGACCTCAATGCACCAGCCGACGCCCGCCTCGCTCACAACTTCTCCATTAATGGGTTGATTAAAGCACCTGGATGGAGGGTGTTTGCTTGTGATCCCATGGCAGCATTTTCTTTGTTCTTATTTTCAACTCGTATTCCGCCCTAATTTAAATTTCCACATAGGGGAATGAACAATATGACAACAAATAAAATGGCAATGGATAATACGACGACAAATTTACAATGGCACAGATAATAATTTAAATTACCACATAGAGCAGCTGTGGATCTTTTGCACGGTGGATGGCAAACTGCTCATCACACCTCCTCTACAATATGTCGATTGTGCTCCCAAGGACTGTGACGCCAATATCGCTGCCGATGGGCCATGCTGCCTACACCGGCCGATGAAGCTCTTGCTCCCCGACCTGCTCCAACTCGTTCTCCTCGCTGAAGATGTAACGCAGGTAGGCGTTGACGTTGAAGCTTTGGTCGTTTCCTGGCATGCTTGGAATAACTAATGGTAGATGGGTGAGGACTAGATCTTCGCAGAGTGTCGCGGTGGTGCGTTGCCGCCTGGGTTATATGCAGCAAGCCGTTAGCTGGTGGCGGGAAACCAGTGAGGGAATAGGTGTGGATTTTACAATTCACCCATGTGGAGCGCGGGGAGACTAAGTGGATCACACACACAACCCGAATACCGTATCCGGTTCCACGTGTTATTTATCACACAAGTGTTAACATAAGGAAATGCATGTGTAACTTACTAATCATCGCACACGAGTACTTGTAGACGCATCGTGTGCGATACTCCTAGCCACCGCAAGCAACTAGTTTGCATTTTTCAAAGTTCTTTGTACAGACAAAATCGCACACGAACTAACTATATTAACCGTGTGTGTTGTAAATTCTCATCGCAAACAGTTCATCCGAGTCGGCTGTTTGCCACGTATCACACACATCTTGTTAAGTTGAACCGTTTATGTTGCGTTCACTAATCGAAAACAGTTCTTCCGAGTGAACCGTATGCCCTATATCACACACACCTTGATCTGGCTAACCGTTTATGTTGCACTCCCTAATAGCAAATGATTCATCGGAGCGGACTGTATGTCGTATATCGCACACACATTGATATGGCTGCCTGTTTTTGTTGTTTTGCCTCATCGCAAACAGTTCGAGCGGGTTAGCCGTGTGCCCTACATCGCACACGCAACTAAAATCTGAACCGTGTTTGATGCGTCCTCCATCGCAAATGTTTTGCACCTTTTTTGATGGTTATTTTACACCACCATTTGCGATTATGGCATCGCAGACAGTTTCGTCAAAGGGTCTCTGATCGTAGTGTCGCGTTAGCAGCATCCTGCAGCAGTGGGAGTTTCGCCCGTCGGCTTGGTCGCGGTGGTGTGAATGGACCACAGGACGGACTGGAGCTCGTCAAGCCAACCCCTGTCGTAGGCCTCGAGCTTCTTCTTGAAGGTTCTTTCCTTGAGGCCCCTTAGGACCTCCGCATTGGCGTGCTCGGCCTAGCCATTGCTCTTGGGGTGTGCAACTAAGGCGTAGGATATAGCCGAGCCGGCTGGGATGGTGCGGACGGCCTCTACTTCTGCCCACATGGTGAACTTGTTGACGGCGATGTAGAGGTAGCGATAGCCCCCGGGCGCTCGAGGGAACAGGCCCAGGATGTCCAGCCCCAACCCGCAAAACGGCCATGAAAGTGGGATGGTCTAGAGACCCTGAGCGGGCTGGTGGATCTGCTTGGCATGGAATTGGCGGGCTTCATAGGATCTTACGAGCTCGGTGGCATCATCGAGCACCGTGGGCTAGTAGAATCCACTATGGAACACCTTTCCCACGAGCGTGCGCAATGAAGAATGATGCCCGCAGTCCTCTCCATGTATGTCGGCCAGCAGCCCGCGTCCCTGCTCCCTGGAGATGCACCGCAGAGAGACGTCGTTCAACCATTTTTGATAGAGCTCACAGTCCGTGATGCAGTACGCGGTGGCCTGGTGACCTACCCGCTCTGCGTCTTCCTCCTTCTCTGGCAAGGTGCCTCGAAGCAGGTACGCCTTGATCTCCTCGGTCCAGCTGAGGGAGTCCTGGATTAGGGGGTCCTCGGATAGCCGGACTATATCCTTTGGCCGGACTGTTGGGCTATGAAGATACAAGATTGAAGACTTCGTCCCGTGTCCGGGTGGGACTCTCCTTTGCGTGGAAGGCAAGCTTGGTAATTCGGATATGTAGATCTCCTCCCTTGTAACCGACTATGTGTAACCCTAGCCCCCTCCGGTGTCTATATAAACCGAAGGGTTTAGTCCGTAGGACAAGAACAACAATCATAATCATAGGCTAGCTTCTAGGGTTTAGCCTCTACGATCTCGTGGTAGATCAACTCTTGCAATACTCATATCATCAAGATCAATCAAGCAGGAAGTACGATATTACCTCCATCGAGAGGGCCCGTACCTGGGTAAACATTGTGTCCCCCGCCTCCTGTTACCATCCGCCATAGACGCACAGTTCGGGATCCCCTACCCGAGATCCACCGGTTTTGACACCGACACCAGCACCCCTCCTGAGGCTCGAGTGCAAGGATCAGGTGGGCTCCCAAGGTCGGGCCGCAAGTAGGGGCACCCAAGAGTGGTGCTGGGGGGAGCTCCTCCTGGGGCGATGCTGGCCCCACAGTGGATGGGGCTGCCGACGGTTTGAAGAGTCACTCCTCAAAGATGCCAGGCTCCTCAGGCAGGCACCGAGATGCCCTCTTGGCAATGTCATCTCCTCCTTGTTCGTGCCGCGTGGCACGTGCTGCAATTCCAGGCCCAATAATTGTTTCTCGATTTTGCGGACCTCCTCAAGGTAGGCCCCCATGTGCTCGTCCTTCGGCTTGTATGCTCTGTTGGAGAAGTTGACGAGGAGGTGGAAGTCGCCTTGATGGTGAGGCGCCTCACTCCCAAAGCTGCCGCGGCCTTGAGACCAGCGATCAGGCCTTCATACTCCATGATGTGTTTGAGACCTTCTCACCCTGCTGGAAGCAGAGACACACGGCATAGTAGAGCCTGTCATGGGTGGGCGAGATGAGCATGGCTCCAGCCCCCGCGCCCTGATACGTGAACACGCCATCGAAGTACATGACCATCCATCTGGTGCCTCATCTGCAGGCAGGAGAGAATGATTCTCTCACACCTCACGGCTGGGGACGTCAGTCCATTCTACCATGAAATTTGCGAGCGCCGCGCCCTTAATGACTCTGGTTGTGCTGAATTCCAGCTGGAATGCTTACAACTCTATGTTCCACTCTGCGACCCTTCCCGCGGCATTGGGGCTCCGGACGACCCTCTCCAGTGGGTAAGCTGAGACAACCTTGATGGGTTGGCCTTGGAAGTAGTGACGTAGCTTTCGGGAGGCGACGAGGAGCATGCGCATGAGTTTTTGCGGCATGGGGTAGCATGGTCGCGGATCGCATAACACCGTGCGGACGAAGTACACCGGGTGCTCGACGGAGGCGGAAGCGTCAACGGGGTATTGTCCCTCCTGGGGCTGAGGGACCTCAGGAGCTTTGTCGTCTTTAGGAGCCATTCCGTCGGGAGGATTGGCCGAGCTTCCAGGGGCGTTGTTGGCTGGTGGGGCGGCCGGGGCCTCAGGAGCGCCATCCTGAGACTGCGATGCCTCATCTGGGGTGAGGTGCTTCATTGCAAGCCCTTGGTCAGGCATTCCTCCCTCATCGCCAACAGCGCCATGCTAGCAGAGTGAGGCGTGGCGGCCAGGTAGAGCACCAAGGGCTCAAGGGGACGGGGTGCTACCATCACCGGTAGGCTGGCGAGTAACCTCTTGAGGTCTTGGAATGCCGCGTCAGCCTCTGGAGTCCATTCGAATGGTCCTTTCTTTTCATCAGCTTGAAGAACAGGAGGGCATGTTCCCCCAGCTTGGAGATGAAGCACCCGAGCAAGGTCACACAGCCTGCCAGCTTCTACATCTCTTTGAGGGTTTGTGGCAGGCACATCCTTTCTATTGCCTTGACCTTCTCCAGGTTCCTCGATCCCCCTGTGCGACACCAGAATGCCCAGCAGCTTGCCGGAGGGGACGCCAAACACACATTTTTCTGGATTGAGTCAGAGATCCACCTTGTGCAGGCTAGCAAATATTTCCTCCAGGTCTTCAATAAGGGTCCTTGCCTCTTGAGACTTCACAACTATGTCATCAATGTAGGCCTCGGTGTTCCTTCCAAGCTGCTGGCCTAGAGCGATGTGTATCAGCCACTGGAAGGTTTCTCCGGCATTACGCACCCCAAACGGCATGCAGGTGTAGCAATGCACCCCACATGGGGCCAGAAAGGCCATCTTCTCCACATCCTGCACCGCCATCTTGATTTGGTGATAACCCGAGAAGGCGTCCAAAAAGCATAGCAGGTCGCACTCGGCGGTGGAGTCGACGATCTGATTGATGCGTGGAAGCGGGAAGGGGTCTTGAGGGCAAGCCTTATTGAGGTTGGTAAAGTCAATGCACATGCGCTACTTCCCGCCTTTCTTGTGGACAATAACCAGTTTTCTAGCCATTTTGGGTACCGCACCTCCCGAATGACACCAGCTTCTTGCAGCTTGCGGGTCTCTTGGATGATGAATGACTACTTATCTATGGATTGCCGCCGCGCCTTCTATTTCACCGGGAGCATGTTCGGGCATACCCTCAGGTGATGCTCGATTATTCCCCTCGAGATCCCAACCAGATCATTGGGCTCCCATGCGAACACATCCTTGTTCGTGCGCAAGAAGCTGACCAACGCCTCTTCTTTGTCTAGAGGGAGGCCGGCGCCTATGGTGAAGGTGTTGCCCGATGCCCCGTCTTTGTCAACCAGCACCTGCTTCGTCTCGGCATGATCTTGAGAGAACAATTGCATCTTCTTTGCTGGCGCAGCCCCTGAAGCCTCCGGGGATCCTTCCTCACTCGATCGTGCGGCCGTCATGGCCATAAAGGTGAGCTTGAGGACCAACAACGCATCCTTGGTGTCCCCTGCCATAGTGAGGACGCCGCTGCTTCCCGGCTTCTTCATGAGATTGTAGGCAGGGTGAGTTTCTGCCATGAACTTGGCCAGGGCCGGGTACCCGAGAATGGTGTTGTACGGGAGGCCGATGCGGGTGATGTCGAAGTCAATAAGCTCGATGCGGTAGTTTTCACGGGTGCCGAAGGTGATGGGGAGGCGGATCTGCCCCAGGGGGGCAGGTGGAGCCTGGTGGGGTGGAGCCGGCCATGGGGCACATGAAGCAAGCCGAATGCTTCCACAGAAAGCACACTGAGGCCGGCTCCACCGTCGATGAGGGTCCTTGTAACCGCCATGTTGCAGATGGTGGGGGTACAGTGCATTGGGAGCGTGCCGACGCCCACGGTGGTCAAGGGGTGGTCCCTCGAGTCGAAGGTGATGTCGGCCTTAGGTGCCACCTAGCCCAGATGAGCTCCCTGCTATATGAGGGCGGCACCGACCTGGCGAAGGAATTGCTTGACTTGGCGATCCAAGGGCGGCGCCCTAGAACTGCCAAGTAGGGCTGCGACGGCATGGGGCGCCAGTGCCGCGAAGCGCGCGATGAAAAGGCCGGGCAGCTCCTCCTAGGAGGCCACTAAAGACTCTAGCAAGCTGAGAAGCCAGACGCGCTGTGCGCCTGCGAGGGCCATGGGAAGCCAATTTGCCATAACCTTGTCGTCGCCGTCGGTTGCCAAAACAGCCTCCTCATATCCTCAGAGAAATCCTGTCGGGTCCGCCGCGCCGTCGTATCGGGGTGGCATCTCCGGCTTGAACTTGGGTGGCCACTACACCCACCACAGGGCAGGGGTGAAAGCTCGGAGGCTCGTGCCTCGACCGAACGCACACGTCGGTCTGGCCGATGGAGTAGTGCCCGCCATGAGAGTCGAGCAGTGGAGCGCAACAGACAGAGAGGCGGATCTTTGACGCACTCCTACATGGCATGCCAAATGTCGGATTTTGGGCTGCGCAGACCCTTGATAGATTTGAACTCTGGGGTGCGTGCGAAGGACTCAACCTCCCAGTCTGCCTACTCACCAATCTCATGGCCTAGCTCGATGAATAAGAAGGAAATGTGACACAACAGTTTTTCCAGGTTCGGGCCACCTTGCGGTGTAAAACCCTACTCCTACTTTGTGGTGGATTGGCCTCGAAATGGGCTGAGGATGAACTAGTACAGTGGAAGAACAACATCGGAAGGTGTGCTATTGATCTAGTGAGCTGGTGGGGATGGAATCGATCTGATCCCCTCTATGGTGGTGGCTAAGCTATATTTATAGTGGCCTTGGTCCTCTTCCCAAATGAAGGCGGGAAGGGATCCCACAATGGCCAAATTCTAAGGGAGACAACCAGTACATCTTATCCTGACAAAAGTAGTATTTGCCTGCAAAGCTTCTGGTCATGACGCCGTGGTGGGCTCGGCGATGACCTCCGTCCTGCCGTCCTGGCAATCTTGGTCTTGCTGCACGGGAATGGAAACCTTTGGCTGATTCCTCGGGACTCCGCACCTGCACTTGCCTCCGTAGCACCAAAGAGGAAATTGTTGTCCTGCGCCCGGTGGTGCCCGCCTGGCCTTGGTCGTCATGGCTCACGTCATCTGAACCTCACGAGGTGAGGCTTGCATATAGATATCCGCTCCTCAGGAGCTAGCCTGAGGATGCCGCTCCTTCCGGAGGTCTTGGTCTCGTCCGCCTCGCGAGGCTCGGCCCCACGCGAGGGTCTTGAGTTGTTGATGCTGAAGATGAGCCATACCAGGCCGTCGATGGAGCCACACCTTGGGCCGCATGCAGGCAACTCTGGGTACCCCCGTTCCCAGAATGCCGACAATGATGCTTGTCAAGATTCTGATGAAGACTTATAAGCAGCTCACGGTCAGTCATGACATGCGGCGCTTCTGGTGAAAACGATGGCCTTGAGGCTTTTATTGTAGTCTCTTGGCTAGCAGATTGATCAGCTATGGAGCTGGAAATAGGTTGATGAAATTGTCCATCAAGGGGACGAATTACTTCATAGATAATACTCCTGCCTTTTCCAGGAACTGTGGACAGTGTGCTTTGAAGAATTTCAACTTCAGGCATATAGCTCAGGTGGTTCTGACGATCAGCCTTGTAGCGGATTAAAGACTAGGATCTGATGAATCTTATAATCCATGGTGCGTACGGCTTCAATTCTAATGGAGATTGAGCAACAGTGACCAAAGTCCTTAGGAAGAAATCATGAATGCTGATTTGAGTGCCATGTATGATGTGGAACAACAAGTTCTTCATGACTCCCACAACTTCTTCAGTGTTGGAATTGTGGCCTTTGATCGGACTGAGGGTCTTTGCCAGAATGTGATACACAGTCCTCGGCACATATAGCAAATCCTTCACTAGGAAGGTCATCCATGGAGCATTTCCTTCAACCGTAGGCTTCATTAGCACTTGCATCACGTGATTAGGAAGCTCAGGTTCTTCATAAATTTTTTGGCTCCTTCTCGTGCACGAATCACCCGTAGAAAGTAATTCGAGAACGAAGAGAAGAGGTGGAGGCACCGACGTAGGTACTCTTTGCCTCTTTCCCTAATACTCACGCACGGGTACACGGTGAGCTGATTTATGTACGAAGAGGCAGCTTACGTGATAATTTGTCGAGTGTAGTAGTTGTTCATGGGAACCACGCATAAACGAATCAAAGTTTGACCATGACGCGGTGGTGCATTATTTATAAATTAAGTTATTCTACTCGATGGCACGTACACAACATTATTTTCTCAATGGAACGTGAATTGTGCACGCACTGAATCACGGAGCACGGGATGGTAGCCATGGACATGGCCCGCCCTTTTTGGATACTACACTACTTTGATGTGTCCCGTCAACTCGCAAACAAGAAGAAACTTTGCTTACTACGAACTCTCCCTCGCTCACGTGCACACGGTGGCTCGTAGGATGAGGAGAAGCTTTTGCTTTATGATAGTGCAGTTATACAAGCGGTGGACATGCAGCAGTTCATTCGGTGTCAGATTGCCAGAAGTATATACACTGGTGCGTCTCGGTGCTATACAAACAGTTTTTAACCTCTTTCCGCGACGGCATTTGGGACCGTCCCAAGTGAGTGTGTGCGATAGGGTGTCCTTCCCACGCGACCCAGAAATCGTTGGGGATATGGAGCGGTGATCCAAAGGCCTTCCAAAATGTAATCGTGTGCGATGCAACACACACTAATTTATTTTGCATGTGTGGTATCGGTGATTAAGCGTTTCTAATGATGCAGTGAAACCATACGGTCTGTCATAATGAACCGTTTGGGAAACAGTATGTAAGGCAGACGGGCCAACATATGAACTGTGTGCGATTTGTTCCCCATCGCACACGAGTTTTCTGTGTAACCCGTCTGCCATGCTAGACGCCATCACACATGTTTGCCAACAATTACCGTCTGCGATAATGTTCTAGCACACACGGCTTGGGAGCGCCTTCGCACACATACAAGTGCTGCAAACCATTTGTGATTTGTTGGGTATCGCCGACGGTTGCCGCAAGAGTGACGTGTGCTTTTCGTTTGGGATCCCACACGTTTCCTGAAAAAATTACGACTTGGATTGTATTTTGCATTGGGCACGGTTTACTCCCACTTCTCGTGTGCGATAACACGATATCACAAACGGTTCCGGAGACCCAACGCACACATAGTAGCGCTGCAAATCATTTGCGATCTGATGTGTATCACCAACGGTTCCGCTATGATTGACGTATGCTTTCCGATGTGGATCACAATTGCCAGGTTAAAACAAAAATATCCCATTTTGAATTGGCACACAAAAAGAAAATTCGCCACAACATTCAATTGAACAAATAGTGTCCACAGGAAGAACAATCACAGATTTCACAACAATTGCAATTGAACATATGATAGTGTTAGGACCTAGGACCCCGATTCCAAGCTCACATCGATCTAGCTGGTAACACCTCATATCACTTTGCGGCCTCACGCACGGTATCCCACGGGTGTCGCCTTACCATGGCCCGGGACCGTGCGCCTTTTGGCTCACGTATATGATAGTGTCGCTAAACATATGACAGAGAACCGGGCCGACATGGCTAGTCGTGAACCCAAAGCGGCACAGACCTATGGAGACAGGCATACATGAATCACATCGAGCATGTCGGTCATCAGCGAGTGTTCCGGGCATGTAGCACTGGGCTAACAGGACTCCGGGGAACCAGGCTGTAGCAGGCTAGGCAGGACTCCGGATGTCACCGCGTGACATTTCCCCGAAAGGACGGACATAGGAACGACGTGAAACACATGCCGGCCAGTCAAGTGTCCTGAGCAGTAGTGCTTGGGCTAGCAGGACTCCGGTGAACCGGGCTATAGCGGACTACTATGGCTCGAGGAACACTAGACTACATTTCCCCATAAGAAAGGCTGCCAAGGATAAACAACTAGATTGTCGGATCCCACTCATACCAAGCATTTCAATCATACACACAATATGCCTGATATGAGTACATACAACATGGCATCACAACAAAACTCTACAACTCAAGTACTTTATTTAAAGGCTCTAGAGAGCCATACATAACATGTTCATACAAATAGGGGTCACATGACCCGACACTCAAATCATACAACCATACAAGCACAAGCGGAAGCAACTAGTCTGAGTACAACACTAGAAAGAAAGAAGGATTCTCGAAGCCTGTCTATCTACATAGGGCCCTCCATGGCCGGATCACCACCTGGGTGCCTAGTCACTCGTCGACGTCAAGGTCTACGTAGAACCCATCGAGGGGGCGATGTTGTCGTCTGAAAACAGTAATTAAGCAAACATGAGTACAAAGGTACTCAGCAAGTCTTACAACAGAACCTACTATACATGCTCATTCTCAAGAAGGTGGTGGGGTTATTGCAGCAAGCCAGCTTTGACTCTTGGCTAAGCTATCCTATGGAACTCCACTAGTAAAATAGTTTTCGACACACGAGTCCACTACTCACCAACACAATACTCCACCGGGGATCCTCTCTCGTCATCCTACGAGAGGGCCATCCTCGGTACTCACACTTATCTTGAGTCTTTTAGTAGTATCCATTAACTTTTCTATGAACTGTATAGGCAACCAAGTAGTCCTTTACCGCAGGACGCGGCTATTCGAATAGATGATGTTTAACCCTGCAGGGGTATACTTCTTCATACACGCTTTCACCACTTACCGCCATTTACACGACATGTACTCGGCAAACTTCAAGCGGAAGCCCGGCGAGGGTGTCGGCCACGGCCTACCTAAACACTTAAGTCTCTAGTCCAGGTTTATCGCCTATCCAGGTTCCATCCGCAGGGAGTCCGGCCGAGGTTTCCACATACGGCCCCGAACGATGTGAACAGGGTTCCGAGACGCCAAACGGGTGACTCGGATACACCGTGCCACGGTGTATCTACCGCAACATAGCCCACCCCTAGGGTCAGCGCTACGCACGGCCGCCAACACATAACCTACAAACACCAGAAACTATTTGCAACTCCTGGACAGAGTACTAGGTGATAAGAAGCCGAGAGGGTCCATTAAGGATTCCCAATGTCGGTAGTAACTGCATCTTAAATCACACATACAGATCTCAGTTCTTATGGACGGTCTCAATGAAACAACCCACCATGTACTCCTACATGGCCTCTCATCGATACCTTTACCAAAACATGTTCAACACATCCCTCACATTACCGACATAAACATTTCACTCTAGCCCATCACCCAGATGAACCAGACCTGACACAACTCTAAGCATAGCAGGCATAGCAAGGTAGGAATCACATACATGGCTCAATCAACTCCTACACATGCTAGTGGGTTTCATCTAGTTACTGTGGCAATGACAGGTCATGCAGAGGATAAGGGTTCAACTACCGTAGCACACAGCAGTTTGAATCGCGTTGTCTTAATGCAGTAAACAAGAGCAGAAGCGAGAACATGGGTTTGTATCGGAATGATCAATGGGTTGCTTGCCTGTTGTAGAGGTAGTAGGGTACTGCCCTTCAGACGGATACTCGGGGTTATCCTCGGAGGCAGAACCTACCACGAAAGACACACCGAACATAATCAACACATGGCAATATGCAACAATATGATGCATGCTATGACATGGCAAGATGAAAGTGTCTTGGCCTAATGCAAGCTAAAACAGAAGGGGATGAACTCATTTGAATCAAAGATTCAAATGTTAGCTCATTAAACATGGCCTTATTAGTGCATTACCTTATTCTGCTTAAACAGCAAGGTTAACTTGTTTTGTCATGCATGAAACCATTACAGATGGATAGATGGATAGATTGAATTTTTCTGATCATTTTTCATATATAAATCTTTGCATTTGGAGCTATGGTTGATTTTCTATGATTTTTAGAAGTTTTGGCTATTTTCTGGAATTTCCTATTAAAGAATAAATCCAGTAATTGAATTAATGCGTCAGCATGACATAGGTGTGACATCAGCAGGTCAACTGGGTCGGCCAGGTCAAACCTAACTGGTGGGCCCTGTCTGTCAGTGTCAGAACTAATTAACAGAATTATGTTAGTGCTAATTGACTATCAGTGGGGCCTGGGCCCACATGTCGGTGACTAAACTAATTAAAATTAGTTAAAACTAATCTTAAACTGATTAGCAGACCGGCCCCACCTGTCATAGATTCAGGGGGGTCTACCTGGGCCCACACGGGGGTCAAACAGGGTCAACTCGCCGGCGGCTTGACGTTGGCAACGACAGACGCGGCGGAGGGGCTCGAGTTTGCGTCTCCGGCGAACAAATCGACGGCGGAGAGCAGCTACGTGACGCGGGGAGCGAGCCGCGTCGTTTGGTGGAGAAAGTGGAGCTCGGGGAGGCCAGGAACGACGCCGGTGACGACCTTGGCGGTCGCCGGAGTTCGGGCGAGGATGAACCCGAAGCTACGGGGCACGGCGAGGCACGGGGAGTGGTGCGTTAGGCTCCTAGGAACGTGGTGAGTGTGGTGACGCACTCGGAATCGAGCTTACGTGCCTGTGGCCACGGCGGCGACATGGCCGGCAGAGCCGAGCTCTCGGCCGTGATGGCCAACGGGGTTAGAGGGCAGCTTGAGCGACGTGGCTAGGGGGAGGAGAGAGAGAAGCTCACGATGAGTGTAGCGGGCGTCGAAGCGGGCTCGGGGAAGCTTGGGAGGCGGCAAAACGTCGAAGACGATCTCCGGTGACCGACGAGGGGAACGACAGTGGTGGCGGCGTTGCAGCGCGTCCGAGGCCTCGTGGCTCGTCGAGGAGGTCGAGGGAGATGTTGCGGAGCTCGTGGGCACGGTGGGGTGACACGGGGACGACGGTGGCTGCGGCTACATCGGCAAGACGAGGGCGGATGCGTCGGCAGGAAGATGGGGAGAGAGTCAGAGAGGGGGAGAGGCCACGGGGAGAGTGGGAAGAAAGAGGGGGATACGTGGGGGTCGGCGTGGCACTCGTAGACGCCTCCAGGGCATCGGCGGAAGCAGGAGGTGGCCGGCGTGTGGCCGCGGGCGCCGGCCACGCGCTCCTCGTCCTCCTGGCGAGAGGAGGAGGACGACTGGCAAGAGCCAGTCGACTGGGCCGAGCCAGGTGGGCTGGTGGGCTGCGCCTGGTAAGTTTCTCTCTCTCTCTCTCTCCTTTTTTTCTATTTTTCTGATTTATTTATTATTTCTATAACTTCAGGGCTTTATTAAAAATACCAGGGCATTACCATAAATCATAAAATTAATCATGGCCACTGCTTAGAATATATCCAACAACAAACATTTTAGTTTATGATTATTTGAGCATTTAAAATATTTTATATCATTTAAATGCCCAAATGAAAATACCATAAGGATTAATCCAATGACCTTTGATGTCCTATAAAAATGTGCACCATTTTTGTCAAAGGTTTTAACCCAAAACAAAAAGGGTGGGCTTTTTAGAAGGGCATTTCAGGTTCATTGGTAAAGTTTTTAGTAAACCCTAGTTGTTCCAGGGGGGTGCTGGGGGTTCTGTCATCCCCATTTCAAATTTGAAAGGAATTTAAACATGATGCACACTCTAATGCTTGAACTAACTAGGGTGTGACAACTCACCCCCACTCAAAAGAATCTCGTCCTGAGATTTAGGATCCTCCGGAAAGAAGGTGGGGTACTCGAGTCGAAGACGATCCTCCCTTTCCCAAGTGGCTTCTTTCTCGGAATGGTGTGACCATTGAACCTTGAGAAACTTGATATTATGACGTCGAGTGGTACACTCGGCTTGATCAAGGATACGAACGAGATATTCCCAATATGGGAGGTTATCTTGTAGATCAAGCGTTTCGTGGTCCACTCCACGGATAGGATCTGCGAAGCAACGCCTGAGTTGAGATACTGGAAGACATCGTGAACTTTGGAAAGATGCGAAGGTAGTTCCAATTGGTAGGCAACTACTCCTCGTTTGGCAAGAATGCGAAAGGGTCCGATGTAACGAGGAGCCAATTTGCCTTTGATACCGAAACGATGGGTTCCCTTTAACGGAGTAACCCGAAGGTAAGCCTTCTCGCCGACTTCATAAGTCATGAGTTTATGTCTACGATCATATTGGCTCTTTTGACGAGATTGGGCTGTTTTCAATTTCTCACGAATAACGCGAACCTGCTCTTCTGCTTCCTGAATCATATCCGGGCCAAAGAGTTGTCTTTCCACGGTTTCTGACCAGTTAAGAGGCGTTCGGCATTTTCGTCCATAGAGAACTTCGAAAGGAGCCTTGCCCAAGCTAACTTGATAACTATTGTTGTAAGCAAACTCCACGAATGGAAGGCATTTCTCCCAACCCATTCCGAACGAGATGACAGAGGTTCGGAGCATATCTTCCAAAATTTGATTGACTCATTCTACTTGACCACTTGATTGAGGATGGAAGGCGGTGCTAAAAGAGAGACGAGTTCCCATAGCATTTTGGAAACTTTCCCAAAATCGAGAGGTGAAGAGACTCCCACGGTCTGAGTTAATTTCCAATGGAACACCCTGAGGAGACACTATTCGGGAGATGTACAAGTCAGCTAGCTGGCCAGCGGTGATACTCTCACGAACAGGTAGGAAATGGGCTACCTTGGAAAGACGGTCGATCACGACGAAGATGGCATTATTCCCTCTCTTGGTCCTGGGAAACCCAGTGATGAAATCCATACTAATTTTATCCCATTTCCACTCGGGAATAGCCAAAGGTTGAAGGGTGCCAGTAGGCCGTTGATGCTTTGCTTTAACATGACGACAAACGTCGCAATTAGCAATGTATTGAGTGATTTCTCTCTTCATCCTAGTCCACCAAAACCTCTGGCGTAGGTCTTGATACATTTTAGTACTGCTGGGATGAATGGTGAGAGGGGATTCATGAGCTTCCTTAAGGATCAGCCGCCTCAGGTTTCGTGCCTTGGGAACCACTAAGCGGTTTCCAAAGTATACGACACCTTGATCATCAACGGAGAAACAATTCGTGACTCATTTCTTAATGTTTCTCTTAATATGGGAGATTCCTGGATCTACCTTTTGTGCCTTGATGATCTGATCCGTAAGGGTAGGTTTGGCCACCAGGGTGGATAGGAATCCTCGAGGAACAATGTGAAGATTAAGCTTACGAAATTCCTCATGGAGAAGTGGTTGACTTTGTTATAACATCAGGTTGTTACAATAGGATTTACGACTTAGCGCATCAGCCATGACATTGGCCTTGCCCGGGGTGTAAGTTATTCCTAAGTCGTAATCCGAGATCAACTCGACCCAACGTCTTTGCCTGAGATTCAAATTTGGTTGGGTGAAGATATATTTCAAACTTTGGTGATCGGTGAAGATCTCGCAACGATTACCAAGGAGGTAATGTCGCCAAGTTTTGAGTGCATGGACTACAGCTGCAAGCTCCAGATCATGTGTGGGATAGTTCTCCTCATGTGGGTGTAATTGCCATGAAGCATAGGCAATTACCTGACGATCCTGCATGAGTATGCAACCTAGTCCTTGTCGCGAGGTGTCGCAATAAATAATAAAGTCCTTGGAGAAATCTGGTGGTACCAGTACGGGAGCAGATGTCAGGCGTCTTTTCAGTTCCTGAAAGCTGAACTCGCACTGCGGGGTCCACTCGAACTTTTTATCTTTCTTGAGGAGTTCAGTTAGAGGTTTAGCAACCTTGGAGAAATTCTCGATGAAGCAGCGGCAATAGCTCGCTAAGCCAAGGAAGCTCCGAACTTGCTTGACCGTCTCAAGTGGAGTCCAATCAAGGACGGCTTAAACTCGCTCGGGATTGACAGCAATACCCTTACCAGAGATTACATGGCCTAGATAGGTCACTTCTGGCAACCAAAATTCACACTTGGAGAATTTGGCATAAAGGCGATGCTCTCGAAGTTTCATCAATACCAGCCTTAGATGTTCGGCATGTTCCTCTTCATTCTTGGAGTAGATGAGTATGTCATCGAGGTATACTACGATGAATTTATCCAAATACTCCATGAAGACCGAGTTCATTAACCGAGAGAAGGTAGCGGGGGCATTGGTTAAACCAAAGGACATAATGGTGTACTCGTATTGGCCATAACGAGTAACAAAGGCCGTTTTGGGAATGTCCCCGTTTCTGATTTTGATTTGGTGGTAGCCCAACCTCAAATCCATCTTGGAAAAGACTGAGGACCCAGCGAGCTGATCATACAGATCGTTGATCCTGGGAAGCGGATACTTGTTCTTGATAGTGACCAGGTTGACAGGTCGGTAATCTACAACCATTCGATCCGTTCCATCCTTCTTCTTGACGAAGAGGACGGGGCAAGCCCAAGGAGAGGAACTAGGACGGATGAAACCCTTTTTCAAGGACTCATCAAGTTGGTTCTTAAGCTCGGCTAGTTCTAAGGGTGCCATCTTGTAGGGTCTTCTAGAAATTGGAACGGTTCCTGGAACAAGGTCTATCACAAACTCGACATCCCTGTCAGGTGGAACACCTGGCAGTTCTTCTGGAAAGACATCCGGAAAGTCTCGGACTGCTGGAACATCCTCAAGGTCTAGAAGGGGGTTGGCATTTAGGGAGTAAAGCTGGCGCTTGGCCACTCGAGTTAAGACATCGACTGTCTTGCCTGATGGGTGAGTAAGTTGAACGGTTCTAGTGGCACAATCAATCTTAGCATAATGAGCTGACATCCAGTCCATACCCGAAATGATGTTTATGTCCGAGGACTTGAGATAAGGATGCAAGGAAGTCAAGTCTATCGACAAGAATTTCGTTCCCATGGCTTACTCTAGAAGTTTTCCATCTAGAGCCAGGGGTTTGAATTTCCATGGTAGAGGGCATGTCACAGAATGTCGTGTTATGCAATCGAGCATATTTCTCGAATATGAATGTATGAGATGCTCCAGTATCGAAAAGAACAGATGCCAGATGGCACTTAACAAGGAGCGTACCAAGGACGACATTAGGATCCTCATGAGCCTCCTCGGCTGAAACATAGTTGACATGGCCACGTGTAGTAGTTGTTGGGGAACGTAGTAATTTTAAAAAATTTCCTATGCACACGCAAGATCATGGTGATGCATAGCAACGAGAGGGGAGAGTGTGATCTACGTACCCTTGTAGATCGACAATGGAAGCGTTTGGTTGATGTAGTCGTATGTCTCCACGGCCCGACCGATCAAGCACCGAAACTACGGCACCTCCGAGTTCTAGCACACGTTCAGCTCGATGACGACCCCCGGACTCCGATCCAGCAAAGTGTCGGGGAAGAGTTCCGTCAGCACGACGGCGTGGTGACGATCTTGATGTACTACCGTCGTAGGGCTTCGCCTAAGCACCGCTACAATGTTATCGAGGACTATGGTGGAAGGGGGCGCCGCACACGGCTAAGAATATGATCACGTGGATCAACTTGTGTGTCTATGGGGTGCCCCCTGCCCCCGTATATAAAGGAGTGGAGGAGGGGAGGGCCGGCCCTCTCTATGGCGCGTCTAGGGGAGTCCTACTCCCACCGGGAGTAGGATTCCCCTTTCCTAGTCCAACTAGGAGTCCTTCCATGTAGTAGGAGTAGGAAACAAGGAAGGGGCGCAGCCCCTCCCCCTAGTCCAATTCGGACTAGGCCTTGGGGGGGGGGGGCGCGGCCTGCCCTAGGCAGCCCCTCTCTCTTTCCCGTATGGCCCAATAAGGCCCAATACTTCTCCCGGCGAATTCCCGTAACTCTCCAGTACTCCGAAAAATACTCGAATCACTCGGAACCTTTCCGATGTCCGAATATAGTCGTCCAATATATCGATTTTTACGTCTCGACCATTTCGAGACTCCTCGTCATGTCCCCGATCTCATCTGGGACTCCGAACTCCTTCGGTACATCAAAACTCATAAACTCATAATATAACTGTCATCGAAACCTTAAGCGTGCGGACCCTACGGGTTCGAGAACAATGTAGACATGACCGAGACACGTCTCCGGTCAATAACCAATAGCGGGACCTGGATGCCCATATTGGCTCCTACATATTCTACGAAGATCTTTATCGGTCAGACTGCATAACAATATACGTTGTTCCCTTTGTCATCGGTATGTTACTTGCCCGAGATTCGATCATCGGTATCTCAATACCTAGTTCAATCTCGTTACCGGCAAGTCTCTTTACTCATTCCGTAATACATCATCTCACAACTAACTCATTAGTTGCAATGCTTGCAAGGCTTATGTGATGTGCATTACCGAGAGGGCCCAGAGATACCTCTCCGACAATCGGAGTGACAAATCCTAATCTCGAAATACGCCAACCCAACATGTACCTTTGGAGACACCTGTAGAGCTCCTTTATAATCACCCAGTTACGTTGTGACGTTTGGTAGCACACAAAGTGTTCCTCCGGCAAACGGGAGTTGCATAATCTCATAGTCATAGGGAACATGTATAAGTCATGAAGAAAGCAATAGCAACACACTAAACGATCGGGTGCTAAGCTAATGGAATGGGTCATGTCAATCAGATCATTCAACTAATGATGTGACCTCGTTAATCAAATAACAACACTTTGTTCATGGTTAGGAAACATAACCATCTTTGATTAACGAGCTAGTCAAGTAGAGGCATACTAGTGACACTTTGTTTGTCTATGTATTCACACAAGTATTATGTTTCTGGTTAATACAATTCTAGCATGAATAATAAACATTTATCATGATATAAGGAAATAAATAATAACTTTATTATTGCCTCTAGGGCATATTTCCTTCAGTCTCCCACTTGCACTAGAGTCAATAATCTAGTTCACATCGCCATGTGATTTAACAGCAATAGTTCACATCACCATGTGATTAACACCCATAGTTCACATCGATATGTGATCAACACCCAAAGGGTTTACTAGAGTCAGTAATCTAGTTCACATCGCTATGTGATTAACACCCAAAGAGTACTAAGGTGTGATCATGTTTTGCTTGTGAGATAATTTTAGTCAACGGGTCTGTCACATTCAGATCCGTAAGTATTTTGCGAATTTCTATGTCAACAATGCTCTGCACAGAGCTACTCTAGCTTATTGCTCCCACTTTCAATATGTATCTAGATCGAGACTTAGAGTCATCCAGATCTGTGTCAAAACTTGCATCGACGTAACTTTTTACGATGAACCTTTTTGTCACCTCCATAATTGAGAAATATTTCCTTATTCCACTAAGGATAATTTTGACCGCTGTCCAGTGATCTACTCTTAGATCACTATTGTACTCCCTTGCTTAACACAGTGTAGGGTATACAATAGATCTGGTACACATCATGGCATACTTTATAGAACCTATGGCCAAGGCATAGGGAATGATTTTCATTCTCATTCTATTTTCTGTTGTGGTCGGGCTTTGAGTCTTACTCAATTTCACACCTTGCAACACAGGCAAGAACTCTTTCTTTGACTGTTCCATTTTGAACTACTTCAAAATCTTGTCAAGGTATGTACTCATTGAAAACCTTATCAAGCGTCTTGATCTATCTCTATAGATCTTGATGCTCAATATGTAAGCAGCTTTACCGAGGTCTTTCTTTGAAAAACTCCTTCCAAATATTCCTTTATGCTTTCCAGAAAATTATACATTATTTCCGATCAACAATATGTTGTTCACATATACTTATCAGAAATGTTGTAGTGCTCCCACTCACTTTCTTGTAAATACAGGCTTCACCGTAAGTCTGTATAAAACTGTATGCTTTGATCAACTTATCAAAGCGTATATTCCAACTCCGAGATGCTTGCACCAGTCCATAGATGGATCGTTGGAGCTTGCATATTTTGTTAACACCTTTAGGATTGACAAACCCTTCTGGTTGTATCATATACAACTCTTCTTTAATAAATCCATTAAGGAATGCAGTTTTGTTTATCCATTTGCCGGATTTCATAAAATGCAGCAATTGCTAACATGATTCGGACAGACTTAAGCATAGATACAAGTGAGAAACTCTCATCGTAGTCAACACCTTGAACTTGTCGAAAACCTTTTTGCAACAATTCTAGCTTTGTAGATAGTAACACTACTATCAGCGTCCGTCTTTCTCTTGAAGATCCATTTATTTTCTATGGCTTGCCGATCATCGGGCAAATCCATCAAAGTCCATACTTTGTTCTCATACATGGATCATATCTCAGATTTCATGGCCTCAAACCATTTCGCGGAATCTGGGCTCATCATCGCTTCCTCATAGTTCACAAGTTCGTCATGGTCAAGTAACATGACCTCCAGAATAGGATTACCGTACCACTCTGGTGCGGATCTCACTCTGATTTACCTACGAGATTCGATAGTAACTTGATCTGAAGTTACATGATCATCATCATTAGCTTCCTCACTAATTGGTGTAGTAGTCACAGGAACAGATTTCTGTGATGAACTACTTTCCAATAAGGGAGCATGTACAGTTACCTCATCAAGTTCTCTACTTTCCTCCCACTCACTTCTTTCGAGAGAAACTCCTTCTCTAGAAAGGATCCATTCTTAGCAACGAATGTCTTGCCTTCGGATCTGTGATAGAAGGTGTACCCAACTGTATCCTTTGGGTATCCTATGAAGACATATTTCTCCGATTTGAGTTTGAGCTTATCGAGATGAAACTTTTTCACATAAGCATCGCAACTCCAAACTTTAAGAAACGACAGCTTAGGTTTCTTGTCAAACCATAGTTCACACGGTGTCGTCTCAACGGATTTAGATGGTGCCCTATTTAACGTGAATGCAGCTGTCTCTAATGCATAACCCCAAAACGATAGTGGTAGATCGGTAAGAGACATCATAGATCGCACTATATCTAATAAAGTATGGTTATGACGTTCGGACACACCATTACACTATGGTGTTCCAGGTGGCGTGAGTAGTGAAACTATTTCACATTGTTTTAATTGAAGGCCAAACTCGTAACTCAAATATTTTATCTCTGCGATCATATCGTAGAAACTTTTATTTTTTTGTCATGATGATTTTCCACTTCACTTTGAAATTCTTTGAACTTTTCAAATGTTTCAGACTTATGTTTCATCAAGTAGATATACCCATATCTGCTCAAATCATCTGTGAAGATTAGAAAATAATGATACCTGCCACGAGCCTATTCGTCGGACCACATACATCAGTATGTATGATTTCCAACAAATCTGTCGCTCGCTCCATTGTTCCGAAGAATGGAGTCTTAGTCATCTTTGCCCATGAGGCATGGTTCATAAGCATCAACTGATTCATAATCAAGTGATTCCAAAATCCCATCAGCATGGAGTTTCTTCATGTGCTTTACACCAATATGACCTAAACGGCAGTGCCACAAATAAGTTGCACTATCATTATTAACTTTGCATCTTTTGGTGTCAATATTATGATTATGTGTATCACTACGATCGAGATCCAACGAACTATTTTCATTGGGTGTGTAACCATATAAGGTTTTATTCATGTAAACAGAACAACAATTTATTCTCTTACTTAAATGAATAACCGTATTACAATAAACATGATCAAATCATATTCATGCTCAACGCAAAACACCAAATAACACTTATTCAGGTTCAACACTAGTCCCGAAAGTATAGGGAGTGTGCGATGATGATCATATCAATCTTGGAACCACTTCCAAAACACATCGTCACTTCACCCGTAACTAGTCTCTGTTTATTCTGCAACTCCCGTTTCGAGTTACTAATCTTAGCAACTGAACTAGTCTCAAACACTGAGGGGTTGCTATAAACACTAGTAAAGTACACATCAATAACATGTATATCAAATATACTTATGTTCACTTTGCCATCGTTCTTATCTGCCAATCACTTGGGGTAGTTCCGCTTCCAGTGACCAGTCCCTTTGCAGTAGAAACACTTAGTCTCAGGCTTAGGACCAGACTTGGGCTTCTTCACTTGAGCAGCAACTTGCTTGCTGTTCTTCTTGAAGTTCCCCTTCTTCCCTCTGCCCTTTGCTTGGGAATCGTTTCCGTTATCCCTTGCATATCATAGTTCATCACGAAGTTCTACTAACTTGGTGATGGTGACTAGAGAATTCTGTCAATCACTATCTTATCTGGAAGATTAACTCCCACTTGATTCAAGCGATTGTAGTACTCAGACAATCTGAGCACATACTCACTAGTTGAGCGATTCTCCTCCATCTTTTAGCTATAGAACTTGTTGGAGACTTCATATCTCTCAACTCGGGTATTTGCTTGAAATATTAACTTCAACTCATGGAACATCTCATATGCTCCATGACGTTCAAAACGTCTTTGAAGTCCCGATTCTAAGCCATTAAGCATGGTGCACTAAACTATCAAGTAGTCATCATATTGAGCTAGCCAAACGTTCATAACGTCTGCATCTGCTCCTGCAATAGATCCATCACCTAGCGGTGCATCAAGGACATAATTCTTCTGTGCAGCAATGAGGATAAACCTCAGATCACGGATCCAATCCGCATCATTGCTACTAACATCTTTCAACACAATTTTCTCTAGGAACATATCAAAATAAACACAGGGAAGCAACAACGCGAGCTATTGATCTACAACATGATTTGCAAAATACTACCAGGACTAAGTTCATGATAAATTTAAGTTCAATTAATCATATTACTTAAGAACTCCCACTTAGATAGACATCCCTCTAATCCTCTAAGTGATTGCGTGATCCAAATCAACTAAACCATGTCCGATCATCACGTGAGATGGAGTAGTTTCATTGGTGAACATCACTATGTTGATCATATCTACTATATGATTCACGCTCGACCTTTCGGTCTCCGTGTTCCGAGGCCATATCTGTATATGCTTGGCTCGTCAAGTATAACCTGAGTATTCCGCGTGTGCAATTGTTTTGCACCCGTTGTATTTGAACGTAGAGCCTATCACACTCGATCATCACGTGGTGTCTCGGCACGAAGAACTTTCGCAACGGTGCATACTCAGGGAGAACACTTCTTGATAATTAGTGAGAGATCATCTTATAATGCTACCGTCAATCAAAGCAAGATAAGATGCATAAAAGATAAACATCACATGCAATCAATATAAGTGATATGATATGGCCATCATCATCTTGTGCTTGTGATCTCCATCTTCGAAGCACCGTCGTGATCACCATCGTCACCGGCGCGACACCTTGATCACCATCGTAGCATCGTTGTCGTCTCGCCAAGCTTGTGCTTCCACGACTATCGCTACCGCTTAGTGATAAAGTAAAGCATTACAACGCGATTGCATTGCATACAATAAAGCGACAATCATATGGCTCCTGCCAGTTGCCGATACCTCGGTTACAAAACATGATCATCTCATACAATAAAATTTAGCATCATGTCTTGGCCATATAACATCACAACATGCCCTGCAAAAACAAGTTAGACGTCCTCTACTTTGTTGTTGCAAGTTTTACGTGGCTGCTACGGGCTTAAGCAAGAACCAATCTTACCTACGCATCAAAACCACAACGATAGTTTGTCAAGTTGGTGCTGTTTTAACCTTCGCAAGGACCGGGCGTAGCCATACTCGGTTCAACTAAAGTTGGAGAAACTGTCACCCGCAAGCCACCAATGTGCAAAGCACGTCGGGAGAACCGGTCTCGCGTAAGCGTACGCGTAATGTCGGCCCGGGCCGCTTCGTCCAACAATACCGCCGAACCAAAGTATGACATGTTGGTAAGCAGTATGACTTATATCGCCCACAACTCACTTGTGTTCTACTCGTGCATATAACATCAACACATAAAACCTAGGCTCGGATGCCACTGTTGGGGAACGTAGTAATTTCAAAAAATTTCCTGCGCACACGCAAGATCATGGTGATGCATAGCAACGAGAGGGGATAGTGTGATCTACGTACCCTTGTAGATCGACAACGGAAGCGTTTGTTGATGTAGTCGTATGTCTCCACGGCCCGACAGATCAAGCACCGAAACTACGACACCTCCGAGTTCTAGCACACGTTCAGCTCGATGACGATCCGCGGACTCCGATCCAGCAAAATGTCGGGGAAGAGTTCCGTCAGCACGACGGCGTGGTGACGATCTTGATGTACTACCATCGCAGGGCTTCGCCTAAGCACCGCTACAATGTTATCGAGGACTATGGTGGAAGGGGGCGCCGCACACGGCTAAGAATATGATCACGTGGATCAACTTGTGTGTCTATGGGGTGCCCCCTGCCCCCGTATATAAAGGAGTGGAGGAGGGGAGGGCCGGCCCTCTCTATGGTGCGCCTAGGGGAGTCCTACTCCCACCGGGAGTAGGATTGCCCTTTCCTAGTCCAACTAGGAGTCCTTCCATGTAGTAGGAGTAGGAAACAAGGAAGGGGCGCAGCCCCTCCCCCTAGTCCAATTCGGACTAGGCCTTCGGGGGGCGCGCGGCCTGCCCTAGGCAGCCCCTCTCTCTTTCCCGTATGGCCCAATAAGGCCCAATACTTCTCCCGGCGAATTCCCGTAACTCTCTGGTACTCCGAAAAATACTCGAATCACTCGGAACCTTTCCGATGTCCGAATATAGTCGTCCAATATATCGATTTTTATGTCTCGACCATTTCGAGACTCCTCGTCATGTCCCCGATCTCATCCGGGACTCCGAACTCCTTCGGTACATCAAAACTCATAAACTCATAATATAACTGTCTTGAAACCTTAAGCGTGCGGACCCTACGGGTTCGAGAATAATGTAGACATGACCGAGACACGTCTCCGGTCATTAACCAATAGCGGGACCTGGATGCCCATATTGGCTCCTACATATTCTACGAAGATCTTTATCGGTCAGACCACACAACAACATACGTTGTTCCCTTTGTCATCGGTATGTTACTTGCCCGAGATTCGATCGTCAGTATTCCAATACCTAGTTCAATCTCGTTACCGGCAAGTCTCTTTACTCGTTATGTAATACATCATCTCACAACTAACTCATTAGTTGCAATGCTTGCAAGGCTTATGTGATGTGCATTACTGAGAGGGCCCAGAGATACCTCTCCGACAATCGGAGTGACAAATCCTAATCTCGAAATACGCCAACCCAACATGTACCTTTGGAGACACCTGTAATGCTCCTTTATAATCACCCAGTTACGTTGTGACATTTGGTAGCACCCAAAGTGTTCCTCCGGCAAACGGGAGTTGCATAATCTCATAGTCATAGGAACATGTATAAGTCATGAAGAAAGCAATAGCAACACACTAAACGATCGGGTGCTAAGCTAATGGAATGGGTCATGTCAATCAGATCATTCAACTAATGATGTGACCTCGTTAATCAAATAACAACTCATTGTTCATGGTTAGGAAACATAACCATCTTTGATTAACGAGCTAGTCAAGTAGAGGCATAGTAGTGACACTTTGTTTGTCTATGTATTCACACATGTATTATGTTTCCGGTTAACACAATTCTAGCATGAATAATAAACATTCATCATGAAATAAGGAAATAAATAATAACTTTATTATTGCCTCTAGGGCATATTTCCTTCAGTAGTGACCGGCTTGGCGTAGAATGTCTTTCCCGCTAGCTTACCACGGCCAATGGACTTTCCAGTTTGGTTGGGGTTGTTGTTCTGGGGACACTCTCGGCTATTGTGACCCGGCTCTGCACACTTGAAACACGTCACCACACTGGAACGGGGAGCAACGTTAGCAGCGGGGCCACCATAGGGCTTGGGCAGTGCAAACTACTCGTTGGGACAAGGCGCCTCAAAGGATGGCCTCGGGATGAACCTGGGTGGCAGTGCCGTGCTTGGGATCCACACCCGGCGCTTCTGAGCTCTAGAGCCGGATGAAGAGCCAAAATCACGTGAGTGCTTGCGTGAAACGTCATAATCAGTCTGGCCTGTCTCAGCGCTGATGGCTTTATTGACCAACTTCTGAAAGGAGGTGCACTCGTGCAGACGAAGATCGCGGCGAAGCTCAGGGCTGAGTCCCTTGTGGAACCTTGCCTGCTTCTTAGCGTCGGTAGATACTTCTTCAGGAGCATAACGTGCCAGATTCCCAAACTCACGGCTATATGCATCCACAGTCAGTCTTCCTTGGGTGAAATTGCAGAACTCCTCCCTCTTGCGATCCATGAGACCTTCCGGAATGTGATGCTCACGAAAGCCTCACTGAATTCAGCCCAAGTAGTAATTTGGCCGACCGGGCGCATAGCTTCGAAGTTTTCCCACCAGAGGCTAGCAGGGCCTTCGAGATGGTAGGCAGCGTAAGTAACCTTATCAGCTTCGGCTACATTGGTAGAACGTAGCTTGTGGGTGATGCTGCGAAGCCAGTCATCCGCGTCGAGGGGCTCGACGGAATGGTTAAACTTTGGTGGGTACAGCTTGATAAAGTCATTGATTGACACCAAGTCATTTCGCGGATGGCGTGCAGTGTTCTGCTCAATCCGTTCTAGCAGGCGGTTAGTCTCACGCTTGTTTCTTTCCGCCTCCAGCATCACTTCGGCCAGAGAGGGCAGGTGAGGCAGATTTTCACCCCTAGCTGCACTGGCTTCCCCCTGCTCCGGGGCAGCAGGGTTGCTGCGGATGTTGACCATCCTAGGAGAAAACAAGGAAACGGTTTAGATAAGGATGGCTCAAACTTAGCAAGGAAGTGCAGAATGTAATGGATAACACGGAATGCAGAGATGTTCATCTGTATGTCATGGTAATATAAAACTGCCATATATATACCAACAGTCATACACATCATACATAGTTTAGTACAAGCCCAGGCTACAGTACAACTATGATGAAAGACGTTACATCTCATCAGAGACATTCCAAGCTCCTATACACTATTTGTCTACACCTCCGGAATTGATTACACACAAAGTCATATTCCACAAGTCACGCAGGTCAGTGGAGATACAACTATTACAATACTAGTGATACTACTACTAACTCAGACAGCTCCGTAGTAGTCCTCATAGAAGTCACCTCCATAGCCTGGAAGTTCAACATGATCATCTGGGAACAGACAGTCCTGAGGAGCTTGTGGACCAAAGGGGCTAGGATGAGGTCTTGGACCAACAAACGGTGGCCTGCGGGGACCACGGGGTGGGGTGATGCCTCCCACATCACGCCAATCCACCATGTCTGGCAGAGCAGATCTCATAGGATATAGATCCCTTGTATCCATACATCCAGCTTGCACCGCAGGTGCAAACCGAGTCAATGTGGCCCAATGATCAGCACGGGTATTGAAAAGCTCCAGCCTCAAGGCATGATTCTCTCGGTCCTTATCTTCGAGCATCTCGGCACTGGTACGAGTTAATGAGTCCTCCTGAGTGGAGTCAGCATAGATAGCCTGAAGATACCCTTGCGCTCCCGGAAGTGAAGCTGGCATGTAACGGAAGTCGGTGTTCCGAAGCAGGCCAGTCCGAACTCGCATGATGGTCATCATGGAATAGGCAGCATCCTGCACAGCCATCTCAACAGTAACCCCGAGTCCATAGGAACAGTGAAGGGGCTCGGTAGATCCAGGATAAGAAGGAAATATCATGACGGTGCAGAAATATTGGCTTTGATTAAAGTCTCGGAATTGCTCTTCGACGGTGTATTCGGGATACCAACGGTAACCCGTATCGATCATTACCCGGACTACCATAGCAGTATGACCGGGCACATCGAGGCACCGGGTCAGGCGAACCACTTGGTTTCGAACACGGTTGGCCATCTGAAAGCACAACCACAATGCAAAGACATTAGAATTTCTAGGGAAAATTGGACAGCATAACAGCTGTAAATGCTCAGAAAAAGATTTGAGACATCCACAACAGTTTGCAATACCACTCAACAACATCATATCAAGGTTCTGATTCAATTAGCAACATACTAAAAATAGTAGAAACTGTACTGAGGCTTGTAACAACAATCCTATAAGCTACTACGGATTAGTAACACGTGAACCTGATAGAAGAAGAGAGCCTAGTCCTTAACCCACATTGACTGAGAAGAGAATGACTCAGATCAGAGGACATAAGGTAAAGGAGTAGAAGAGCCTTACATTCCCTTCCACAATCAATTCCCCTACATATAACTAAAGCATTTCTAGACTCGACATGGACCAGTTTGGCTCAACAAACCTACAGGCAGTCCGGCTCTGATGCCAACACTGTCAGGACCCCGATTCCAAGTCACATCGATCTAGCCGGTAACACCTCATATCACTTTGCGGCCTCACGCATGGTATCCCACGGGTGTCGCCTTACCATGGCCCGGGACCGTTTGTGCCTTTTGGCTCACGTATATGATAGTGTCACTAGCATCCATATGATAGAGAACCCGGGCCGACATGGCTAGTCGTGAACCCAAAGTGGCACAAACCTATGGAGACAGGCATACATGAATCACATCGAGCATGTCGGTCATCAGCGAGTGATTCTGGGCTGTAGCACTGGGCTAACAGGACTCCGGGGAACCCGGGCTGTAGCAGGCTAGGCAGGACTCCGGATGTCACCGCGTGACATTTCCCCGAAGGGACAGACATAGGAACGACGTGAAACACATGCCGGCCAGTCAAGTGTCTTGAGCAGTAGTGCTGGGCTAGCAGGACTCCGGTGAACCGGGCTGTAGCGGACTACTATGGCTCGAGGAACACTAGACTACATTTCCCCATAAGAAAGGCTGCCAAGGATAAACAACTAGATTGTCGGATCCCACTCATACCAAGCATTTCAATCATACACACAATATGCCCGATATGAGTACATACAACATGGCATCACAACAAAACTCTACAACTCAAGTACTTTATTTAAAGGCTCCAGAGAGCCATACATAACATGTTCATACAGATAGGGGTCACATGACCCGACACTCAAATCATACAATCATACAAGCACAAGCGGAAGCAACTAGTCTGAGTACAAACACTAGAAAGAAAGAAGGCTTCTCGAAGACTGTCTATCTACATAGGGCCCTCCATGGCCAGGATCACCACCTGGGTGGCTAGTCACTCATCGACGTCAAGGTCTACGTAGAACCCATCGGAGGGGGCGGTGTTGTCATCTGAAAACAGTAATTAAGCAAACATGAGTACAAAGGTACTCAGCAAGTCTTACAACAGAACCTACTATACATGCTCATTCTCAAGAAGGTGGTGGGGTTATTGCAGCAAGCCAGCTTTGACTCTTGGCTAAGCTATCCTACGGAACTCCACTAGTGAAATAGTTTTCGCACACGAGTCCACTACTCACCAACACAATACTCCACTGGGGATCCTCTCTCGTCATCCTACGAGAGGGCCATCCTCGGTACTCACACTTATCTTGAGTCTTTTAGTAGTATCCATTAACTTGTCTATGAACTGTATAGGCAACCAAGTAGTCCTTTACCGCGGACGCGGCTATTCGAATAGATGATGTTAACCCTGCAGGGGTATACTTCTTCATACACGCTTTCACCACTTACCGCCGTTTACACGACATGTACTCAGCAACCTTCAAGCGGAAGCCCGACGAGGGTGTCGGCCACGGCCTACCTAAACCCTTAAGTCTCTAGTCCAGGTTTATCGCCTATCCAGGTTCCATCCGTAGGGAGTCCGGCTGAGGTTTCCACATACGGCCCCGAACGATGTGAATAGGGTCCCGAGACGCCAAACGGGAGCCCGGCATACCCGGCCACGGTGTATCTACCGCAACATAGCCCACCCCTAGGGTCAGCGCTACACACGGCCGCCAACACATAACCTACAAACACCAGAAACTATTTGCAACTCCTGGACAGAGTACTAGGGTGATTAAGAAGCCGAGAGGGTCCATTGGTTTCCGACCCAATGTACGGTAGTAACTGCATCTTAAATCACACATACAGATCTCAGTTCTTATGGACGGTCTCAATGAAATAACCCACCATGTACTCCTACATGGCCTCTCATCGATACCTTTACCAAAACATGTTCAACACATCCCTCACATTATCGACATAAACATTTCACTCTAGCCCATCACCCAGATGAACCAGACCTGACACAACTCTAAGCATAGCAGGCATAGCAAGGTAGGAATCACATACATGGCTCAATCAACTCCTACACATGCTAGTGGGTTTCATCTAGTTACTGTGGCAATGACAGGTCATGTAGAGGATAAGGGTTCAACTACCGTAGCACACAGCAGTTTGAATCGCGTTGTCTTAATGCAGTAAACAAGAGCAGAAGCGAGAACATGGGTTTGTATCGGAATGATCAATGGGTTGCTTGCCTGTTGTAGAGGTAGTAGGGTACTGCCCTTCAGACGGATACTCGGGGTTATCCTCGGAGGCAGAACCTACCATGAAAGACACACCGAACATAATCAACACATGGCAATATGCAAAAATATGATGCATGCTATGACATGGCAATATGAAAGTGTCTTGGCCTAATGCAAGCTAAAACAGAAGGGGATGAACTCATTTGAATCAAAGATTCAAATGTTAGCTCATTAAACATGGCCTTATTAGTGCATTACCTTATTCTGCTTAAACAGCAAGGTTAACTTGTTTTTTCATGCATGAAACCATTGCAAATGGATAGACTGAATTTTTCTGATCATTTTTCATATATAAATCTTTGCATTTGGAGCTATGGTTGATTTTCTATGATTTTTAGAAGTTTTGGTTATGACAGACTGCTGCGCTGTAGGAGCAGAGGCATCGGACTGCTGACCATGTGTTGAAGCTATGTTGGGTTTCTGCGCAGGTGGTGCCAACTTGTCGGTGTGTTTAGGAGGCCGTGCTAACATGTTGGTTTGCTAAGCAGGAAGTGCTGACACATTGGTATGCTGATCACGCGACTACGGACCAACAGACTGATGAGAAGTTGGTTCTGGACCTACAAATTGCTTAGCAGTTTGTTCCACCAGGTTGGTCTGCTAGGCATGTGCTGCAGCTGGGTCCCCCCCCCGCTGCTTCAGCGGCTGGCATCTGAACCGGTGGTGCGTCTTCAGCAGTTGTAGGCCTTTCCACTGGCTGCTCTGGGGTAGAGGATGACATGGCATGTATGCCACAAAGTCGGGCCAGATGATCACAAGTTGATGCATCAGCCCGTGAGAGCTGTTGTGGCAAGGAGAGTGTCGGTGTCAAAACCGGCGGACCTCGGGTAGGGGGTCCCGAACTGTGCGTCTAAGGCAGATGGTAACAGGAGGCAGGGGACACGATGTTTTACCCAGGTTCGGGCTCTCCTGATGGAGGTAAAACCCTACATCCTGCTTGATTATTCTTGATAATATGAGTAGTACAAGAGTTAATCTACCACGAGATCGGAGAGGCTAAACCCTAGAAGCTAGCCTATGGTATGATTGTATGTTGCCCTACGGACTAAGACCCTCCGGTTTATATAGACACCGGAGGGGGCTAGGGTTACACAAGGTCGGTTACAAAGGAGGAGATATACATATCCGTATTGCCTAGCTTGCCTTCCATGCCAAGTAGAGTCCCATCCGGACACGGGACGAAGTCTTCAATCTTGTAGTCCAACAGTCTGGCCAAAGGATATAGTCCGTCTGTCCGGAGACCCCCTAATCCAGGACTCCCTCAGTAGCCCCCGAACCAGGCTTCAATGACGTCAAGTCCGACACGCAGTATTGTCTTCGGCATTGCAAGGCGGGTTCTTCTCCAAATTTTGAATGTTTGTCAAGTAGTGTCCGACACCATAAATGTTGGACTTCTTGGCTTCTGTGCCCAATAAGGGCTATCTTCCATGCGTCGAATGAATACGACGAGCCAGGGCATTTTTACATTCGCCCCCCTAGCCAGATAAATAAATTGTCTATTAAAGGGATGGGGATTCTTAGATCCAATCCATACCATCCTCCCTGAGCGAGAATCCATCGGAGCGCGCTTCGGAAAAATCCACTCCAGCATGGCCGACCTCCGTAGCTCCTCCTCCCGCCCCCGTAGCCCTAAGCCCGGTGATTGGGAGAGGTGTTTTGTCCCACACAGTTGATTAGTCGAACTGCAGACCAAGGGATTTCTCCCTCCAGCGTATATGGTCACCCGTCCGAGCCGGGCTCGCCACCTACAATAGCGGGGAGCAAGCGGAGAGCTTCCCCAGCCCCTCTACGGGGGAGCGGGTATGCCTTGTTCCTTACTTATTAAGGGGACTCGGATTTCCAATTCATCCGCTCCTCCGCGGGCTCCTGGAGTTTTACGGCCTCCAACTGCATAATTTCACCCCTGCTTCCATATTACACATTGCCGGCTATGTTACCCTCTGCGAGTTATTCCTGGGCTGCGAGGGTCCTTTCGAGCTGTGGAAAAGGTTATTTTGCCTCGTCCCCCGCACACAGAAGGGGTCACTTTATCAAGTGGGCGGAGCCAAAATATGGCGCATCGCCGAAACCGGATACCTGTCCGGTACTCCGAAGAAGACGTCCGAAGACTGGCCTTCGAAATGGTTTTATATGGAGGACGTCCCCCTTCCGGACCCTGTTTGGTGGGGTCTTCCTGAGTTCAACAATGCTCCTCTGAAGAAACGTCGAAGTTGGCGCCCACGGAGCCCCCATGAGGAAGACAACGGAGAAGTCCTTTACCCGATGAACCGGATTAAAGCGTTGGCTCAATCAGGATTGACAGTAATCTAGGTTATGTCAATATGCATAATGCGGGGAGTGCAGCCACTTCAATATCGAGGGCACCCCTTGTGGTGTTTTAACGGGGAAGATGATGCCACCCGTTGCGGGTGTAAGGGTCCGGAAAACGCTGCTACTTTAGCAAAAATTCGGTCCGAGTTGTTCAAGGGAGAGGAAGAGGAGTTCATCCGCATCAAGCCACGGGATGGATTCTCCATGTACAACCCTCCAAGCTGGGTGAGTTATATCTCCTTACTCCCATTCTTCCCGCATTCTTTGTCGTAGGTACTTACCTTGCCATTTTGCGGCAGGAACTGCGGAAAGCCATAAGGGAGGTCAACAGCCCATCTCCGCAACCAGAGGACCCTGACCGGGCCCTCGGTCCCGGACTCGAAGAAGATCTGAACATATTTGTGGAGCTGATAGACTGGCAGTTCTATCAATTAAGCTGTGATGACGCCATGGTGGCCATTATGGCCGACTATCCCGGACTGCTTCCTGTGTCGCACGTAAGAAAAACCAAAAATCCCAACTCCAAAAACTAGGATCCCCTTTTAGACACTTCACCTACCATATACATATGGTTTTTTTACAGGGAAGGCATTCGGGACGCCGTGCCAAACCCGTAGCAACTCGCCAACAAGAGGCACCGAGGCTGGGCAGGGCAAAAAGGAAGGCGGCCAGGACGGAGACGCCGGTGCAAAGGTATGACAAAAACCCCGCTCCGTGGTTGTCTTCTTTCTCAAAATGTAATGACGTCCATGTTTCTTTAACAGAAAAAACGCTCGCCGGAATATGTTCGGTGAGGCTGCCGATCATGCTTCCACTAGTCGGGCTCAAGGACCAGACATAGAGGCGGAAGCCGACATGGGGCGGACGCCGGATACTCCCCCTACAAAGGATGCAGATAGACTATCCTCTACAAATTCAGAAGTGGAGAGCGCCATGAATCATAGGCGTCGCCGAGCCGTACTCTGTGACGCTTGCTTCTCCCCAGAGGCATTTAATGCCTTCAATTCTGGAGACGCGTACCTCCGTGCTGCTCAAAATGGCCTAGCCAGAGCCACGGACCAGTATGTATGGGATGTATGGGTAAACAAATCTGAATATTATATGTATCAGTAGCCCCTGAGACTTGAAACAGTTAGCATAACTGATTTAAGGATGATCTATTGTGCCGGTTCTTACAGAGAAGAATACTCGACTGTCACAGGAGCTAGAGGAATGCAAGACCCAACTTCGGGCCGTCGTTGCCGCATTGAAGGAACCCCAAAAGTCCCCAGCTGGTAACATTTGTTTCAAAGAATGATAGGTACCATATAGCGTGCGGCGTGGCTGCAGATCTAACAATAGCTATTGCAGATGAATCCAGAGAGAATCCGTAGGACCAGCATGTCGTATGACAGCTGGCGAGCGCATGCTGACTGAGGTCAGGCGGGAGAAAAACAATCTCCAAGATGCCAATACCAAGCTGAGCGTGGAACTGAAAGATGTTCGAGCCGAGCTTGCGGACTCCGAGAAGGAGAATAAGCGGCTTCGACGCGGCATTTTCAGTAAGTGCTTGACCGAACCCTTAAAAAGGGGACGGCGGAGAAGCCGGCTAACAGAGTTATGTCTACAGGTATGCTGACGGGTCATCCCGCGGAGGAGATGCCCGGGTCTGCGGGTGATCTTCTATTCGAGCTCTCACAACTACACGAACAAGTTCGGCAGGTGATGCAAGGTATTGCCCAGGCCTTGTGGCCATCAGTCTCCCTGCCAGAAGGCATTGGAGAGCTTGCGGAGAAGCTCAAGGGAGCACGGCGGCGCTTCCGATTATGGAAGATATCAGCCTGCCGTCAAGGTGCCAGGGAAGCCTGGGCCATGGTGAAGACGCGGTATACCAAGGCTGACCCAAACCACATGGCTGAGGTCGGACCTGTGGGGCCCGATGGGAAAGAGATCCCCATTAGCTTAGTCTATGTGCAAGTAGAATTAGCCGCAAAGTATTCCCAACAGGATTGTAGGCTAGACCGCCTGTTGGATGGTATAGAAGAGGAATTTAGTCAGTCTACCTGACTATGTAATTAAAGTGACATGTATAATGCCTTCTAGCCGGATTGTAAATCATTTTTCATGGTGGACCTTTTCGCTTCAACCTCGGGACCCGATAGTCTGGAGTGTGTCTGAATACCCGCTCAGTTATATAAGAACCGGGGTATGTGTGGAAACTAGGCGTAGGGGTCATTAGCGCTTGAACACACAAGTACCCAACTAGTTAAGTTATGTTACATGGGTAGTAAGAAACATCTTCCAGCGAGAATAGTTCCGTTAGGGGTTCCTTTCCCTGGGTACGCATGCCCTAAATTGCATGTCCGGACTGCGAGCGGAGACGCTGGCAAAAACATCTGGGGGCATATATGGAAAATAAATAAAAATCATCTTTTGTCCACCGACCGAATATTCCCTTAAGAACGCTAGCTTTCGGCTTCACCCAGTCTGAGGTACACATCCGGCTGACCCGGCAGTAACAATCGCAGGGGTGCTCCCCTTATGCCCTAGCCGAATTAACGGGAACTTAGGACATAAATACAAGAGCTAGACAACCCAGCTTGGCCAAAACTTAAGTCATATCGATACATATAATGGCGAAGAAAAGGTACATGCGGAAGAATAACACATGTGCGGGGCATGAAGCCCAGATAGATAATTAAGCTTCTGTGTAAGAAACCCCAGGTATAATGAGCGCGGTTAGCGCGTCTATAGTGTGCAAGCGAGGCACAAGTTGGACCTTGAAGGCCTTGAGAAAAAATAAAAGAAAGAAAGAGAAAAAAGACATATAATGTATATGCAAAAAATGGACAGAGGAATGAGACGAACATAGAGTCCGGCGCTAGGCGTAGAATCTTCGGAGCCTGGCTGCGTTCCATGGGTTCGGCTCAAGTCGATTATTCGATGCATCCCGCAGACGGTACGCTCCACCGGTCAGAACTTGGTCCATGATGAAGGGACCTTCCCATTTGGGCTCGAGCTTGGTCTTTTTCTTCTCTGGCAAGTGTAGAACTAACTCGCCAACGTTATAAGTTTTGGCCCGTACTTCTCTGCTTTGGTATCTGCGAGCCTGTTGCTGATAGAATGCGGAACGGGCTTTTGCCATGTCGCGCTCCTCCTCCAGGGTGTCCAGACTGTCCTGCCGATCGAGCTCGACTTCTCTTTCTTCGTACATGCGCACTCGAGGTGAATCATGAATTATGTCGCAAGGCAGAACTACCTCTGCGCCGTACACCATAAAGAAGGGTGTATATCTGGTAGTACGATTCGGCGTGGTCCGCAGCCCCCAGAGTACGGAGTCGAGCTCCTCTACCCAGTGCGTGTTAGACTCCTTTAAGGACCACACTAATCTGGGTTTAATGCCGCTCATGATAAGACCATTTGCTCGCTTAACTTGGCCGTTGGTTTGTGGGTGATAGACGGAAGCATAATCGAGCTTGATGCCCATGTTGCTGCACCAGAGTTTTACCTCGTCGGCCGTGAAGTTCGTGCCGTTGTCAGCGATGATGCTGTGGGGGACGCCATAATGGTGTACAACCCCGGATATGAAGTCTATCACCGGTCCGGATTCGGCTGTTTTAACAGGTTTGGCTTCTATCCATTTGGTGAATTTATCCACCATGACCAGTAAGTATTTTTTCTTATGGATTCCCCCTTTAAGGGGTCCAACCATGTCAAGCCCCCTAACCGCAAAGGGCCAAGTAATGGGGATTGTTTAGAGGGCGGTGGGTGGCATGTGGCTTTGGTTTGCAAAAAGCTGGCAACCGACGCAGCATTGGACCAAGTCATGTGCGTCTGCCCGGGCCGTCGGCCAATAAAAACCTCTATGGAAGGCCTTGCTTACAAGGGCCCGGGCTGTGGCATGGTGGCCGCCGAGTCTGGCGTGAATTTCTGCCAAAAGCTTCCGCCCTTCCTCTTCGGAGATGCACCTTTGAAGGACTCCTGTAGTGCTTTTTTTATACAGCTCTCCCTCATGGACCCTGTAGGCTTTAGATCGCCGTACTATGCAACGTGCCTCATTTTGGTCCTCGAGAAGTTCCTGCCTAGTTTGGTAGGCCAGGAATGGTTCTGTCCACGGGGCAATGATGGCCATTATTACGTGGGCTAAAGGTGTTATTTCGGTGGCAGAGCCTCCGATTATGTCAGAGTGTTTGGTATCGGGCATTTTGGCCGGGTCCGGACTCTTGTTACCGGTGTCCCCTTCCCATACCACGGATGGCTTAAACAACCTCTCCAAAAGGATGTTCGGGGGACCGCATCGCGTTTTGCGCCGATGCGGGCGAGGATATCTGCCGCCTGATTGTTTTCCCGAGCCACATGGTGAAATTCGAGCCCCTCGAACTGAGATGACATCTTCAGGATGGCGTTTTGATAGGCCGCCATCTTCGGATCCTTGGCATCGAAGTATCCATTTATTTGGGATATTGCGAGGTTCGAATCCTCATGCACCTCGAGGCGTTGAATGCCTATGGAAACTGCCATCCAAAGACCATGTAACAGGGCTTCGTATTCGGCTGCGTTGTTGGAGTCTGTATACAGTATCTGCAGTACATATTGAACTGTATCTCCGGTTGGGGATGTCAGGACGACGCCAGCCCCCAGACCAGCCAGCATTTTGGAGCCGTCGAAGTGCATGATCCAATTGGAGTATGCGCCGTATTATTTAGGGAGTTCGGCTTCCGTCCATTCGACGACAAAGTCGGCCAATACTTGCGATTTAATGGCTCACTGAGGTTTGTATGTTATGTCGAACGGGAGGAGCTCAATGGCCCATTTGGCAATCCGGCCCGTGGTGTCGCGGTTGTTTATAATATCATTAAGTGGCACTTCCAAGGATACTGCAATCGAACACTCTTGAAAGTAGTGTCGCAGCTTTCGGGATGCCATGAATACCGCATAGGCTATCTTTTGATAATGTGGGTACCGTGATTTGCATGGAGTGAGGACAGTGGATACATAATATACCGGCTTTTGAAGAGGGAATTTATGTCCGTCCGCTTCTCGTTCGTCGACGAGCATTGCGCTTACAACCTGATGAGTTTCCGCAATGTACAACAACATTGGTTCGCCGGTGTTTGGCGCGGCCAGGATTGGGTTGGTTGCCAGTATGGATTTTATTTCTTCCAATCCGGCTGTGGCAGCGTCCGTCCACTCGAAGTGTTCGGTGCGCTGAAGGAGGTGATAAAGGGGTAATGCCTTTTCTCCTAAGCGGGAGATAAAGCGGCTTAGAGCCGCCACACATCCAGTTAATTTCTGGATTTGTTTGAGGTCCGTTGGGATAGCCAACTGTGACAGAGCTCGGATTTTGGCCGGATTAGCTTCAATTCCTCTACCGGAGACAATGAAGCCCAGGAGCTTTCCGGCTGGTACGCCAAAAACGCATTTTTCTGGATTGAGCTTGATGTCGTATGTTCGGAGGTTGTTGAATGTGAGCCTCAAGTCGTCTATTAGAGAGTTGACATGTTTGGTTTTAATGACCACATCATCTACGTATGCCTCTACTGTTTTGCCGATCTGTTTCTCCAGACATGTCTGAATCATGCGCTGATATGTTGCGCCGGCGTTTTTGAGCCCAAAAGGCATTGTGTTGAAACAGAAGGGGCCATATGGTGTGATAAATGCCGTTGCGGCTTGGTTGGACTCCGCCATCTTGATTTGGTGGTAGCCGGAGTATGCGTCAAGGAAACACAATGACTCGTGTCCTGCGGTAGCATCGATAATTTGATCAATGCGGGGGAGGGGGAAAGGATCCTTTGGGCAAGCCTTGTTGAGGTCCTTGAAGTCGACACATAGGCGCCAGGATTTGTCCTTCTTTGGTACCATCACCAGGTTTGCTAGCCAGTCCGGGTGTTTTATTTCTCTAATGAATCCGGCCTCCAATAACTTGGCTAGTTCCTCTCCCATAGCTTGTCTCTTAGGTTCAGGGAAACGCCGAAGAGTCTGCTTGACCGTCTTGAATCCCTTTAGGATATTGAGGCTGTGCTCGGCCAGCCTGTGTGGTATTCCTGGCATGTCCGAGGGGTGCCAGGCGAATATGTCCCAATTCTCGCGCAGGAACTCTCGTAGTGCGGCGTCCACGACGGGGTTTAACTGTGCCCTGATGGAGGCTGTTTTTGTAGAGTCCGTTGGGTGGACTTGGAATTTGACTATTTCATCCGCTAGTTTAAAAGAGGTGGACTTGGATCTCTTGTCAAGTATCACGTCGTCCCTGTCCACTATGGAGCATAGCGCAGTTAATTCCTCGGCCGAAAGGGCTTCGGATAATGCCTCGAGGGCCAATGCGGCCGTTTTGTTTTCGGTGCGGAGTGATGTGTCCGGATCACTAGCGAGAGTGATGATTTCGTTGGGCCTGGGCATTTTGAGCTTCATGTACCCATAATGGGGTATGGCTTGGAAGATCGTGAACGCCTCCCATCCTAAAAGGGCGTGGTATCCACTACTGAATGGGGCCACTTGGAATGTAATTTCTTCGGACCTATAGTTCTCCGGCGTGCTGAATACCATATCTAGTGTGATTTTCCCAGCACAGCGTGCTTCCCGACTGGGGATGATTCCTCTGAAGGTTGTGCTGCTTTGCTCAATGCGGTTCCTGTCTATTTCCATTTTTTGAAGAGTTTCCTCATAGATGAGGTTCAATCCACTGCCGCTGTCCATGAGTACTTTTGTGAGTCTAAAGCCGTCCACAATTGGACTGAGGACCAGTGCAGCTGGTGCTCGGGCTGTTCGGAATTTAGGTTCGTCACTGGCATTGAAGGTAATAGCCGTCTCACTCCATGGATTCATTGCTGCCACGTGGCAGATTTCGTCGAGGCTGTAGAGTGTTCGCTTGCGCCTATTATTTGATGTGAAGGTTTCAAAGACTATTAATACCATATTGTTATCCACGGGATGGTGCTCTGTGGCATTTGGGATGAGAATATCCTCACCACTTTTGGCCATCTGCCGGAGTATCCAACATTCTCTAAGGCTGTGTGTTGGTATGGTATCCGCTATACTATGAATTTTGCAGGGTCCGTTAAGCCATCCCTCCAACACGGTTCCATGCCCTGTAGAGGGTTTTTGTTTCTTTGTAACTAACTCGGGTGTCTTATGATAGTGCACCCGGACGCTTTCCATCGCACTGGGTGTATATTCTGAGCCGGATTGTCCCAAAATTTCGTTTTAGTTTTCCAGGCGCTTTCCATCGCACAATACTTTCGTACTATGGACGCCAAGTCAGTGAAGCGTGATATGTCACGACGACTTAAGGCGTTAAGGATTACCTTGTCTGTGCAATTATTGCAGAAGAATGAGACCGCGTCTTCCTCGCGACAGTCCTTAACTTTGTTCATCACAAGGAGGAATCTAGCCCAATAATGATGTACTGTTTCATGGGGCTCTTGCCTGATGTGGGAAAGATCGTTTATGTCTGGGTGGGTGGGTGGATTTGAGTCCGAACCCCTACCCGATCTGAGACCCAGGGGCCGAGGAGTTTCCAATCTTGGAAGTTCGGAATTCGGAGTGTTGCCCAATAAGTCTGGCCCGCTGCCTGACTCTAGGTTCAGGGCTTGGGTGATGTCCTCCCGTAAACGGGTATCCGGCTCGGAGAGCTCAGGAACCCGGACATAGTTAGTCCTCAAGATAGAGGAAAAATCACCGCATTGTTCCTCCGCCAACGCAATATGATGGGTGACCGGTGGAGAGTTAATCTCCCTTTGATCAGGTTTAAGCCCAATCTGGTCATAGTCTGTAGTGACTCCCAAGGTGGCGATACGATCCAAGAGCTCGTTTAGGGAAGAGAGCTCCATTGGATCCATCTGCTCGGCGAATTTCGAGCCGACGTGGAGGCTGTTTTTGATGACCCGAGAGGTCATTGTCGGTGCAGCAGCCGAACGGGCGGTCATGATGAAACTGCCAAGCCGGAGAGTTTGGCCGATAGCCAGGGCTCCCCCGGCGGTAATGTTGTTTTTAACAATGAGACGAGGCATCCTTCCTTACGGCGACGACATAGTGGAACTCTCAATGAAAGCACCAATGTCGGTGTCAAGACCGGCGGATCTCGGGTAGGGGGTCCCGAACTGTGCATCTAAGGTAGATGGTAACAGGAGGTAGGGGACACGATGTCTTGCCCAGGTTCGGGCCCTCCTGATGAAGGTAAAACCCTACGTCATGTTTGATTATTCTTGATTATATGAGTAGTACAAGAGTTGATCTACCACGAGATCGGAGAGGCTAAACCCTAGAAGCTAGCCTATGGTATGATTGTATGTTGCCCTACGGACTAAAACCCTCCAGTTTATATAGACACCGGAGGGGGCTAGGGTTACACAAGGTCGGTTACAAAGGAGGAGATATACATATCCGTATTGCCTAGCTTGCCTTCCACGCCAAGTAGAGTCCCATCCGGACACGGGACGAAGTCTTCAATCTTGTGTCTTCATAGTCCAACAGTCCGGCCAAAGGATATAGTCCGGCTATCCGGAGACCCCCTAATCCAGGACTCCCTCAGAGAGCGTCGCCGGTTGAGGGGCGACAATGGTTGCTCTTGGCGGGGCTGCAGGGATCTCATCGATGAACTCTTTTTCCTTTCATGGCCACTAGATGTAATGTAACAGTGTTTCTCCCAAGGTCCTTTGCTCATCAAAGTCTCCTAGGGCATTCTTCATGGCAAATTCATTGAATCCAGGCTTTACTTCAGTCACGTAGCATTTCACATAGCCCGACTTCAATGACACATTGTCCAAGAAGAGGCCATCTTCAAAGAAGGGTGGGCAAACCCAGTCTGTTGCACATTTTATTGTACCTTCATAATGTGTAAGCACGCCCTTCAGTCTGTCTTTCATTCCAGATAGATCAGATATAGCATCATCACGAGAAGCTGTAGTCTCAGTGTCGTTGGGGTCAGCTGATGCACAACTACTCTTGTGCAGCGTTGTCGCGCAATAAGCAACATCCTCCATGCCCGCCTCCCCTCCCATCTGCTGGCTATCTGTTAGTGTGAGAGTCTTCTGCATCATCATTGACTCCTGAATATCCTTTTGAACAGCCGGATAAATCTCCTTCCTCAACCTTTCACACAATGCATTTTGCTTCATTTCACTGCTCGCTTTTTTCATGCTGAGCCTCTCTTCTTTGCTAAGTGTGAAAGCCCTATTGTGCGGGACATTAACACCTATACACCTTGCACGACCACGAGGCTCTTTTGTTTCCAGAGCCATGGACAGAATGTCACATGGCCCTGAGTTCCTGTAGAACCTTCCAGGGATCTTGGAAGCCTCTAACATCACTTCATACAGTTTGGCATCACATGCGTTTTCAAAGTAACAAGTTCCATCATCACGCCTCTTTCCACGTGCTCGCAAGTAGTCTCTTGTGCGTTCGTCCCTGATTTCATAAAAGGCCAGATTCCCACCCGTCGCTATTGCTTCTTTGTCCTCCTGTTCCCATATCAGTTTCATGTCGTAATATCCTGCCACACCAATATGGTGGGGGTGTATGTTCTTCTTCTGAAGTTCCGATTGCTTGAAACTCTTCTCAGCAAACTCTTTAGTTGCC